>NC_142376.1:2640000-2967500 GCF_059441005.1 Hippichthys cyanospilos
TTGCAGCTAACTTAATTAAGTCTCAAGGTTTATACTAAAAAAGTAAATATTAGACATGCATAATTCCTGCTGAGATTATATCAAGATCAGTATGGGACAATCTTCGTGGCTGCCATATCGGTATTGTATCGGAAGTGAAAAAGTTGTATCGGGACACCCCTGTTGACATTTTCTGTTGATAAGCTGAATTTCCGAACAATAAATAAATACAAAAAAGGTATCCGGATGATTCAATCGAAGTTGAAAGCGTTACGATGCTAAGCTAGCATGCTAACACAGAATGCAAAGATAAGTGGACTAATACGATCATATTTATTGAAGAAAACATGACGAGTAGCAAAACTAAATTGACATTATAGCAGCGGTGTCAAACATACGGCCCGCGGACCGGTTCTGGTCCAGGAACGGTTTTAATCCGTTGTTGTAGACTTAAAAACTTTCAAATCTTAACATTTCTAAAAGCTTCTAACCTGACATGTTTCGGCGTTTTTTTTTTCCGGGTTAATCCGGCCTGCAAATTGATTTTGTCAATTTTTGTCAATAAATGAAAAACTTGAAATGTTTTGTGATTAATAGTCATTAATAGTCATTGTATTGTTTTATGATTAATAATGATGTTGTGATTATACTATTTTGGACAGTATAAAAAAAAAGAATAATCCATCTGAAGATGTTGTTTTAAAGTTATGCAAACAGATTTTCCTCTTGCAAGCTATAATTTTGATACCCAAGCATTATATCCTGTAGTAATGGGATTTTTGCACGGAGAAAATGCAAACATGCTAACAGATTGTGCGCATGCTAAAACATTGCTAAATGGATCACGTTTGTTTTTTTTCTGACGTTTCAAATACCCAGGCTTTCATCGGGATACGTGCCCTTGCCAAAATTTGTGAGAGTCCCTCCAAAAAGACGATTTATTCGCCGAAAGATAACGATAAGCGATTTTCGAGGGTCTTGGCACCGCCTGCTGTTCGGGCCTTAATAAAGTGGAGTGATTGAGCTCCCTAAGCGCACTGTAGGCCACCCGCCATGCACAACAGCGTGCGGTTTTACCGTTGCCGGGGCAACCGGCGAATGGAGCTCATTGGTTCTCAACGGGGATCCCGCTAACTTTTAGCCGCGTTAACAAAAAAGTTTGACCGTAACATGAACAAGTTTGGACTTAATGCGGATAGTGAGAAACTAGCGAAAGCAGAGAAGATGTTTTGATGGTTTCTTTTTTTTTTTCTTTTGAGAAAAAAAATGGGATTTGGAAGAGAGGCACACGAGGAAATGCTGACTAGCGAGGAAGTTCTAAGTGCATCTTTTCGAGTCCCCAAACTATATATATATATATATATATATATATATATATATATATATATATATATATATATATATATATATATATAATGTGTGTGTGTGTGTGTATTTTTTTTTTACTTTGGGGGTTTATTTATTTATTTTGCCGCACACTGTTTCTCAGACATGGTGTACTTTGTGTTGATTTTTTGCTGTTGACATTTCAAGTGCAGCCACATCAAGTTCCCGTGTTCTTATTGAGCGCAAAGCTGAATAGATCAGCTGAGGAACATTGTGGTGTCGAAGGCCAGCAGAGATGATGATTTTTACTACCCCCGATGCTGATATTAGGTCGCCTCAGGCTGGTAAAGTGGGCGACCGGGTTCGGGGAAATTGCACGGGCTTTGGGAGTTTGCTTGCTAGCGTAGGATGTCTGCGTCCACGTTTGTTTCTATTTTTAAGCGTTACCTTAACTCATTCGTTGAATGATTTTTCAGATTTTTAAATGTCGATTTCAAAAGTAGGTCATTGGTTAATTTAGATAATTAAGTAACACCGTAATCAATTACTTTATATAAGTACCAAAGTAATTGATTAGGTACTAAAGTAATCGGTTACTTTCGGTAATCAAGATCGGTTGCTTTAGGGTAGTAAAGTAATAAAATCCTCCATTACTTTTTGTTCGAAAGTACTTAAGTAAACAAACTGCAGAACTAAAGTACTTAAAGTAAATGCCAATTTTGGTACTTTGTTCATTTAGTACCAGCCATTTGAGCCAAACAAATAATCTAAATACGTACTCGGGATTGAACGTCTCAACAAAATATACAATTACTTTTGTTAAGTACTAAATTAATCGATTACTTGACGTAAGTACTAAAGTAAATGATTGTCTTAAACTCCAAAGTACTCGATAATTTAATTGGTTACCACAGTGTACTAAAGTAATCGGTTCTTTTCGGTAATAAAGATCGGTTGCTTTAGGGTAGTAAAGTAATAAAATCATCCATTACTTTTTGTTCGAAAGTACTTAAGTAAACAATAAACTGCAGAACTAAAGTACCTAAAGTAAATGACAATTTTGGTACTTTGTTCATTTAGTACCAGCCATTTGAGCCAAACAAATAATCTAAATACGTACTCGGGATTGAACGTCTCAACAAAATATACAGTTACTTTTGTTAAGTACTAAATTAATCGATTACTTGACGTAAGTACTAAAGTAAATGATTGTCTTAAACTTCAAAGTACTCGATAATTTAATTGGTTACCACAGTGTACTAAAGTAATAAATTCATTCATAATAATTACTAATTTTACTGGCAGTCAATCCATGTTGTGCCCCGCCTCTTTCCCTAAGTCAGCTGCCATTGGCTACAGCGCATCAACGACTGTAATGAGGACACTCGTAGTAATAAAAAAAAAATAAATAATGGACGTTCTATTAATTTACGAGCGTTTTCATTATTTCCTCAAGCTTTTGCCAACAGATCCCCATTAAAGCCATCCCCATCTGCCCGCAGTCTAATTTCCCCTCCAAATTTATGTTGGGCACAAAGACGCGTGACGTTTGCGGGACAAACGGCGCCGACGCTTGTCACAGCGGGACATGCTCGTAGAGTGCCGTTAACTGCCGCTTAAATGTCCATTGTGGGAAAAAAACAAAACAATATTCTCGAATGGCTCCCGGGGGCAATCGCGAGCGGGGGAGAAATGTTTTCTCTGCTCACTCAGACGTCGGGCAAACAAAACGGGAGGCTGCTATGATTTTCGGTAATTTGGGACGTAGCGCGTGATGCGTGCGTCTAAATATAGACTCTGCGCCAACGAGACGCTTCAGATGAAATACACCTGCAAAATCTAATGAGCCCCCATGTAGACGCTCTATACGAACGCAGAAGTATTCATATTCATAATTATGTTGTATGTATGCATGTACAATGTGCAGGTGTACCTAATATTGTGGTCAGCGATAATATCTCATGTACCACCTGATGAGCCTTCATATGCCACCAGGAGTACTTGCAACGCAATTGCGAATGTGTGCATTAAAAATCTATTGTGCGCGTGTGTGTGTGTGTGTGTGTGTGTGTGTGTGTGTGTGTGTGTGGTTGTGTGTCGGAGGTACGCTTCACCTTTTAAGCGAGCACGCCGAACATAAATGGACAAAGATGAAACAATGGGCAGCCTTGGATTGATTTGAAAGCATCCACCTCTTTACACGTCTCATGTTTTTTTTTTTTCATCGTACATTTCCATTACTTTGTAAACTCAATAAGCTTGATGTGGCGATGACATGCACACACAAAGAAAACGGAAAGATGGAGGTTGAAACCAGCTAGTGATTAGTGGGAAGAGGATGATGATGATGTTGAAATAACCTCTCTGAAATCCTCGCCGTGAGTCATTCGCCAGCGCTCTCACACACACACACACACAGTGTGTGTGCTGCCATCCCCTCAAATTCCTGATGTGATGTCAGATCACAGTGTAACTTTTTTTTGGGGGGCTTTTGAATTCCTGCCCCGCTTCATCAGCTGCCACCATCTGCTGGTGGGAGTGTACGGACTCGGAACTGAGATGACATCTCTCGAACGGGCCGATTTTCGTGATGTGACTGACCTGTTTAGCAAATCTAGTAATTCCCCAAATATAAGACGCTACTCATTATATTTTCTTGTGCTCATATCTTATACCAGTCAAATGGAATACCTTTCCATGTTCTCTAACCGGTGCATCAGTTGGAAACATCATAACTTTTACATGATCCTGTCAAGGTCGCGACTCGGACAGGTCGATTGTGAACCCCGGGACACAGACAAGACAGCGTGGAGTTGAGAAAATGGTTTATGAACACAAAAAGCACGCACCGCCTGGGTTTCCAACAAAGTTACTTCAAAGTACAACAAAAAGATGATAAGGGGACTCAAAGTACAAGTAAAAGAGACTATGCAAAAGTACAAGTAACTTACTAAGACTTGGGGGCAGAACCAGCAGGAGGGCGTCGCCGAAAATACAAAGTAACAAAGTAAAGTGCTGACTAACTGGTAGACTGGAGGCAAGGAGAAAAAGTAAATAAAACACTTAGGCAAAGGAGCTAGGAATCGAGGAAACGAGGAACAAGGAACTGGCATGTACACTGGAAGGCTGCAGACGCAATAATCCGGCCACGCCCTCTAGCTCTGACCGCACCTAAATAGTCCCCTGATTAGAATGAAGAGCAGGTGTGCGGCCAGTGGTTCTGCTCCCCAATCTGCAACACTGAACAACTCATTAGGGACACAGGATGTGACGGATCCTCTCCGTTTTAGCGTGAACAAGGATGGACTCGGACGTTGGTTCAGTCTGCTCGCTTCTGATATTGAAAAGAGTGCCAGAACAAACTCAGATCACATGAGCTGCTGTTAGCAATTCCACCCTCTTGCGGAAAACCCAAAATCCTGAGCTTCAGCAATCTCCTTTATTTATTTATTTATTTATTTATTTATTTATTTCCAGGGTTAGGGCTATGTACTTTTTGTGCCTTTGTGTTACTACACTATAGCCGCAGCTACCGTACCTTGAGAGTCCCATCATATTGTCGCAATTCAATCAAAAAATAATAGCGGACAGTATGCAGTACGGGTTGCTTTTATGCCACGTGACGATGTATTTTTACAGCGCTGCACGAAACTAGTTCCTTACGCGTCGTTTTCAACCTTGAAATGCCTCGTGTCGATACGATCGTAAACCGGCGCCCGTCTGTACAGACGCTGTAAAGGCATTGATGCATTTCTGGAATCACGGGAGCTGCAAGTATACGGGGAAGGTTTGAAAAGAAACATCGGGGGTAGTAGCTATGCTGGAAATAAACCAATAGCGTCATAGGTGCCAATCACTTCACATGAAATAAAGGCCGACTAAAGTAATGGTCTAATTGCAAAGAGAGCAGCATGAACATCCTGTTCTCCCTGCCAAAGATTTTTTTTGTCCGAAGCCGATTCCGTTCCTTTCTTTATTTCATCGCAACGCGTTAGTTTGGGTGGCATATACCGTATTTTCCGCACTATAAGGCGCACCGGATTATTAGGCGCACCCCCAACCAATGACTTATTTTAAAACTTTTTCCGATTATAAGGCGCACCCTCAATTAATGACTTATTTTAAAACTTCTTCAATCACAATATAGTAATACTCAAAGTAATAACACGAATAACTCAAATAATAACTCTCAATAGCATAATAACTCAATGTCTATATGAGCAAAATTGTTCAACTGTAAACACACAAAAGAAACAGGTAAAGATTACTTTATCGGTTCATCTACCAATCCCAAACTCAATATTGATCCATATATAAGGCGCACCCGATTATAAGGCCCACCATTAGCTTTTTAAAAAAAAAATCAAGGCTTTTAGGTGCGCCTTATAGTGTGGAAAATACGGTAATATATTATTCTGACGGTATTTTTACTTGGCTTCCCTTGTGACCCCCGCCTGCACAAAAAAAGCTAAAATGTCTCCCCTCGCTGCCTGAGCTCGTAAAAGCTGTCATGTCAGCTGTCAGGTTGATAGGTGACAAGCATCCGTGGATGGAAGTCAACCAATAGGATGTGTGCGAATATTCCATGGGCAGAAAACGTTTTTGCATTACGTGGTGACGCTTTAATATTGGGCTTGTATGTGTGAGTCTGCTTTGTGTATCTTTGTGCTACTGGAATTCACAATGAAGCTTCTGCACGCGTTTGTGTTCTGCTTGGTCTTTTTTTTTGTTTTTGTTTTTCTCGCCCTATGTATTTTCTCTCTGCGTAGGGTGCGCTGCCCACCACCTCGCCACCCCCGTGGCAGGCACAGCACCAGGCCTTGAACTGTACCGGCATGTCCCAGCGCAGACAGAGTGAGTCACTAACGCTTCTCTGCTTTTCTGACATCTTTTTTTAACGGAAGTTCTTATACTATTTCAAGGCTCACGTTTCTTTTATCAGATTTAAATGGTTTTATGTACAGCAAAGTAGGGCCGGGCAATAAATCGCATTAATCCGATTCGTTATTTTAATTTGTTGTTGTTCAAGATTTGAAAATTACCGTATTTTTCAGACTATAAGCCACATCTTTTTTCGCGTGATTTTAGCCATGCCTGCTTATGGTCCGGTGCAGCTTAGCTGCAGTGTTCTTTTTTTTTCTTAAGCATCACAAACATTTATACAATATCTTGTCTATTTTTAAATTACGCACCCATACCTTTGAACTTCATTTTTGGTAAAAAAAAAAAAAGAAAAAAAGTATGTCTTATATTTGGGGAATTACGGTAGTTATCAAATGAATCATGGACAAAATATGAACTTTTTAATGCTAAAAATGGTCAAATAAATGGGTTATACCTGTAAAGGGATAGTGTGTAAGATTTTGAGCGGTTTTCATTACAAGGTGCTGCAGGTGCTGAATTTGCCATAGTATTAACAAATATGGCCGCCTCCGGAGAAGTGCCACCCCCCATGTAATATAATTGAATGATAACTATATTTAAAATATACTGTTGGTCATAAGCACACATTTATTTGCCCGTTTTTGAAATTTACAATCATTTAATTTACACCTTTTTAATGATAAAGGGTCCAAATCTTACACACTGTCCCTTTAAGCAAGTTATGCACAAGCTATAAATGTTAAGTTCACGTTAAAACTGCCTTTAAATCAGTATTCGTTATTTTTGTACATTTTCTGCTGGGTATTTCAAATAAATGCGTAATTATCGATCCCATTGAAATCAATTTACCGGTAAATCTGATTTTTATTTTTCGGCCATATTGCCCAGCCCTCCAGCACAGCCTGTTTTCCCCGAACGCCCTCCGCGTTGGTCTACAGGTTGTTATTTTGCTATAGAACAGATTTTCTTTTTATATCAGGAGTTTTCATCAGTTGCCGAACATAGGGTCTAATACAAAAAAAAAAAAACGAATACGATTTTGCGCACCGTCCTCCGACAAGCTGTGTATTCTAAGCTGTGCATTCTGACGCATTCTGAAACAAGATCAACAGCTCACAAATAAGTGGCAGGAAATGAACGGATGAGCAGGTAAAATGCAAAAAAAAAAAAGAAGGAAGAAAAGCATGGAACCCACGCCGAGCTCTTTTCAATCAAGAGTGAAATAAATGCGGCGCATTGTTCGAACACCTCGGCTTATTTCACAGACGTCGAGTGCTCTTGAGATTTTTTTTTTTTTTTTGACAAATGCATCAGCGCCGCATTCATTCTCCCAACACCGGTGGGAGTGGAGTGTGCTGGCAAGCCAGAGGAAAGAGGTGGGAAGCAGCCAAAGTTACGGAAATAAAGTCAGGTTTTTCCTGGATTTCCAATACAGAAGAATACGTGTGATTCAAGTGTAGGCTTTCGGCTCCTTTTTTTATACGCCGATATGGCGGTTAGCATTATTAGAATCACTGCACTTTTATGCCAAAGTGTGAAGTCATTTTCCAGAGCTTCAAAATATCTCAATGTAGTAATTTCAAGCGGTGGTCCGAGTGTGACGCAAATGTTAAAGAAAACGGAACCTTTTAACGTTTTGATTCTTCAAAAATTGCTATTTTGTCAGTCAGATTTGATGTCAATAACGCTTCGTCGCCCTGAAATCAAGTTCCATTGCTAATTATGCTAATTCAGGATGTTTAGATTTAAGACCTAATTACGCTGACACGATATTATACGGGACCTGTTAGCAGTGATTAGCGGCAGCTCCAACGTTAGCAGCAGGAAGTAGCACTAGATGCTAGTCGCGTTAGCAGTTAGCAGCGCTCGACTACCTCATTTAGACTGGCAGTTGAATAGACGTAATTGTTCAAAACGTCATTGTAAAATTAAAACATCGTTTTTCTCATTTCATATACTCTGTAAAGTGCTTTTTTTTTTACAGCTGTAGCTGCTGTGAACGCACCGCGCGAATGAAGGTGTATTGTATACAGTAGAGGTTCTCAAACTTTTTGGATTCAGGGACCCCTTTGAGAACATTCCAAGGACCTCATTTGCATATCAATACCCCTTTCTAGAATGTCACCTTTAATGCACGGGCAAGTTTCGATCGCATGGTCGGTAAGAAAGAAAAAAAAAATCACAAAGCGCCTCGGGTACGACCACTGCGAAAACAGGTAAAGATTCAAAATGGCGCAGATGGCACTGAGTGAGCTAATTGATAGAATTTTCAGTAGATATCCAAAAGCTAGGGCTGAACCCAAACCTCGTTTTAAGCAACGTTATTATCAAGAATTCAATAGCCCACGGTACAGTACATTGATTTAAACATGCCTCTTTTTTTTTTTATCTCTTATGCGGCTTCCTGAGTAGGAATGAATCCTTGATTGAATTTGTTGCGAGCGCGGTAAAGTCTCTTGGCCCGCTTGCTCCTTTCTCTCGGATTCCTTCATCTTCTAACGCCTCCTCTCCTCATCTTCCCCTCTTAACTCTGCCTGCCCACACATAATGACTGTGGCAAGGAGTGGAGCACCTAGTGCAGTACTTCTCCGACCGGGCATGGTACGGTAGAAACTTTCTGGAACGTCTGCGGTCGTCAAACAGTGCCGTCAAGCATGCCCTCCTTCATCTGCATGCGCTTGCTTGGCTCACTTCTGTTTTTCTTTTCTCGCGGACGTGGGATGCTGTTTTTCGCGCTTTGTTATGAGGCAAGGGTTTTGGAACATCATCATGAAGTCAAGTAGGATTTGATGGTTAAGATGTGTGTTCCAAGACTTTTGTCCATATAAGGGGGTTCTCTGTTTACCTCTGAAACACCCACAAAATTAAACAAAATGGTAAGGTGTGTATTTGTAGCCTGTGAAGTGACAATGACACTTCAGGCATAGGCATTAACTGGTCTCTACCGCCATCTACTGTCTTGAGGTGGAACACAAGTCAACACAGAATTTTCTGTTTGCTGACATAGTTTGATAGCAGCTCAACGGAATGTTGCAAAAATCTCGGGAAAATCAATGTCGTAAATCCTATTAAAATGCATCTCAGGCATTGTAATAATAATGGTCCAAAATTTGGACAAATATTATTTTTGTTGGGCGGCTCGGTGGCGCAGTGAATAGCACGTCCGCCTCACAGTTCAGAGGTCCCGGTTCAAATCCACCTGGCTCCGGCCTTTCTGTGTGGAGTTTGCATGTTCTCCCCGAGCCCGCGTGGGTTCTCTCCGGCTTCCTCCGGCAAAAACATGCATGGCAGGTGAATTGGAAATGCTAAATTGTCCTTAGGTGTGATTGGGCGCGCGATTGGTCGTTCGTCTCTGTGTGCCCTGCGATTGGCTGGCAACCAGTTCAGTTCTGTGGGGATAAGCGGCTATAGATGATGGACGATTTTTGTTCACAAAATCTGGCACGTTCAGCTGCAATCACATCAAAATGTCCGAATTGTTGCAATTTGAAATTTTACACGTTTTAATCATCTGCCGGAAATTTCAGCTCCCTAGTGCAAAGCACTCATGCAAATAACAAAGGAATGGAATTGATCGGATGGATCGCCCGGCACCACATCAAACAGAGGACCCCCTGTTCCCGAGCTTGCCTTCCATGTGGTCCGATGAATTCAAACGCCGCGTGCATGGTTTCATCTTCCCGCGTGGGCTTGCTTGCTTCCCCATTTATGTGACTTCACCCGTTAGCACTCTTTGATTGTGCCGTATTTCAAAGAAAAAGCGAGCGCTGTGCTCCGGCATCCAAATCAGCATTTTCACAAGCGCGTCTAAACGCGGCGCCGGCCTCGGAAATCCAGCGGCGCCGTATTAGCTACCTGGAATGACGATGGCGTGCCACCGTGACGTCCCTCCTCATCCGAACGGGGAATGTTTATTTCCCTATTCGAATTTGAGCCGTCGTAGTGGTATTTCAGAGGAGATAAAGCGACAGGCGAGATCGGTCGCGGAGGGCGCCGGCTGCGTCATGTGATGTCACTCCAACGCTTTTGTGAGCATGGCACTCGCTAAGATTGCAAAAGGGTGAAGGCTTCTCGGAACATTGCTGGTAAATTTCCGCAGGGAATTTTGCAGGAACGTACTTTGTTGTTTTTTTTTGTTGTTGTTGTTTTTTTAGGATTGATAGAAATACCGATTATTAGTCATCAAGGAGGTCGATAATTGATATTTAGCAAATATTCAGAAAATATGACACTCCATAAACTCCAGCTTTTAAACTTTTTTTGAAATGCATTTAAGTTCATTTCATGCATATTGAACCACTTTTCAGATTTGCATCATTTTGATTATTTATTTATTTTTTTCAGTATACTTTAGGCTTGTAACATTCAAACAAAGTTCAGGGATCTCCTTAGTTCACCAGCATAGATATTGAAGGAAATTTTAAACAGGTAAACAGCGCCCTATTGTTTTTCAACAATAAATCACGATCTCCCAAATACTCAAAATATAAGACCTGTTAAAATTCCAGTTTACTATATTTTAACTTCAAACAAAAACAAAAGGTGCTGTGTTGCAGTGTGATCTCTTATAATCTTTTATAAAGTGAACTGAAAATGAAAAAAAAAAATGTTTTGAAGTTATCTATTATCGGTTATCCGATGTCTAAAAATGTCCGATATTTGTCAGAATCGCAAACCGGCCGAGAAATGATGTATCACTATCAAGTACTGATACCGGATATTGGTATCAGCTTTATACTGGTCTTATTTTAAGGTATGAAGTGTTTAGAAATCTGTCAAATTGTACTTCTGCGACAGTTGTACACGTCGGCAAATCATCTTTGTTCAAAAGAATTCGCTGTATTGGTATTAAAAAGTAAATACTCATGTGTAGGGGTTTCCTAATACGATATTGATAACAAAACAGTGTCGAATTATATCAATCTACATCCAAAATATCCACGTAGCACTCATTCAATTGTATCACTCGATCGTATATTCTAATATTTTATACAAAATAATAAATAAAAGCAAGAATTATTCCTGCTGATATCGATCGCTATCTGTGGATACTTGAGGCTGCAATATCGCTATGAATCATAACTGGTAGTCTCAAAAAACGTGGGATTTAACATCCGTAAGATTAACAATTTACAGAAGAAACTAAAGATATTTATGCTAAGTTTATAGCATCTCAGTTTCATAAGATCCAGTTTTTAAGATGTTTTTGTCTAGGTTTTGCTAACTGCAATCTTGGTCATGAGCAGAGATCCATGCAAAATACTGTGAGCATACAAAATATGAAAAAAAAGCCCTAAATATCTGAGAGGCCCTCATTCCAAACCACCACTTCTCATTATTATTATTATTTTGCTAACTGCAGACAGGTGGACTTGAAAATATGAGCGTTTCTTTTTGGGGGGGGGCTCAGTTGCGCGGCCCGCTGACAAACTGCGGCAAAATGAGCAAGCGGCAGCCGACACGCGCTCCATGAGATGGCGCTGTGTCCTCGGACATCCGGAGCCGGCGCGCGATCGCCGGTGCAGAAAAACAGAAGGCGGCGGCCCGACCGGCGCGCAATCTCACATCTTCACACATCCCGAAGAAATGGCTGTGCTAAAACACACTTCATGTTGTTAATAGCTCCGGATAGCTTCGGGCGGATTGAGACTCATAGCGTAAATAAAGCGCCCGCGCCTTAAAGAATCCCCCTCAACGCTGCTAAGTAGGATTTTATCCTCGCCGAGGGGTCGCGGGTCATCGGGAAGCTGTATTTATGCGCCGCCGCGTGAACACTGATGGTGCATTGTTGGCTTTTTTTCTGACCCCGGCAGCTGCGCCGTCGCCTCTCGTTGACCGGATTTATCTAATAAGCCTCCTCGGCTGGCTTCCGGGCTGCCCGCGCGCTTGCGAGAAGGTCAGAGTTAGCTTATAGCGCCGGGCGTCTGCTGGGAATTCGCCGGGCCAGCCGGGTCACGGGTCCGGCGTTGTGCTTTACAGGTTAATCATTCCAGCCCGGTTGAATTGTACCGCTGGCACTCGGCTGCATTTTTCAAGTGACGAACAAACAAGCTCTTCAACCCGCTGCTGCCATTGTGGGGAAAACATTTCTGGATGTATTTACCCATACTGTATGTTCAAACGTACTTTCAAATACGATCAAATGTGCTTGATGATACGTTCAATCATACTTGTAAATATGTTTGAATGCGCTTGCAAATGTGTTCCAACGTACTTATATGCTCGAACGTACTTCTAAATGTTCAAATATACTTGCAAATACGTTCGAACATAAAACCGTTCTTGAAAATATGTCCGACTGTACTTGCAAATACGTTTGAACGTATTTGAAAATACGCCCACCCGTAATGGTAAATATGTTGATAATATGCTTGCAAATACGTTCGAATGTACTTGTAACTATGTTCAAACATACTTGCAAATACGTTCAAATGTGTTTGGAAATGTGTTCAAACATACTTGTAAATACAGTATGTTCAAATGTACTTAGAAATACATTCATGTACTTGTACTTGTAACTATATTTAAACGTACTTGAAAATACGCCCACTCGTAATGGTAAATATGTTTGAATATGCTTGCAAATACGTTCGAATGTACTTGTAACTATGTTCAAACATACTTGCAAATACGTTCAAATGTGTTTGGAAATGTGTTCAAACATACTTGTAAATACAGTATGTTCAAATGTACTTAGAAATACATTCAAATGTACTTGAAAGTATATTTAAACATACTTGAAAATACGCCCACTCGTAATAGTAAATATGTTTGAATATGCTTGCAAATACGTTCAAATGTGTTTGGAAATGTGTTCAAACATACTTGTAAATATGTTCAAATGGACTTGCAAATACGTTCCAACTTAATCATAAAAACATTCGAACATACTTCTTAATGTTCAAATATGCTTGCAAATATGCCCGAACATACGACATAATTGCAAATGCGGTTAAAATTTTTCACGATTGTATATTTGTTCAAATGAACTTGGAAATACATTCAAATGTACTTGTAACTATACTTAAACATACTTGCAAATACATTCAAAACGTACTTGTAACTATGTTACGGTTCTTACAAATACCTTCAAATGTGCTCATAAATACGTTAATGATTTGGATATGTTCAAATGTACTTGCAAGTACATTCAAATGTACTTGTAAATAAGTTAAAACATACTTATTTAAGCCTCATATATATATATATATATATATATATATATATATATATATATATATATATATATACACACATACACATACAAGTATGTTTTAACTTATTTACAAGTACATTTGAATGTACTTGCAAGTACATTTGAACATATCCAAATCATTAACGTATTTATGAGCACATTATTATATATATACTGTATTATTTATTTAACCCACGTGCAGTATTTCTACCATTTACAAAGGGATGGCACACTCCCGGAAGTGTGATAACTAAGTGATCATACCACGTTGAAATCTGACATGTTGTCACCATCCGGGCGAAATTTCAGGTCCCTCGACTCTTCTTTTAATGCTTTCCCTTCAATATGAAATGCCTATGACGTAAAGATCATAGGAAGTAAAAATACCTCACAAAGGTAAAGGAAGGTTTCGGATTACGGATTAGGCTATTTCCATGTAAAAAGCGCCTCAACTTACGAACAATGCGTGTTACCACATGTCTTCTGAAGTTTCCCAAGGAGAGGTCCCACTGTACCTTCAAATTTATTTGCAAGAACACTCAAAAAAGTCCAGCAGTCAAAACTGTTTACTTCACACCGGCTGATCCGGAGTCGACTCATCGGAATGTAATAAATGGGCAGTGTTAGCCGCCTGCGCGGAATGTCAATAGAACTCCCGTGGCGTTGTGTGGCTCCCCTGACATATTTCCCGCTTAGAAAAATAGCTCAGCACTTTGTGACACGGGCAGTCCTCCGAATTGGCCCGTCACTAAGCGCCCCAAAAGACGTGAATCCAGCCGCTCGCACGGCAAGGTTATTCTCTCGTAAAGCGCTGAATCGGCGCTTCCTTCGGTGACTTTGTCTCTTCTCCGCTCCAGGAATAGTTTGGTGAGTGGCAGCGCAAACGCGCTGTGATGTCGGGAGCAAATAAACAAGTCAAAGAAACGGAGACTTTTTGATGCTGTATTTCCTGTTGCAAAAAAAAAAAAAAAAAAAATCAAATGTCTGTACGACATCAGACTGCGGTGAAAAAAAAAAAAGTCATTTCTGGAGCAGCATCAAAAAAAAAAACATCTCCAAGTCTGCCTCATTATGCTCTTTCATAACTATTTTATCCTCATTTTTTAATCTTTTGGATTTTTCTCCGCAGCTTCAAATACCTTTCAAGCTCAGCGAGCGTTTCCGCACGGGAAGACCAGTAAAAGCTCTCCGCACCGAGGGCCGCAGTGACCAGACCGGGGACGCGGGGGTCCGTTTTGACGCGGCCGACCCGCCGGCGACTCGGCTCCCCGCGTGGCGCGACCCGGTCGCCGTTGCGTCGGCCCAGTTTAGGGGCACGTCTCATTCCGCCGTCAAGTCGGCCGGCGGGAGGAGGCGGCCGCCCCCTCCGTCCAGAGGCCTTCCTTGCTTTGACGCCGGCGGGATCCCGGAGCCCAAGACGGACAACGCCGACCGGGGGACGGCTAAGATGACGGCCCCCCCGGGTCCTCCTTGTCTCCCCAAGCCAAAGATTCCCTGAGAGGCGTCCGAAATAGAAGACCACTACAGTACATGCAGCTGCCTAGTTTGAATATGTAGCGAGATGAACAACTTCCACAGCCTGTAAGTCACTTTTAACAAATGTATAGCAAAGGCCTGAAAAAAGGTATGACTTTAATATATTGGAAATGTATTTATTATTTGGTTTTTGTATTTGTTTCTCCCTAAAAAAAAAAATTGGTTGGGTTTTGGTTGTAAATACAAACTCATTCACTGGCAATCCACTTAACCCTTGTGCAGTATTTTGACCATTTTTGGCTCAGTTTCCTCCCCATCATTCACATCATTTAGCGTGGGGATAACACACTCCTGGTAGTGGTGACATCTGACATGAAATTTCAGCTCCCTAGTGTTTTTTTTTTTTCAATATTCTCCCCTTGATATCGAATGTCGTTGATGTAAATATCAAAGGATAGGAAAAAATACTGCAGATTTTCTGGTCATTTTCTTCCACATCATTCTGGCAGTATTTCTAACCAAAGTAATGGCACACTCCTGGTATAACTAAGTGGTCGTTCCATGTTGAACTTTGACATGTTGTCACCATCTGGGTGAAATTTCAGCTCCCTGGTATTTTCTTTTAATTGCATTCTCCTTGATGTCAAATGGGTCATTTTCTTCCATATCATTCAGGCTGTATTTTAGCCAAAGGATGGTACATTTCTGGTAGTGGGATTACTAAATTGAACATTGACATGTTGTCACCATCTGGGTGAAATTTCAGCTCCCTGGTATTTTCTTTTAATTGCATTCTCCTCGATGTCAAATGGGTCATTTTCTTCCATATCATTCAGGATGTATTTTAGCCAAGGGATGGCACACTCCTGGTAGTGGGATTACTAAATTGAACATTGACATGTTGTCGCCATCTGGGTGAAATTTCAGCTCCCTGGTATTTTCTTTTAATTGCATTCTCCTCGTTGTCAAATGGGTCATTTTCTTCCATATCATTCAGGATGTATTTTCGCCAAGGGATGGCACATTCCTGGTAGTGGGATTACTAAATTGAACATTGACATGTTGTCACCATCTGGGTGAAATTTCAGCTCCCGAGTGTCTTCTTTCAACGCTTTCCCTTAGATGTCAAAAGTCTGATGTTAAGCTCAAAGAATTGGCCAAAATACATCATAAGGGTTGAAATTGTTTTTTTGTTTTGTTTTTTTACCAATATGGCCACCGATGTCAGTGAATGAGTTCAACCAAAATATTTGAGCAAAAGTCGTGTTCTCACGTTGATCACGAGGGGTTACGTTACCAAAAAAACCCGCAATAACTGAAAAGTGCAAAGTCGATTGAACTTTTTTTCCCCCCACTTTTTCATTTTTTTTAGTTTGTTTCTTCACCATAAACAGCGTACGTAAGATTTGCGCAAAAAAAAAAAAATGCTTTGGAAGTGCACATGAACGTAGGCAAAACCCTGCTACACCTTCCACTACCAATCCAGGCTAAACTTAGCTCCTCTGATTTATTTACTCCTTTTACTTTGTAATTTTAATTTGAACCCTTATGCAGTATTTTGACAATTTTTGCATCATTTTCATGATTCTAGAGTTTTTTTTGTCATATTCTTCCTTCATTCTCAGAGAATTTTTGCCAAGGGATTGAGTTTACTTTTCACAGGTTTTATACTTGTTACAAGTTATTCTTAATCTGAAAAAAGTTTAAGCCTTGCAGTATTTTGACCATTTTTGGGTCATTTTCTTCCACTTCATTCTTGCGACACCATCGTCGCTAACAGATAACTGAGTGGTCGTACTATGTTGAACTTAGAGACGTTGTCACCACCTTGGTGAAATTTCAGCTCCCCGGTGTCTTTTTTTTCAATGCCTTTGATATAAAATTGGACAAAATGCCGCACAAGGGTTAAAGCAAATGTTAAACAAACTTGTTTTGTACGTTTCAAACGTTTTTTTTGTTTCACCTCACATGGCCCATCAAAGTCTTTAAAAAAAATCAAATTACGGGCCTTAATTTTAACTTAATTTTAAGTTTGCCTCTCTCTGGCTTAGCAGGTGCCAACGTCCCATTGGCAAAAGTCACTTTCAGTCCCTACCGCTGTCCCTCACACGGCCGCGCCCCCCGACCCACGGCGCCGCACCGTTTTAAAGGTGGTACAGACGCGACCTTTCCGGTGTAGCTGAAGGGCCCCCGGGAGGTGGAGCATGGCAGCTAAAAACAAGTCGTGGCCGAGAAAGTGAGTCATGGCACAAAAGGTGGCTTAGGTGTGAGAGACAAAGCTGTCTTGCAAAAAAAAACAAACAAAAAAAAAGCCAGTGAGTCCGCCGCAGTGAAAGACGGCAGCTAATGAGATCCAATACAAAGACTGTTCATCCGTCCATTCATTTTGTATGGGCCTTGTCCTCATTACGGAAGTGGCTGAGATGGGAGTCTATCCCAGCTGGCACCCAACTTTTTGCCGCTCAATCACAGGTCATGACACCGGAAAAGCATTTCAGATATTTCTTTGAAGATATTACCGTAATTCCCCAAATATAGCATGCATTTTAGGGTCAAATTCGGGTATTTTCTAGACAACCGTGTATAGGACGCATCAACGGTTCGGCTACAATGTAAAAGCTACAGCAAAACAGAAAAAAATCCCATAAAATCTTCCGCATTTTCTTGTGTTCGTATCCGTAAGTTATAGATTTGTTGCGGGTTGAATGAGTTTCAGATTTCCCACGTCAGTGAATGCTACGCTAGTGTAGCGTTGAATGCGCTTCAAGCGGCTGTTTTTCCTTTTCCGAGTTCATTTTGCCATAAATACCCAAAGATGCGCACCATCCCTGTTCCATTAAGTTTATGATGGCGGACAAAAGCTCACAGTTAATAAACGTTAATGAATGTTCTCTCATACCTTGCTACTCTTAATTGAATCAGCTGGAGACATCAGAACGTTTTGCGTTTTAGTAATATTCCCGGACTCGGACGGTGGTTCAGTTTGCTCGCTTCTTATATTGAAAATAAGGCAGTAACAAGCTCAGCTGACATAAGCTGCTGTTAGCTGCAAGTGCTAATCTTTTAAGTTAATGTTTATAGGCCGCACCCATATGTTTGGTCTTCATTTTTGGGGGGAAAAAAAAGCGTGTCTTATATTTGGGGGATTACAATATTTTTAATATACATAATTATTACCCATTGAAACACTTTACTGGGTATAGCGACAGCTTTCGGACGATATTCTAAACGGGCAAAACATCCGAAAGCGAGTTAATTAAACGTATCAGTAAATTTCTTGAAATTACTGAAAATTCTTGCCTGTTCAGGACTTAAAAATAGAAAAATGTATGCGGAATAAAGGCCGTTTTTGCCTGTTTAGACCACAGGTGTCAAACTTGAGACTCGGGGGCCAGATCCGGCTTGAGACTCGGGGGCCAGATCCGGCCTGCCACTTAATTTTGTGTGGCGGCGAAATGCTAATTATGAGTTCAAGTTTTTGGCTAAAATACCAGAAGTATCTTCACTTTTCACTAATATTTTTATCATCAATCTCCCTTTTGAACACTTTTTAGCAGCCTCTGATTTCAAAATATGTAAATGTGCGATGATCAGACTTAAAATGTATTTGGCGTCACAATCACAACGGCCCTCCGACAGAAACTCTTAATAAAACATGAAAATACATTTTTGGGATCAATCAGTTAAGGCTTTTGTCTCCCGCTCTTTTAACTACAATCTGCATCCCCCCCCCAATTGAACTCCTTATCTCCCCCCTACTTTTTTTTTTTTTTTTTTACTGTCAAACGCTCCTTAGCACGTCCCCGCACGGCGAGCAGCCGCGTGTTAAGAAGAGCCAGTGACAGGGACTCTGCTCTCTTCACTGTCGGGGCCGCGTGACCGCTCGCCTCTGTACGCCTCTGGCGCCGGACCGCTCCACTGCGTCTCACACACACACACACACACACACACACACACACACTTACGGGCACTATGACAACTAGAACCGACATGAAAGGAACACACACGCACGCGTTCATGCCAACAAAGACCCCACAGATATGTTTGCTGGTTGATTCAAACCAATACTAAAATGATTAAAATAACACGATTTTTGGATTATTGATTAGAGAAATCCTACAATATATTAGGGCTATATATATATATATATATATATATAGTTAAGGCTGCAAACAAAATCAAATTTTAATCACCATAATTATTCTGATTCTGATTTTCAGCGATATTAACATATAAAAAGCCACATATCCTGCGTTTTGTCATCCTTCCACCAGGGGGCAATGTTTCCCACATGTTTACATGACAGAAAGCCTCTGCGTTTCTCGCACGAATATATTATTTACCAGTATGAAATGGCGTGGAGTGTGTCACCCGATTCCTAATATATAAAGTGCTAGCTGCCAATTGAGACCCATTTCGAAAAATCTGATTAAAAGTAAATGTGTTCACTAAGTAGTTTTCTTTTTTTTTTCATTGGTTTGCACTCAGCAAGTAAATTAGCTGTTACCTTGCGTGCCAATCAATCGTAATTAATAATTGTGATTCCTATATTAACCCAAGTAATCATGCTTATCATTTTTGCCATAATCTTGCAGCCCTAATATATATATATATATATATATATATATATATATATATATATATAATATATATATATATATATAATCTCCTGTCACTGTCGGCCTTGAACTGTTCTTTTTTTTTTGCGCCTTTTCCGAGAACATTCAGGTCAAATTCCAAATCGTCGTCATTCGAATTAGCTTCCATTGAAATAAAGAGAACGGGAGGGTTTATGTTCCGCGGATCCACGGAACAGCTGCTGTATGTTTCAGCTGTGCGCCAAACCGACCAAACAAACACCACACGGAAAGCCCAAAACAAATATAATGGAAGTTGACGCGGCGGGATAGCCAAAGAGCGAGCCCGAAACATGAAAGGCGCCCGCCACGCTGTTTGGATAGCGAGTGGGGAAACGTGGCGTGAGGGGTGGGGGCGTCGCCCCACTCGTCCATGCCACTCAGCGTTCGCTAACGCCAATCCGGAAATCGATGCGGTGTGTTTGTGTGTGTCAAGGATGCGTCTGCCCACGGGGCGAGAAGGCAAACACGGCGTACGGGGTGGGAAAAAAAAACGCTGGGCCAGCGCCGTCCTTTTCCCCACTGCGTGCCGCTCTAAAGCCCTAATCTCCAAATCAATGCCCTCGCTCACTTTAAAAGTGCGGCCAATCAGTCTCGCTCCCGCCCAAAGCACAGAGCCTGAAAGCAACTGCGCCACTGTCGATCAATGCTCAATCGGGAGGGGGAACTTTGTTAACTCTTGTTTTTGACTTTTTTTTTTATTTTGGCTAGTTGTGTTAGCGGGTTTTGCACAAAGAGGAAACGCGGCGGGGCACGATGACGCTCGCGTATTTAACGCCCGGTTATGTTAATTCACGGCAAATGCCAGGATTTGAAGCCCTATTTGCACTTTTCACGCTTTCCTTTGACCTCAAATTGCTCGCAGAAGTCCTTGCCGACACCATTATTAGTCAAGGAGGCCGTTATTTGGAGCGCGTATTCATTTTCGGTAAAAGGTTTTGCCGTGTAAAACGTCAAAACAACAGAAACGTTTCAAGCTTTCAAACAAACAACAAAAGGTGTTCCGAGTGCCAGAAGGATCTGAAAGTTGACTGAAAGTTAAACGAAATACTTACCATCTCTTTGAAAATGCCCCCCCCCAAAAAAAACAAAACAAAAAAAAACAACAAAAATGCAAATGACAATATTCGTCAACCAGCCTAATAGCAGCACTGTAATTACCATAATTTAAGGGTACTTTTCTGGCAACCAAGTTGCCGGTAACACATTTTCTACATTTACAGTAAAAATTTTATTGTTACTGTACCTTTTACAATTACAAAATGTACCGTGTAAAATCAACAAAAAGTACCTTTAAATTACGGTAACATGGAGTCTACATTTACAGTAACAAATTGTATTGCTACTATTGATGTTTTACAAAATGTAAAATCAATAGTATCAATACAATTTTTTACAGTACATGTAGAAAATGTCTTACTGTGATTTAACGGTACTTTTACGGCAACTGAGTAGCCGGTATTTTACCGTAAAATATGGGACACAGTAAATTTTTAACACAATGCATTTTGTAATTATAAAATCAACAGTATCAGTCCAATTTTTTTCTGTCAATGTAGAAAATGTGTAATTTATCTGTACTTTTCTGGCAGCCAAGTTGCCGTTATTTTACGGCGACGATTTTGTTTTTTTACCGTGTAACATCAAAGAATTGTCAGTTCTGGGAAAATTTCCGCGACAATTTCGAAAAAAAAGGAAAGCTTGAAAACGTCGAAACATTTTCGCCGATTTTGACCACGAGCCGCGATCATTAGCCGCTCAAGAAAAAACACAGGCCGTACTCTAGCTGACAGTATTATTTACTGAGCGCGATATCTGATGAAATGACTGACCCGATGCACTTTAAAGAATTTTTTGAGCGAATATAAGCGGTCGTACGTGTTTACGTACTAGTAACTTATCGTGGAATCTGCTGGTTGCATCACTGTGGAAATAAAAAGAATGATTTGTTATTTTGTTTATTTGGAAGTTGATTTTGGACTTGCTTGTATACAAACAATAAGGTGCGACAATAAACAACCGTGTCAATCTTTTTGTTGGCCGTTTATTTGCGAAAATGTGCGTATGAGCGATCGGTTTTGAATTTTGACAGATTGTGATGTAACAGCGGGGAGGATTTATGTCAGATACATTGTTTCCCCGCCCATGATTTGGAAACTATGCGGGCTGAAGAGCCAGAGCCACTTTCAAGCTGGACTCCAATGACGTAAAGCCAGAAGGTAAGCAGAGCTGCAGTGTTACAGCATCATCTTCTTCAAATATTTGTTATTTTTTTTAGAGAGTTGATGAAGTGCTGCCTCTACAAGTGAAAATACAATTGATTTTTTTGCCTTTATGGAAGCTGGCTGTGTTAACTCATTAAATCCCAAAGACGTATTTTTACGTTTTTCAAGATTCCATGCATTCAAACACAGTTTGAATATATTCTTCCAGTTTTTTTTTAAAGTGTCGCCATACAGTTTAAAATGACTGGTACTAAATGAATTAAATATGAGTACTCAATTAATTAATTACATAAGTAATAATTACTTTATGTAATCGATTACTAAAGCAATTGATTACTGTAGGTACTAAAATAGAGTCATGGATTACTTTAGCACTTAAGTACATAACATTATCGTTAATTGATTGCCCCTAGTAATCGATTACTGTAGTACTTAATATCCTAAAATATAAACAAATAATTACTAAAGTAATCCTTTACTTTTTTTTATCAAGTACATAGTAATTGGACTTGAAAACATAAAATATGTCTGCGACTGAAAGTTAACTGCGGGATGAGCCTGCAAATAATTGTTGGAATTATTTCTTGAACCACAACATATTATAAAAAATATTTTAGTGCATGTGACGTACACTACACATTTTAAATATCAGTCTGTTTTTTTTTGTTTTTTTTTTTCCCGCAGCGACTGTCACTCGGGACCAAATGCACGATAAAGTCAAATGATGGATGAGCTTTGCGTGAATGCCGAAGGAGAGATTATCGTCAGGTGTGCCATGGGAAATTTTCCAGTTTCACTTAATTGGTACGAGAATGATTTATTTACTCCAAATAACGTATCTTTCTTCATCGATCTATGCCAGCGACGTATAGTGACAGGCAGGACGATTAAAAGCATGAATCATTTGCACGACCCGTTAAACTGAATTTTTATGTGAATGCCAAAAAAAAAGAACATGAGACGAAAACCAGAATATTGTTGTGTTCTATAGTTGCATTGAGTGAAATCTGACGTCAAAAAATCTCTATTTAAATACTCCATAGGCAGGTTCTTATAACATTTTTTCAAGATCTTTAAACACAAACAAATAGCAATCTTTTTTTTTTTTTTGCTTTGTGTAGCCGTAAAAAGCCGGATGGAAAAGGATTGCGATTTTCGAGTGTTCTCGACTGAAAAAATTAGGCTGGCCTTGAAAAACCTGAAAAACTCTTTTTTCAAATTTGATGTTAATCGCAATGAGGGGCTCAAGTGGTCAAAAGTGGAATTACACCCTAAAATAAGAACATTGAGTGCTTTCTGTGAGCATAAAAATCAGAATGGCAGAATCTCCAACAAAGATGAGGCTGACCTTGAAATCATTCCTGATTTTCTTTCAAATTTAGGGTCAAACTGTCTGCTGCTATCTAGTGGTGAAAAGTGGAATTACAGCCAAAATATGAAAATTAAATGCTTTCCGTAACCATAAAAATCAGAATGAGAGAAGATTTTCAGTCTCCTCTGATGTCCAGTGAAGATGAGGCTGACTTAAATACTTCCTGTTTTTTCTTTTCTTTCATATTCAAATGCGATGTTACAGTGCTGCTACTTAGGGGTCAAAAGTTGAATTACACCCAAAAATAAGAACATCTAATCTCTAATCTAATCTCAAAGATGAGGCTGACCTTGAAATACTTCCTCTTTTCTCTTCAAATTTAGTGTGAAACTAGTGTGCTGCCCCCTAGTGGTCACAAGAGGAATTACAACCCGGGATAAATTCAATTAAAACTGGATCAAATATAAAGCGTGTAGCCTTTCGAGATCCGTTTCCACATTTTCGACTTGCGCGATTTTTGCGGGTAAACGCGTCCCTACGCTATGGAGTCGCGCCTGGAGATCCGCTCTGGCTTCTTTTGTTTTTGTGTGGGCTCCAGCTGCGACTGAGATTCATGTCCCCGGGAAAGGGAGTGTATTAGTAAGAGAGCCCCCTGGCAGGTACCTCCATCACCTCGGACTCGCCTCCCCTCCCACGCATTGATCAAATCCCCGCGTGTGCTTAAGTGCACTGCAGAAAGCGATCTGCCGCCAGACCGAAAAAAAAAAAGAAAAAAAGACTCTCCAACAAGCCGTCTTGCGGTGCCCCTCTTGCGTTTTCCTCATTTGGAGCCACTTCACTTCTTTGAGTGTGCGCCGCACACGCGTGCACATTTTGCGCTTGCCGGGTGTTAACGCGCACTCCCGGCGGGTCTCCAATCCAAAGACGCAGCTGTGCGCCGTGCTAACGCTAACTCGGTCAACGTGACAGTCCAACGGATTCATTCACTGAGTTTTTACATATATATATATATATATATATATATATATATATATATATATATATATTTATATATGTGTATACAGCGTATATATATATATGTGTGTATACAGCGTATATATATATATATATATATGTGTGTATGTGTATATATATATATATATATATATATATATATATGTATATGTATATATATATATGTATATGTGTGTGTGTGTGTGTATATATATATGTATATATATATATATATATATACAATATATTTTATTTTAGTATATACAGTGAATTTATTCCTTTTCCAAATGCATTTTTCAATTTGTTCAATAATACTCGGAAATACAATAGAACATTTGAATACGGTTGAATATACTTGCGAACGTGTTCAAATGTATTTCAAAATACGATGGAAAGTATTCTCTGTTCGAATGCGTTTTCCCTTTTTTTCAATAATTCTAGTAAATACGTTTAAATATTTAAATACGGTTGAACGTACTTGTGAATATATTTAACAGTATTTGAAAATACATTCCAAATCATTCTCTTTTCAAATGTATTTCTCTATTTGTTCAATAATAATTGTAAGTATTAAACACTTAAATGCGGTAATATCATCAAACGTATTTCAAAATACAATGGAAAATATTACTTTTCGAATGCGTTTTTCCTTTTTTTTCAATAATACTTGTCAATACGTTTAAACATAAAAAAATTTGATTTGATGTGAAATACGGTTGAACCTACTTGTGAATATATTCAACCGTATTTGAAAATACGACGTAAAGTATTCTCTTTTCGAATGCGCGTTCAAATTTTCGAAAACAGCTTTTCGCCTCGAAAACATTCCCTCCGTATTGACACTTGTGTACATCCGTGTTTTCTAAAGAATCCGAAAAATATCTTTCAGATTTGATAAAAGAGCCTCCCAGCTGACCCATATGAATCCTTTTCTAACTCCCAAACCGCAGCATTCGCCACTTGAAAATTGCATTCTCCCACTTTGCCCTCCATTTGAATTTGATAAACGACTTTCCACAAACGTGACCAAACGTCCCATTTTTACCGAAGCCGTCGCGCCGCCGGCTTTTATATCGCAATTAGCGAGATGCATCTAACGCCGCCTTTGATATTTACATAGTGCTCATCAAAATCAAATTAGCATTAATCAAATGTAATGCCTTGTAGATGGCGGGGGGGGGGGGGGGGGGGGGGGGGGGCAACGTCAAGCTGGAAAGCTTCTCCACATCAAAAGAGCCAGATCGATGAGAGCCTCTTCCAAACATGCTAAACTAGCCTTGTACGTCTTGAACGTCCCAGGGAATGTTAAATCTTTAAGGCCGTAAATCAAAAAAAATACAAAAAAATGGACTTTTACAGTGGATTACGGCGTCCCTAGCTTGAAAGAAAAATTACACTTGGGTCAAATTGACCCAGAGTGGTATTATCATACCGTGGAATTATGCGTAACATATGGGTACATATTTGTTACTTTCGGTTTAGAGTAAGGTTTAAAAATTATATGCATTTTTCAAACCCTTTTTTGCCTGTTTGTTTTTTGATAAACGAGCAAAACCCGGGTCAAAATGACCCAATAATACTATTGTGTTTTCTAAGGAATCAACAGATTTGTGAGCTTGCGTTTTTTTTCACATTGCGAAGTGGAATATTACGTTGTTTTTTTTTTTGTCCCCTCTTTATGGCATTTTTCCCGCTTTACAGCATCGACGCTAATTGCGAAATTCGAACTTGGCCGTCAGTATGCCAGTCCCACCACGCTCGTACGTCACTACATGCGGCACTAAGATGCTGGTCTGCTATTGGTCGCTGTCATGGCGTCCCTAATGTGCCGGTCCTCTATTGGTCGGCGTCACTAAGATGGACTTGATCTCGTAAAGAGCCAAAAGTCCCAATGCGAGCTGGTATAACTCGTCTGATATCGAAAAATTCAAGACGTTGACGCTACCATTTTCTTACGAAGATTTCTTGATTTGCTCGAAACGTGCAAAACCGGCCTGAATTTTCAAACAATTGAGAAAATATTGCTTCAATTTCACGGTATATTAGAACCGTTTGCTTAAATTTAGCTTCAAAAGTTCAAGCTACATTTTCTGAGAACTATTTGCTTACATTTGACTTGCAACTCGCTTGAATTAAGATTTTGTGATTTGATTTTCCACTCAGATTATAGGAAACAAGAAAATTTGCCTTTTTTTTCTCGATTATATTGTATTGTATTTTATAATATGATACGATATGATGATATATGATATGATATGAAATGATATCATACGCTCGTGCGCAAAGTCTTTTGCTTTGCCGTTCCGGCTGCGTTAGTGCGAGAGGCGGGGCTAACTTCAGTCACCAATCAATGGCGAGTCGCTGTATTCATTGTGAAAAGCGAAATTGCTTATCCGGCATTGGGACCGGAGCTATTCAGGAAAAGCGGGATAAACATGGGCGAGTTCATGAATTTTACCTTCCACCATCAAACAAATTTCTTCCTCAGATTGCCCGCGTGGCTCTACGCTACTATTTGTAATATTCCGCTTCATCCGCAGCCCAGATAGCCTATTTGGGTCGCGGAGCAGCTTTGCCGACTTGTCGCATCCCGCCTTTTCGTCAATTACGCGGCCACGTCGCGGGACGCGTCGGCCTGGGCCGAGGCGAGGCCCCGCCCGCCCAGATCCCGCCGCGCTGATGCCGAGTGACGCTTGGCGTAAAAAGCGCCCTGGCGGAAATGGCGCCGAGGTAGAAAAGTGTCAAGTTCATCAGGCGGCCCGAGGAGACTTCCCATCAAGTACGTTTAAGGGATGGGGACGTCTCGGCCCGACGCGCGTCAGCTGACGAGCGGACTCACCGGCCCGCGACTTTGGACGTCCGGGTCACATGAGTCAGCACCTTTGTCGCGCTCTCATCTTAAAATAAGACGCCCCGCTATTTTCGTTGTCGGGATACCTTTTAATCTTGGAGGATAGTTTTTAACAACCGTTTCTTTTGATTGACATTTCACATCAAAAGTGAAAGCAGTGAAAGAAAACATAGGGAGATGAAATTTCATTCAGATGTCAAATTTAAACATGGCGCGATGACTTTATTATCACATCACCTGGAGTTTCTGTTGTTTGGCTAAAACTGCCAAAATTTTGTGGAGGAAAATGACCCAAAAATGGTCAAAATACCACAAGGGTAACTTTTTTTTTCAGATTCAGAATAAGCTATAACTTTTACATACTTTTACATACTAGTGGACTACAACCACGATTGGTTATCACACTACCAGTAGTTTGCCATCCTTGGGCTAAAATACAGCAAGAATGTTGTTTAAAAAAAAAAAAAAAAGACCAAAAAATGGTCAAAATAGTAAAAGGGTTAAAAATCAAATCAAAATACTGCACAAGGTTTAGAAATTGTATCCATTTTTGGTAAGCAGGATTACACAGAAAAACGTTTCTGAAACTTTTGGATAATTACACTTGAGCCTGGGTCAAATTGACCCAGAGTGGTATTATTATACCGCGGAATTATGCATAACATAGGGGTACATATTTGTTACTTTCTAAGTCGGTTTGGAGTAAGGTTTAAAAATTGTATGCATTTTTCAAACCCTTTTTTGCCTGTTTGTTTTTTGATAAACGAGCAAAACCCGGGTCAAAATGACCCAATAACGCTATTGCGTTTTCTAAGGAATCAACAGATTTGTGAGTAGTAGGATTACATGCAAAAAAAGTTTCTGAAACTTTTGGATAATTACACATAAACCTGGGTCAATTTCGGATGGTATAATTATACCACGGAATTATACAGAAAACACGGGTGTGTTTGAAGCATTGCCTGAAATTGAAGAAGTTATTTTACTTTTTCATTCCCCCATAATGAAAAACCACAGTTTATACACCGTATAAGGCGCGTCAACTTATAGAGGTATTTTTTCCCCTTTGTTCAGTTTTTTTTTCTTCACAAATTTCACATCTTTATTCTTCGTTTCTGATTGTCTATTAATGAAGTTTGACTGACTTTGACGAATTTTATTGCCATTCCCTTTAGCCCAGCTCCATCTAGTGGATGCAAAACGCACCGCCAGCCACTACTGTAGCTTCTATTCTATGCGCCTTATAATGCGATGCGCCCTATATATGAAAACAGTTTTAAAATAGGCCATTTATTAAAGGTTTAAATCATGCTTTATTGTGCGGAATATTTGGTAATAATCAACTGTTATAATGTTATTATTATGTTATTTTATTTTTTCATTCCCCCATAATGAAAACCCACGGTTTATGCACGGTATAAGGCGCGTCAACTTATAAGGCGCACGGTCAGCGTTTGAGAAAATTGAAGGCACCTGATGCACCATAAGGTAAATACGGAAAATACGGTAATCCAAATCTTTGTTTTTTCAATATAAGGAAAGAAAAAAAAAGTTCTTGGGAATGTGCTCAGCTCCCGTCAAATCTTCACCTCACACGCTCTCCGAATTACACACTCAATGACTTCATAGCTTGTCCGCTTCCCTTTCGTCGTCGTCGCCGCCTTCTCTCCCCGAGGCGGCCGGCGCGACGCGGTTCCGTGCCAAGCGCCCGCCGCGCCGGGCAGCGGGGAGAGAGAAACAAAAAAAAAAAAAAAAAAGGTTACCTGTCGACCGCAGCCCTTTAATACAGTTTGTCCTCATGAGTGCTACTTATTTGTGTCGCGGCCGCTTTTTGAAAGCGCGAAGAGGAACGGCGTGAAGTGATGCGGAGAGACGAGGCGAAGTCCTCGCCTTCAAATATTTATGGCGGCGGGCCCGCCGACCACATTTGCCTAACTTTGGCGCTCGGGCGAAAGGGGGCGACGTAGCGGCCGCCAGCGCGTTAAATGATGTCTTCCCGTCCGGCTGCTTCTTGCCGCCCCGTCTTCATGTTTGCTTTGAAATATTTGCGGCGACGCGGAAAGCGGCGCGCTGCCGGCAGGCGATCGCCGCTTATACGTGCTTGGGATTTCTTTGAACCGCGTTATACTCACGCTAACAAGACAAACAAATACAATAGATGATTTATTTTTATTATTTGTGTACAAATATATACCTAAGGTAAACTAATCCCAATTTTAACAATCCATAGCCGCTAAAATTGCTAATGCTATGGTAGAAAATTTTGAATAATTTTATGGACGAAATCATTTTTCATGTACGATTATAACTTTAAGAAAAAAAAAAAAATCCCCCAATTGCTCCGGGAACGACCAAAGATGACTCAGCATGTCACATGACCAAACCCAGAAAATAGGGGAGCTGTGATTGGTTGTTAGCTTTAAGCATGTGATATAATTTTCAGTCGACTGCAAGGAGAACATTTATTTTTTCAAAGATGTTTATTGTACATGCAAATAAAAAAACGATTGAGTTTTTAATGCCTTTTTAAGTATCACTAAAACATAAGACATAAAATAATAGATTACTTTAGGTAATTATTATGATTATCAAAGTAATCAACTTCGGTAATTACACTAGTAGTTAATTGTATTTAATTGGACTTATACATAATATATATATATATATATATATATATATATATATATATATATATATATATATATATATGTATATATATATATAATTTGTGTGTGTGTATTTAAAATGTGAAAATATGCCTTTGGGCCTGAGTAAGCTATTTTTTTTTTCAACCAGGTAATGGGGCAAATTTACATAATACCCTCCCACACACTGAATTGCTCCACCCACATGATCAGCAGGGCAAGGCCAAGATCCCGACCCGTTTTCAAGCAATCAGACAAAAGGTAAGCAGAGCTGCTTTTAATTTAGCTGTAAACGCAGATTAGCATCCGCTAACCGTGTTAGCATCTCATAAACAGCGCGTCGCTCGGTCAGGTTGCCGTCACGGTGGAGGCGGGGCTAGTCGATTCGCCAACTCGCTGATGAAGCGCTGCCTTCCCGGCCTTAAATAGAAACCACGAAAAGTGTTTTAAATTCTCCTTTAGCGCCATCTTTTATACATGCAGTCCACTTGCGAAGCAGACTATAAGTGCTTACGCAGGATTCTGCCGCACGCACGCACGCACACATGGTAATAAAAGTCATGAGCCGCCATAGGGACATGAATAATAAATGGAGCACATTCATTATATGGCGCGAGTGACTAAATCAAAAAGCGCGCATTTGTCCCGTGGCGTGGTAGGCGGACATTTGAGACGAGACGGCCAACCGGCAGCCAGCAATTTTTCTCTCGTCCTTTGCAGGGCGCGTGCAAACAATTTGAAATTGTTGAGGGTACTAACGTGTATCGACATATTTTATTTTGGTATTTATTGAACAATTTTCCGATTCTATATTCTGAATTTATATCGGTTATTTTTTTTTCAGTTTTGGACTAACTTGTAACTTGCTGAAACGCTGTCAAAAAGTCGTTAACAATTGTTGGATATTATTTCATGTCGCTTCTTTCTTTTGTTAGTGATACTTTGTTACTTTTTTCAGTTTTAGACTAACCTGTAGAAACGCTGTAAAAAAGTAGTTAGTTGTCGGAAATCGATTTATTTTGCTTCTTTTGTTTGTTAATGTGAAATAGGATACCGTTTTAGGTATACTTATACATAATTAGCTTATTTATAGTTGAGTTAATAGTTATGGCTTCTTTCTTTTGTCAGATTGATACTTTATTTTTTTCAGTTTTAGACTAACCTGTAACCTGTAGAAACACTGTAAAAAAGTGTTTGATAATATGAAAAAGGACATATACATAATTAGCTTATTTATAGTTGATGCGGCGAGTGCGCGGGGCACCGAATGTTTACTTTTTTTTAAATTGAGAACCACTGATCTAAACAGTCTTTTACTGTCACGAGGTATTTTTTCCCCCTTTGTTCGGTTTTTTTTTTCCACAAATTATCTTTATTCTTAATTTCTGATTGTCTATTAATGAAGTTTGACTGACTTTGACTAATTTTATTGCCATTCCCTTTAGCCCAGCTCCATCTAGTGGATGCATAACGCACCGCCAGCCACTACTATAGCTTCTATTCTATGCGCCTTATAATGCGATGCGCCCTATATATGAAAACAGGTTTAAAATAGGCCATTTATTAAAGGTTTAAATCTGGTGCCTTATTGTGCGGAATATATTGTAATAATCAACATTGATATCAACTCACTGTTGATAGGCTCCGCCCACACTTGTTGCCCAATTACTTTCCGTGATTGACCGACGACCAATTGACAGAGTGCCCCCACTTTTTCCGATTTCAAAATAGAAAAAAAAACAACATTCGGATCAAATTTCTGGCGGGCTTTCTCCTCCGCTCCGAAGTCATCCAACCATCATTTACCGCATTTTTACGGCCCTCGTCAAGAGTATAACGCCGCGGCCGTTAACTGGGCCGGCCTCCTCATTTAGTCTCTCCTCTCCCGGGCCGGATAAATTGACTCGTCGCCGCTCGCTAACGGAAAGACAGCTGCGTCAATAACTCTTTCCATTGACTTTTTTTTTTTCCCGGCAAAAGTAATGTGCTGATATTTCAGAAGAAGAATAAACGAGACGTCCGCTCCCCACCTGATGTGCCCGGAAGCGGCGCCGGCGTAATTATAATCCAACTATTGCTTTTAAATTACAGTGGGCTAATGAGCTTGTTCGCCGGGGCCCGGCGAGTAAAAGACCGCTGCAAGGTCAGCATATATACGTAGAAGATGCAAAAACATTCATCTCATCCGCAGTGTTTAAAGACAAAAATGGCACTAGATCCAACTTTTTTTTTTTTTTTTTACTCCAAGAGCTTGTTTTACTGCACATGCATAAATTCTTAATGGATTTTTCACCCGCCTTCTGCTGGATTGGATTTTTAGGCGGACGGAACCTTTTATATATTCTGCGTATTCTTCATGTAAACGTGTGCTTTTATAAAACTACGTTCGGATTACACAATGGCATATCGGAGTGCTTCTCTTTTATATTATATTGTATTGTATTGTATATATTATATTCTGTTATTATATTATAGTCTTTATACATTCTATATATTTTATGCATATGCTTTTGTGTCTTACAAGATATATATTTTATACTTCATATTATATTTTATACATATATATTTATAAAATGCACATTTTATAAAATAATAAATATGTGAAATATAAACAAATATATTATTTGTTTATATTTTTTATATATTTTGTGTATTTCTACTTTGTATTATATTATACATTATGAAATAAATATAATAATAATAATAATAATAATAATAATAATAATAATAATATAATAATAATAAAAAATAAATATATCTGTGTATGTATATATATATATATATATATATATATATATATATATATATATATATATATATATATATATATATAAAATCTAAAATTGTAGTGTAGGTGGTATGTGGTGTAAGTGGTAGTGCCATGTTGAAATCTGACATGTTTGTCATCGTTTGGGTGAAATTTCAGCCTCTTAGGTGTTTTCTTTCAGTTTTTTCCCTCTGAAATTTTTTAACTGTCAAAAAAGCCACAAAAGGAATTTATAAAAATTATCATTAAAATTAAACTTGTATCCTTTTTAATATTAACGAAGGAAAAAGCCATTTAAGTCAACTTTTTCGACATATTTTTACTTATACTTTTTACAGGATGTATACAAGTTACAGAATCTGAGAAAAAAAAAATAACCCTTGCAGTATTTTGTCCATTTTTTGGTCATTTTCTTCCACATCATTCTTCACACTCCAGGTAGTGTGAAATTTGACATGTTCGTCACCACCCGGGTGAAATTTCAGCTCCCCCGTGTCCGCTTGAAATGCTTTCCCTTTATTGTGAAATGTCTTTGTTCTCAAGACCAAAGGTTTGAACAAAATACCGTACATACATACAAAGTATATATAAATAGCTGAAATAACGAAGACGAATGTCGTGGCGTAATTCCGGACCAAATGGTCCGATTCCTTAAAAAACATCCTAGCAAATCCCGCTTTTGTACTCGACTCTTAACGAGCCAAAGGAGAAGCGATTAGGATCGCTCTCGCACGTGGCTTGTTTGTCGAAAATATTTGGACAGCGGTGTGTGAAAATTGGCTTGATTGTGCTGCCCCAATCATCACATCCATCTGCTCCTCCCAGCTGCTCGTTCGCAGCGGCTTCAAGAGTCGCACTCAACTTGTTGTTGTTGCCATCGAAAAGTCAACACAACCTCAGCCAAGGCTCAACAATCTGCCTTCCAAATTAACTCATTCAATCCCAAAGACTTAGTTAGTTTCACATTTTGTTATTGTTGTTCTTCTTGTTTTTTTGTTTTTTTTTTACGAGTGCAGACATTCACTACTTATTTATTTTATTCATTTATATGTTTAAAAAATATATATAAAAGTGTTTGTCGCCAGGATGGTCTAAAAGTAGCTGATTCTAAATTAATCAAGTACTAATCTAATTGATTACTTCAAGTAATTAAGTGCTATGGTAGTTATTTAGTTTAGGTATGAATTAATACAGGAATATCTATCTATCTATCTATCTATCTATCTATCCATCTATCTATCTATCTATCTATCTATCTATCTATCTATCTATCTATCTATCTATCTATCTATCTATCTATCTATCTATCTATCTATCTATCTATCTATCTATCAGCCCAATCACCACCAGGTGCAGCCACATGCTATTGATCGTTGCTTATGTTGAGCTGAGTAGCTATTAATATCGCTTGCCATCTATCTATCTATCTATCTATCTATCTATCTATCTATCTATCTATCTATCTATCTATCTATCTATCTATCTATCTATCTACCCACCCACCCACCCATCCATCCATCCATCCATCCATCCATCCATCCATCTCCAATCAATGAGTCCAATCACCACCAGGTGCAGCCACATGCTATTGAGCATCTGAAATAATGAAGATGAATGTTCTGATGTAAATCCAGACCGAAGGGCTAAAAGCTAGCTAGCTCCAGCTAGTTTAAAACAAGACTGAAGCCCAGAGCCCCAGTTTCAAAAGTATTCGTTGTTCATAAAAATAATGAAGTCATCAAATTGCGAAGGTTGTCTTGCACAATTCAAAAACGATTCCGTTCATGTTGCTTTGTAAAGTAGTTTGCAGTTTGCCGACAAACCCTCCTTGAGTGCCGTATCAAAGCAGTTATATATATAAAAAAAAAATCTAAACGGTCAAACCGAACAGAAATGTCAGAAATCCCAAGATCAGAGATGCTCTACGTTAGAACTTCATAAAAGGAGAAACAATGCAATAAAATCACGAACTAACACGGAGGCAGCGGCTTGTGATCATTCCGAGTTATCTCATGAAGAAAAAAAAAGACGCTTGCAACCCGAAGAACGGCGCACACTGCCGAACGCTTTAAAGCCGAGTGAATTAAAGCATTCAAAAGCTCTGAAAAGAATCCAGGGACAGAAAGAGAGCAAAAAAAAAAAACCCAACCTAATGAAAAGAGAAGATCCTGGGCCATGTCCTTGTCTGTTCTTGGGCTTTGTCCTTTCCACTTCATAGGCGCTTTGGCCATGCGGGACGCGCTGGGTGCAATCAAGCATACGCTACATTCAATTGATTAACCAGAAAAAGAGCAAAGGCCGACTCGTCCCTCGTCCTTTGTATCATCTTTTTATTTGCTCCCAGACCAAAAAAAAACATATTTAAAAAATGTCCACGTTCAACCATGTTGATGGAGAACTGAAGGAAACATATTAGGAAATTTTCTATAATTCCCCGAATATATGATGCTCTTTTTTTGCAAATGTGAAGGCCAAAAGTAACAGTAACTTGAATTTATTTATTTTTTTTAATTTGACGTTTTTCAATGATTGATCAGTGAGCCGCATAAGCCGAGTTTTGACGCACAGATGCACATTTTTACATTAATTGTATTCTTACCTGTTACAGCATCATTTTCAATAAAAGAAGCGAGCAGACTGAACCAACGTCCGAGTCCATCCTCCGTCCACGCAGGAACATTACTCAAGCATGTAAAGCAGGGGTGTCAAACAATGTCACTATTAATCGTAAAATGTTAACATTACGATTCACTCATTCAATGCCGTGGGTGAGAATTTTCATCTCTTAAAATAGTAATAACAATGATAAATAATACAATTCAGTTTTTTTTTTTTATGAAGAGCTGACACCCTTGCCTATTGCTTATTCAATATTAGCCAATTGAGCACTGTAGTGCTAACTGTGATCATTGGATGGCAGTGTTTCCACATTTATAACACAGCTATGACTAACGTCAGTCCGAGCTGAAGAATGGAAGTCAATCTTTCATATGATAGAGCCCATATTTACATAGACATAGCACACGATATTCTGTTGACCGTAAAAGATGACTGAAAATGCCAAAAATACAAGAGGTTTCGTTTTCCAATAATGCTTGGCACTGAAAGAGTTAATCAGGAAACATTTCAAGTTTTTCATTTATTAAAAAAAAAAAAAAAATCACTATACTTTACATTACAAAATCATCAAAAGTTTGACCGATTTATCTGATTCTTTTGTTGGCATCCCCTTTAGCGCAGCTCCACCTAGTGGATGCGTAACGCAACCCCAGCCATTACTTGAGCTTCTATTCTATGCACCTTATAATGCAAAGTGGCCTTTATATGAGCACGGTTTTAAAATAGGCCATTTATTGAAGGTGCACCTTATAATCCCGTGCACCTTATCGTGTGGAAAATACGGTAAAAGTTGCTTGGTGCATTATTGCTACTTTGGCCCTAAAAGTAAAAGGAACCAATAATTTGAATATCCAATTTTGTTACCGGCCATTTTTCGAGCCAAACAATTGAATAAAATCAACATCTCTGTCAAATGTTCCTATTTTCGTCAATAACTCACCACTAATTTCCCCGACTGCTTTCGTGCACATTTATTTTTTACTTGGCCGCGAAAAATATTTCACAGGCGGTACGTAGTTGAAACAAGGTTGAAAAATAGCGGCTTAGTGCGTTCGCCGATATTCGTCCAAATTCAGCTGGGAAAGGTTCCGGCTCACTCGCGATCCTAATGAGGATAAGTGGAAGAGAAAATGGATGGATGGTAGGGCTAATAAAGCTAATCGGATGGAAATAAATGGAAATGACCAGAGAGTGAGGTCAGGATTGAGAAAATATGGATGGGGGGGGGGCAATGAAGTAGCTAATATGAAAAAAAAAAAAATCAAGGACTGATTGACGTGGGTTGCTTAGCAATAGTGCAGTCTTCCTAAGGGTGGCGCCATGTGACGCCATGGAAAAACTGCCTTTGCTTTTGCGCTGTGTACTGTAATTACACATCCGCGCCACCAGATGGTGCAGTGGTGCTTTCATTGACAAAGTTTTTTTTTTTTTACTAAAACAAATTATCAATTCATAGAGTGTAGAAAAATCCATTACCGTTTTATTCAGGTTAAAATGTTTAAAATATGTTCCAGATCAGTTTATTTACATTTTATATTATTTATTCATTTAATTTTCATTTTTTCAGCATCAAACGGTTCAGTCAAAAATGTTTCTAGTTTTGAATAAGGGTGGGCCTTTTTTTTCTGTTTAATCCTTTGATCTTTATATTATAAGAAATATCATTGAAGCATTGAAAGAAGCTGCAAGGGAGCTGAAATTTCACCCAGATGTCAAAGTTCAACATGGCACGATCACTTAGCTATCAAGGAGTGTAAAATCATTTTGCTAAAATACTGCCAAAATATTGTGGAAAAAAAAATAACCCAAAATTGGTCAAAATACTGCAAATGTCAAACTTTTTTTTTCAGATTCAGAATAAGCTTTACCTTGTATACAGTAGTGACAAGACTACTTGGTATAGTACCAAAATATTTCAAGAACCACGTGGAAAAAAATGACGGAAAAATGGTCAAACTACTGCAAGTGTTCAACTTTTTTTCAGATTCAGAATAAGCTGTAACTTGTATCCAAACTAGAAAAACAATTTTTAGCGATTTCCTTTTCAGTCGCTGAAATGAATCTGGAGGATGGGGGGGTGGAGGGGGATGGGGGATGGGGGAGGGGGGCTTTGAAATAAATAATCGGGAAGCACTTGGACTGTCGAAATGAGTGACTTGTTGCAAAAAGATCTTGTCGCCAGGCCGTTAATGGCTTCCGCCGAAAATCATTTCTCTTGGCCGCCGCGGCTTTTGACAAAGCAAATGAGTGACACGCACTGAATAATGAGCGCGACGGACTTGACGGCTCGCAACACATACGCACCTCCAGCCGCTCCAAAATAGACGCCATTGTTAAAAGCCGGCTTTTTCCACGTGACACCTGCGCCGGCCGTCTCGCCTCAATTCGGGCCCGTGCTTTTTTTTTTTTTTTTTCCCGCCGTGTTCTCTGACAATGACGGCCACGTAACGAGACATTTATATTGAAATTAACGTGACCGTGACTTTGAAGTCAATTTTATAAAGAATAATGGATGGAAATTATACACGCGTGTGATTCAGAGGAGTGTACTTTTTTTTTTTTTGAAACATTGTCATTGCTCCAAAAATAACAATGCAGTCAAATCGGTGATGTTTTGAATGACTGACTTTCCAAAGGCCCCAATCCCACTCTCAATTATTTCACTTAAACATACGTATTTTTTGTTTGTTCCTCGGAAAAAAAACCACACAAAAAAATACGAAACACGGTGGGTGTCCCGACAAAAACAGCATAAAATTATAATAAATACATAATTAAATATTACAATTGCGGACCGTTTTTGGTTCAAAAAATGATGATTAAAAAAATATACATGTTTATACATAGCTTGTTAGATCTGGTATTATTATAAAAACTTAATGTGTTAAAAAAAAAAATAATACCATTTTTAGTACCATTTTTGGTACCTAAGGATATAGTGCATGTTTTTTTTAAACACAGTCACTGCTCATTGTCAAAGTATTTAAAAAGTGAATAAAAACAACAATCAAGGTGTTCAGATCTTTTTCTATCCTAAGCCAAGTTGGAACCACCTGAATGTCTTTTACCAATTTACAAACCGGGCTGGGCTATTTAATTATTCACCATTTTTCGTCCCGAATGCAGACAGGACGACGAGGATGTCGCACAAGACAAAAACACCATCTGTCTTATGCTACGTCGGACGCAAAGGTTTCAAAAAAACAACAACAAAAACCCGACTGCTTTCCGTTTAGCGACGTGAAGTATGTATATATATATATATATATATATATATATATATATATATATATATGTATATGTATATATATATATATATATATATATATATATATATATATATATATATATATGTATATATATATACATATATACTGTATGTATATATATATATATATATATATATATATATATATATATATATATATATATATATATATATATATATAAATATATATATATATATATATATATATATATATATATATATATATATATATATATATATATATATATATATTAGGATAGGTCATCTTTGGATATATTCTGAATCGCAAAAGAAATAGTTTAAATTTTGTTGTTGTTGTTGTTAAATGTAACAGACTTGGAGAAGGGGAAAAAGATTGACAAGAAAGCGCCAAAGAGCCCATTTCAATTCAAGGTCGTCCGTGGGACCTTCACGTGATCAAAAAAAAAAAAAAAAAAATCCAAGAGCGCGCTTTGGATTCAAATGTCCCGTCTGGACAAACGTGCCCGGACTGGTAAAAAGCGTCTCATGGAAACAAAGAGCGGACGCTCAATGCGCTTCATCCTTGAGTTGGCCAAAACATCTTTTACTCATATTTGACTTCGTTTAATATTGAGCAAAAGTTTTCGACGCCGTTGTAGATAATTGCAAAATGCGGGCGCAACGGTAATGACTGAAGATGCAACCTTTAGCGGATGACATCATTCATTAATCACTCGACGTAATGCGAAATCGTCGTATGGCGGGCAACGGAAAGCTATGCTAATTAGCTAACGCGTATGAAAACCATCATAAATAAAAACTACGTAAAGGAAAAATGAAATGTTATTTACCTTTGGAGTGACGTGACTTGAGCTGGTTCCGGCGAGGGTAGCCTAGCTTAGCCTAGCCTAGCCTAGCCTAGCCTAGCCTTCTTTGTATTTCTTGATTATCCCCAGCTTTGATTTCATATAGGGGTACACAATCAATCAAATTTTAATCGCCATCACGATATTGGCTGCCACGATTAATTGAGCTCATCCTCGGCGATATTAACATTTAAAAAAGTCAAGCGCTTTTGTCAAATTTTGCAACTTGTCATCCTACCACCAGGGAGCAGTGTTTCCCACATGTTTGCATGACAAAAGCCTCTGCTTTTCTCACCCTAATATATTGTTTACCAGTGTGAAATGGAATTGAGTTTCTCACCTGATTATTAATAAATACAGTGCTAGCTGTCAAATGAGACCCGGAATTGGATACGATTTGATTTGAAATGACCGAAAATGGTATTTTGACGGATAATTTATTAAAATTGTTTAAAAGTAAATAATGTGCTTGGTTCTAAGTAGGCTTATTTTTTTCATTGGTTTGCACTCAGCAAGTAACTTAGCTGTGTTGCTCTGTGTGCCAAGTTTTTTGCCATTAATTATTATTGACTTTATTTATTTATTTTAGTTTAATATGATCATTTGTAAGTATCAAGCCTTGTTTGTATACTGCTTGTTTTTAAAAAAGGGTAATAAATAGACATGTTTGAGCAAACAAGATGAATAATCGTGATGAATAATCATGATTTAAATATTGACCAAAATAGTTGTGATTATTATTTTGAACATAATCACAATTTGGGGTCATTTTCATTTTCTCCCACATCATTCTGGCAGTATTCTAGTCTTAGGATAGCAGACTGATTGTGCCATGTTGAACTTGTTTTCATCATCTGAGTGAAATTTCAGCTCCCTATGTCTTCTTTTAATGCTTTTCCTTTGATGTGAAATGCTTTTAATGCAAAGATTAGATTTTTTTTTTCGCTTGCTCAACACAAACTAGATCTTGCCGGTACTAAAAAAAATGATGTGGTTTAATATTATGACAAAATGGCGCACGAGGGATGTGCGTGACATGGCGCTGTTATTTCTCAGACCTCCTTCCTATTTTTCACGCAGGGAGGTGTCAGGTAAGAGCACGGAGGATCCTGAACACCTGCCCCCCCCCCCCTCCCCTCGCCCGGGTCATGCCATAGTCAGAAACGCAACACCCACGGGCAACACGCCACGCGTCACTTCATGGAGTAAAAAGGCGGCGAGAGGAGACAGCTTGGATGTCATTAGCCAATTAGCCGCGGCCTCGGGGGATTCCTCCGCCCACTCGCCGTCCGCAGCCTTCACCCTCGCTCTCGTCTGGCGGGAAAAGGCGAGGCCCGCCACGTGGTACGGCTTCAATTCCCCGCTGGGACCGGAAAACTCCGATATGTTTTTTTAACGTCCAAAGATACGTGGAAATAACTTGGAACGTGCTAGTAGGCTAAATGTTCAAAACATAGCATTTTTTTCCCATAATGCTATGGGGTATTGATCCTTTTTTTTGTTTGTTTCATGGGTTTTCTTTGGGGGGGAGTATACCAATGTGAATAACACATTTAGGCTAAAAGCTAAAAACATAACATTATTTTCCCATAATGCTATGGGGTATTTATACAGTGCAAAATGCAGTTTCTTTTTACATTAGCATTTAGCCTACATTATGCTAACACTCTAGAACAGGGGTCACCAACTCCGGTCCTCGAGGGCACCTATCCAGCATTTTTTCAGTGTAACCCTCCTCCACTGCACCTGATGCAAATTATCATGATCATTTTGGTGCTCCTGCAGAGCTTCTTGATGAGCACATCCTATGAATCAGGTGCAGTGGAGGAGGGTTACACTGAAAAAATGCTGGATAGGTGCCCTCGAGGACCGGAGTTGGTGACCCCTGCTCTAGAATATTCAAGTTAACAATGTTTCTTCTACGTATAATGTTGGGGGGTCTCTATAACACATTTTTTGTTAAATATAATTATTTTTTAATGATTCATAATTATGTATATAAAATGCTGTATTTAAATATGAACATACTTAATTTAATTATAATAGAAATAATAATAAAAAATATCACCATCATAATTTCATTTTATTTTTTCAACTAATTTGCTCTTGGTTTGAAAAGAAACCCTGCAGAAACGGTGTTGAATTCTCACATTAATCATCTAATTTTAGTTGCTTCAAATTCCCCAAAAAAATGCTCTTGATTTGAAAAGAAAACCTGCAGACACTTTTAAAAACTCACGTGAATCATTTGTTTTTAATTGCTTCATATTCCAACTAGTTTGCTCTTGATTTGAAAAGAAACCCTGCAGAAACGGTGTTGAAATCTCACATTAATCATCTAATTTTAGTTGCTTCAAATTCCCCAAAAAAATGCTCTTGATTTGAAAAGAAAACCTGCAGACACTTTTAAAAACTCACGTGAATCATTTGTTTTTAATTGCTTCATATTCCAACTAGTTTGCTCTTGATTTGAAAAGAAAACCTGCAGAAATGGTGTTGAAATCTCACATTAATCATTTAATTTTAGTTGCTTCAAATTCCCCAAAAAATGCTCTTGATTTGAAAAGAAAACCTGCAGACACTTTTAAAAACTCACGTGAATCATTTGTTTTTAATTGCTTCATATTCCAACTAGTTTGCTCTTGATTTGAAAAGAAAACCTGCAGAAACGGTGTTGAAATCTCACAATAATCATTTAATTTTAGTTGCTTCAAATTCCCCCCAAAAAATGCTTTTGATTTGAAAAGAAAACCTGCAGACACTTTTAAAAACTCACGTGAATCATTTGTTTTTAATTGCTTCATATTCCAACTAGTTTGCTCTTGATTTGAAAAGAAAACCTGCAAAAACGGTGTTGAAATCTCACATTAATCATTTAATTTTAGTTGCTTCAAATTCCCCAAAAAATGCGCTTGATTTGAAAAGAAAACCTGCAGAAACGGTGTTGAAATCTCACATTAATCATTTAATTTTAGTTGCTTCAAATTCCCCAAAAAATGCGCTTGATTTGAAAAGAAAACCTGCAGAAACGGTGTTGAAATCTCACATTAATCATTTAATTTTAGTTGCTTCAAATTCCCCCAAAAAAATGCTTTTGATTTGAAAAGAAAACCTGCAGACACTTTTAAAAACTCACGTGAATCATTTGTTTTTAATTGCTTCATATTCCAACTAGTTTGCTCTTAATTTGAAAAGAAAACCTGCAGATGCTAGTAGAAATAGTTGGGAATAAAACGCCTGTTATTTTGAGTCTTTTTCCAGCGCTTATCGTCTTTTGGCGTAATTGCGTAACATCTGAACCGACCGCTAACGAAACGCTCTGGAGATGTTACGGACTGGCCGCCGATAAAGGCGTGGAAATTAAAGAGCGCTTTGACGACACTTTGTGACCTGCCCGGAATCCAAATGGGATTCCGCGCGGTCATCTCCTGAGCCATCTCGCTTATCTTCAGCATCCAATCAAAGCCCGACATGGCTTCCCTCCCTCCCTCCCTCTCTCCCTCCCTCCGTCCGTCAATGTAGCCGTGACAGCTGCAATCTGTGGCACCTGCCAAAAAAAATCTAACTTGTCTCTGGTGAGAAAAAAAAAGAAAGGAAAAAACGTCCTGACTGGAGATGGAGGAATGAAGCGGATTCTTTAAGCTTTTCCCAAGAGGACGTTTTTTTTTTTTGTTGTTTTTTCCTCTTCCCCTCTTTCATTGTGCTTGTTTTCAGACATTGATAGCTGCAAATAGGCCACTCCATAATATTTGTGAACAATAGGCGCCAGAATCCGTTCAGCTGGCAGCAAAGTGATTGACTACTGCTGACCTGGATTCCAAACACACAAAAACTTCCAAATACTGGCCAAACATTTTTATTTGGGGGCCGAAAGGGAAAAAAAAGAAAATTGGAAGCATGCAAGAGCCACTTGAAAATTCTTTGACTAAATATTAGCAGCATTTGTTTTTTTGTTGCATTTTATTGCAAATTTTTGCATTTTGACCATTTTTGCATCATTTTTTGGCAGCATTTTTAGCCAAGGGATGGGACACTCCTGCTAGTGTGCGTAATAAAAAAAAAAATATTCAGCCAGTGTTAAACATGAAATCAAACATAATGGTGAATTATAGCCTAGGGATAAACCCCTTATTTTCGTGTTACACTTATATTACTGTCTTATGTTGTACTTGCAACTGTAGAACTAGAAACGTGGTGTTAACTTTAAGTGTTGTGCTGAAACAAACAAACAAAAAAATAATTAGACCAGCGCCTGAAAAATGAAGGACCAATTATGTAATGTAATGTTATGTCATTTTCCCACCTTTGCTATTATTATCGTTGAATCGCATTTACGCAAACAGCGGTGTTTCACTGGCGGCTCGATGAAATCTAATCCCAAGCCGATCGTTCTCACTTATTGGAAAGTTTCGACAAATCCATAATTGAATTGTCGGCAGGGCCGGCGTTTCCTCGTGGCGGGAAATATGATTAAAGTATAATTACGTCGTTAATAGATTCAAGCGAGAAACGCTTTGGTAATTACGTTTGCGACAATTGTTAATGCAAGGTTTCCGGCCCGTGTGATTAATTCATTAATTAGCCAAAAGCAACAGAATTAAACAGCGGAGGTTGGAGAACACGTTTTGCGGGGAATAATTGCTTTCTTATTTGCGCTCTCAGGCACATTTTTACCCGCGAGAGCAAACAAAAAGACATCGATTGTGACGTCAAGCCTTGATTTTGATAGTTTCCGCAATAATGGCCTCGTGGTTTTGATTTGGGTTTTTTTTTGGGTGACAATATTTGTGACTATATTTTAGCTACTAAAATACGATACGATTGTACAAAACCAGGCTAATATCGCAAAGATTAGTTTTGAGTTATGGACAAAAGTACGAATTTTCGACGTGTCAAAACAACTTCCTTGATGTCTTGACTTCTTTACACAGCAGCGAAAAAGTTAAAATTGCAATGAAAGATATATATATATATATATATATATATATATATATATATATATATATATATATATATACACAGTACATATATATACAGTAAATAAAGAAGTTTATGGGAATGCAATCTGGACAGAAATAACGTGAAAATACGTCTTTGGGGTTGTACGTTCTTTGAAAAAAAAAAAATTGGTGGGGTGGCTCCAGTTCCCCCAGCTGAGTCATCCCATCCCTCACGGCGCGACGCGTCCAACTGCGGACCGTCCGGACGAAGGACATCACACGCGCGCGTTTGCGTGTACGCGCGCGTCGGAGCCGGCGCTACGTTGATGCATTCGCGCTTTGTCCTTTCCGACGGAGTTAAAGAGAGATTAATATTCGAGCGGCGGCGCCGTCCCCCCGCCGCCATTACTCATGGGCCATCCGCGCTTTGCAGCTACAAGGCCTAACGGCGCGACGCAGAGCGGGACCAATTATTTCCCGTCCAACTTTTGCCTCCTGGCCGCCATTCATCACATGCCGCAAGACAAATATTGTGTCTTGGAAATTGCTCGTATGTGAAATAAGAGAAAGCCTGATTAGCAAATAGCGCAAGGGCCACTCGATAATAACAAATGGGACGTTGTTTTCCCTCTGGAGGCGTCGGAAGTACTTGCGTTGGGTTTTTTTTCCCAACGTAAGATGCTTAAAGCTTCTTTTTCGGAAACATCGCAGCGAGAACTCACGGGGCGCTAGCATCAGTTAGACCAAGTGCGCTTGTAGCCCGACGCGCCCGCCCAAGTGTGTCGGACCCGCCGAGTTCAAATGAGATTTTTTTAGCGACTAAAATTCAAGAGTCTGGACATGGATTTGAGTCCAGACTCGACAGTTTCCTTTCCTACTGATCACTTTTTTTGACAATGCAGGCTCATTCAAATGTGCTTTTTTTTTTTAGCTCCTAAAAATCACGACCGAGTCTGGACTTGGACTTAGGTCCAGACTTGACAGTTTCCATTCCTACCGATCATTTTTTTTGACAACGAAGGCTCATTCAAATGTCTTCTTTTTAGCTACTAAGAACTAAGGCCAAATCTGGACTTGGCTCGACAGTTTCCATCCCTACTGATCATTTTTTTTGACAATGCAGGCTCATTCAAATATGCTTTTTTTTTAGCTACTAAAAATCACTACCAAGTCTGGACTTGTTCTTCTTCTTAGGTCCAGACTTGACAGTTTCCATTCCTACTGATCACTTTTTTGACAATGCAGGCTCATTCAAATGAGCTTTTTTAAGCTACTAAAAACCACGACCAAATCTGGACTTGGCACGACAGTTTCCATTCCTACTGATCACTTTTTTGACAATGCAGGCTCATTCAGATGAGTTTTTTTTAGCTACTAAAAACCACGATCAAATCTGGACTTGGCTCGCCAGTTTCCATTCCTACTGATCATTTTTTTGACCACGAAAGCTCATTCATTTTTAGTTACTAATAATCTGGACTTGGATCTGAGCGCAGTCTAGACAGTTTTTTCATTCTTGGCATTTGACTCGGACTGGCCGCGGAAATCCAAAATATTTTTTGACTCGACAGAAGCCAAGTATGTTTTTATTCTTGAAAAGAAACAAAAGTTTCCGATTGTTTTGATGATTTCCACGGTGGCCCCGCCGGCTCGCGGCTAGCGCGGACGCTCATTTCCGCAGTTAGCATGACGCCCTCCTGACCGCGCCCGTTAATAATAAGAGAAAACCGCCATTTTTCCTCAAATCACCCTCGACTCTTTTGACCCCCGGCGGATTCGGACTCTCCGGCAACGTTCCCAACACGCGGCGTATCAAAGTCGGCCCCCCGCCGCCGTGTTTACATCTCGGCAAAGCAATTTGTAAGCCCGACACAAACGCGGAGGCCAGAGACAGAAGCTTCTCTTTGTATATCGGGGATAAAGAGAGAAGGCCAGATGGAGCGAGCGAGAGAAAACCAGCGAGGCGGCCGGCGGATAAGAAGCGGGGCCGTATTAGAATTCTCGCCGACTGCCCGCCTCTTGTCTGGCGCCGGCCGCGGCAGAGCCCATAAAACTTTCATAGCTCTGTCAGGATGCTGTGTTTCTGCTGGATTATTTATCAAGTGGCGTGAAGTTGTTTATCGCACACGCGTACGCGCGCGGCTCAGGTATGTTGCCGCTACCCCGAGGACAAGAAGCCTGCGAGGAAGAGAAGTGACACAAGTCTTATTACCGTAGAGAGTTAGCGCTAAAATCGGACGCCGCGTTAGCTTATTGAGCCACGTTAGCCTTGAGATGGGCCTCAAATTTTCAAAGGAGGATGAGACCCCAAAAGGCCGTATTCGCCGTCATAAAGTTCCGGCGCCCGCGAGCTCGGCCGAACACAACCTAGACAAACGTCAGAAGTGTTTTGTGGACAGGCTGAGGCAAAATATCGATTTTTCCGAACGGTAGGAGGAGTCGTTACGCCGCCGGGCCTTGAGCTGCAAAGAATCATGAAGGAATCGTAAAATTTCAGGCTTACCGAGGGAAAATATGCCACCCGCTGGAAGATTGGACAGATTTTGCTTCCGACGTTAGCGGCTAGCGGCACTGGATGCTAGTCGCGTTAGCGGCTAGCTTCACTCTACCGACCCATAACCGATTATTCGATAGAAATTTCATTCCACGCTTTTATTTTGAAGTACATCCCAGCTGGCTTGTCTCATTACAGACGTCCGCAACAGTACGTTGTCCTGAAATCACGTCCAATAGCTAATTAAGGATGCTTAACCCATGTGCGGTGATTTGTACGATCCTTTGATCTTTACATCAGGCATTTCGCATCATTGTAGGAAGGCACAAGGGAGCTGAAATTTCGCCCGGGTGGTGACAACATAGTGTCATCCCTTAGATAAAATAGTGACGTGGAAGAAACCGACCGAAAACCGTTGGAATACTGAATGGGTTAATTTTTTTTTCAGATTCATAATCAGCTGTAACTTGTATACAGTAGGAAAATAAAGTTAACATTCACTTTAACGTTGATTTAAAAGGTATTTTTTCCTAGTTAATGTTACAAAAGATACAATTTTAGGTAGTACTTTGTGCCTTGAGATACCTGTTGCAACGGTGTTGTTTTCAATTAAAGAAGCGAGCAATCTGAACCAACGTCCGATTCCATCCTTGTTGACACTCAAGAATATTACTAAAATGAAGAGATTAGGATGTTTCCAGCTGATTCGATTAAAAGTGGCTTTCAATTAAAAGTAGGGGGCTGTGCGCCCGGGTAATAGAACCCAGAAAGATATTCCCTATGACTCGTTTATTATATTCTGTAAAGAGTGGCGCCAATGTTTGCTGTAGCAACTGTCGTCAAGTCACAACAAAGTCATTAAGCGGTCCTAATGAATCCCTTTATGAGCCAAGAGGGGTCAGGCGCAGCGAGATGGGAGGGGCAAATGTGCCGGCGCCCTCCGGCGCACGGCGGCCTGCGGGCATTTGGTCCTAACGAGTCCATCAATTCAGCCGGACGGGAGTCCCCGCGTTCATTTTCTATTCCGCTTGTCCTCAGGCTTGCGGACGGGCTGGAGCCTAGCCCGCTTGACTTTGGGGCAAAAGTAGGGACGGGAATTGAACGCCGGGCCTCGGTGACAGGATGTTACCTGGAAGTAGATTTCCAGAAATCCTATTTTTGTATTTTCACCAATTTGCGGTTATTTTCTTTCTTCTGCTGACGGGAATTCAAAACGGACAAAAACTGTTCCAAAAGTGAACTCCTTCCAAGGATGACACATCATTGATCTTCAACTGCATTTCCAGTCCATGACGCTCAAGTGTGCGCGGCGGGCGGGCGCGGGCGGGGGAGGGGGGGGGGGGGGGGGGGGGGGCAAGCGTTCAGACGGGAATAGGAACATTATTCCCTCGTTTGAGGCAATAAGGTTAAATAAATGCATAATTTAGTGGCCAAGCACTTCTTCATCGGAACTTAAATACGAACGTGTTCTACCTGCTTGTATTCTGGCAGCAGAAGCCCCCCCCCCCCCCCCCCCCCCCCTTCACCCCCACCCCCACCCCCCGGCCTCATAAAAAATTCATCCTCTCTTCAAGTCGCACTGCACTTTCCTTCCCGCTGCGCCTTTGAATCCCGGAGGTGCGCGCCGGCTTTTCTTCCACCTCCAAATATTCTTTTCTTTTTATTTTCTTTTTCTTTTTGCCACGTCAGCAAAGAGCGGGAAAGGCCTGACTGAATGATGCCGGCGCACGAAACCCGTGCGTCTAACTTTTGTTGTTTGTTAGGTCACCGTCACTTGTGGAAACGCTACCAAAAAGATTCGCATCACAGACTCGACATCTTGTCGACATGTTTACGTTTGGCCTGCCGCTGTGACAAACACGCGACGCCTGCGCATAGGGCAAAAATCAATGCAGCTCTGCTTAACTTCCGTCTTGGAATCGACAAACCAGAGACAATGCTTTGGACAGTGTAGTCAATTTGTATGTGCGTGTGCATGCGCTAACTCATATATATGTATATATATATATATATATATATATATATATATATATATATATATATATATATATATATATATATATATATATATATATATATATATATATATATATATATATATGGTCGTATTTTTTGTGAAAAAAACCTCACTATACATGGTCATTTTTTGTGAAAAAAAGCCTTACTATACATGGTCTTTTTTTCCGAAAAAAGCCTTACTATACGTGGTCATTTTTTGCGAAAAAAGCCTTACTATACGTGGTCATTGTTCGTGAAAAAAGCCTTACTATACGTGGTCATTTTTCGTGAAAAAAGCCTTACTATACGTGGTCATTTTTTGTAAAAAAAAGCCTTACTATACATGGTCGTATTTTTTGTGAAAAAAACCTCACTATACATGGTCATTTTTTGTGAAAAAAAGCCTTACTATACATCGTCTTTTTTTGCGAAAAAAACCTCACTATACATGGTCATTTTTTGTGAAAAAAAGCCTTACTATACATGGTCTTTTTTTCCGAAAAAAGCCTTACTATACGTGGTCATTTTTTGCGAAAAAAGCCTTACTATACGTGGTCATTGTTCGTGAAAAAAGCCTTACTATACGTGGTCATTTTTCGTGAAAAAAGCCTTACTATACGTGGTCATTTTTTGTAAAAAAAAGCCTTACTATACATGGTCGTATTTTTTGTGAAAAAAACCTCACTATACATGGTCATTTTTTGTGAAAAAAAGCCTTACTATACATCGTCTTTTTTTGCGAAAAAAACCTCACTATACATGGTCATTTTTTGTGAAAAAAAGCCTTACTATACATGGTCTTTTTTTGCGAAAAAAGCCTTACTATACGTGGTCATTTTTCGTGAAAAAAAGCCTTACTATACATGGTCGTATTTTTAGTGAAAAAAACCTCACGATACATGGTCATTTTTTGTGAAAAAAAGCCTTACTATACATGGTCTTTTTTTTGCGAAAAAAGCCTTACTATACGTGGTCATTTTTCGTGAAAAAAAGCCTTAGTATACATGGTCGTTTTTGTGAAAAAAGCCTTACATGGTTGTTTTTATGCGAAAAAAGCCTGACTATACATGGTCAATATTTGTTTAAAAAAAGCCTTACTATACGTGGTCATTTTTCGTGAAAAAAAGCCTTACTATACGTGGTCATTTTTTGTGAAAAAAAGCCTTACTATACATGGTCTTTTTTTGTGAAAAAAAAACAACAACAAAAAAACCTTACCTTATGTCACAGCAAATAGTGGGACGGTCCCCCCAGATGACCCCAGGGAAAAGGCTTTGTTTTTGTCAGGTGTGATTGCAATAACATGAGAATTTCCACCTTTTGTTATTTCTTTTTTATTAATCTCAGGAACTTTGATGCACTTGGTTATTTTTTTTTCTGTTTCGGACTAAGCTGTATCCTATATAAACACTGTAAAAAATGAATCAAACAGTTGTTGAAAGTTGATTTATATCGCGTTTTTCTTTAGCTAATGTTAAAAAAAGATCCAGGTTTAGGTATAGCATGTTTATACCTACGGTCAGCATGTCGAGTGGGGGAGGGGCGCAAAACCTTTTCTCTTTGCTGGTAAAATTGAGAGGTAAAAAAAAAAAAAAAAAAAAAAAAAAGCCTTATCCGACACGACATTTGTTACGTCTCAGACACACAAACGGTACAAGGACAGTGGAAATGCGATTTTTTCTTTTTTTTTGTACGATACCATTTTATTCTTTTCATAGGAAACAAATCAGTCACGGAAATGTCTTTCGTTCAGTCCCGGCGCCAAAAGTCTTTTGCCGACGACCGTTTCTCACAGTTACATTCATTTGATCCGAAAGAAAAACAGAAAGCGGAACCCGGCACTTAGAAAACAACCACAAAGAATCGTCACCTTTATCGGCGGAGAACCGGAAAAATTTACAAAGCCGTTCAAACAGTCGTCGTTTCCAAATACTTTGCGTTTTTTTTTTTTTTTTTATTCCTGTGTGTGTTTTCAACTCATAACTCTGGGGAATATTCAAAATACACTTTGTAATGTGGCTCTGCTCTCTCTATAGTTACAAATATGTACATGGGAGTTTGTTTTTCGGCGCCGCCCCCCCGCGGGGCGTAAAAACCCTTCCGTATTCAGATGGAGGTCCCGTGGGAGGCCTCCCCCTCGGGGATGAGGGCCCCCCCCGGCACGGGCTGGTAGGACATGGGCACGGGCGTCTTGAGGGGGCTCTGGCGGAAGAGCCCCCCGTTGGGCGCCCGGTGCTTGCAGCGGATGGACGGCATGGTGGCGCTGCTGAGGGGCAGGGGCAGGGTCCGGCCGGCCGGCAGCGTCCTGCCCGCCCCCCCGCGGCCCTCGCGCAGGAAGGCGCCCACCGAGAGCGGCGGCGGGGGGCCCCGGTACTCCCTGGCCGACAGGACCTCCAGGGACCGGCTGGGCTGCACGCCGCCCACGTCCAGGGCCGAGATCTCCGCCGACTGGCCCGGCAGCTGCTTGTGGGCCAGGTCTTCGTCCAGGAGGCTGTTCAGGCGCTGGTGGACCTGCTCCAGGTTCACCTCCTTGTCCTGTGGGGGAGGGGGGGGGGGGGGGGCGACAGAGAGGGCGGGGGAGCTTAAACCGCTTTCCTTCGTCCGGGAGCTGGGAGTGACCCTCGCCGCCCGATTGGACGGTTTTCTGCGAAATAAAAACCGCCGCTTCGGTCATATCGGGGGGGGGGACTCACTATGCACGATGACTTTTTGGGGAAAAAAAACAAAAACATAAAAACATAAATAAAATAAAATCATGTGCATCATCGTGAAAATAGATGGGTGTTTTTTGCTGAAAAAAAAACAAAAGACTTGACTATACAAATGCCTTACTAAAAAAAATCGTGAAAAAAATACCTTGGAAAAAAAACGGAATAAAACACTTTACTATATAGTAGAGCAACTGCAAAAAAGAAAAACCCAAAAATCGTACTACTTTTTTTTTCCACCATTCAACTCGTCCATTATCTGTCACTGGCCAGCTGGTGCCTATCCCAGCAATCATCGGGCAGTAGGCGGGGGGGGGCAACCCGGACCGGTTTCCCAGCCAATCGCAGGGCACACAGAGACCAACAAGCATTCACGCAGCCAATCACACCTAAGGACAACTTAAGGGTGTCTTTTCTCTGCGGATTCAAACTCGGGACTCTGAACTGTGAGGCGGACGTGCAAACCACGTGACCCCCCCCCCATTCAACCCGCAGCCTACAAAACTGCGGTGCCTCCGGCTCTTGCGGTCATGCAGTGAAGACGCCGACGACAACACGGTGAGATGACAAATGGAGCGGCCAGAATCTTCCCCTGCCCGGCCCCGTGTCCCGCCCACTTTTTTTTTTGGTTTTCTCAAATCGTCCTGACACGGCTAATCACCACGCAGGATTCAGATTTGTTTTGTTTTTTTTCAAGCCGCTCCCGGGTCAAGAGCCTGGCGTGTCGAATCGTCCAAACCGCGACGGCGAGGGACGCTCGCTCGCATATGGAGTCGGACGGGCGGCGGCGGCGGGTCCAGGCTCAGATTCTACATCATCCGCTGGTGCTCACACTTTAGTTTAGGGATCCATGTCAAGCCTTGGTAGTGCGGACGCCTGGTGGACGCAAGTCCCAGCTCTACGTCTTTAAGACTTGAATGGATGAGCTAAAGAGAGTGCGGATGAAGCCGGCCGTGCCAGGTGGGCAAAATACCGGCGCGGCGGCGGCGGCGGTGGCGGCGGGCCGCCCCAACTGCGAATTTTCACTGGGGAGCGCCCGTGTACGGAGATGTCAAAGTCCAGTCCTTGAGGGCCGGTATCCTGGATGTTTTCCCATGCTTCCCGCCCAAACACACCTGGTTCAAATGACTAGGGACTTTTTCAAGCTCCTGCGGAACTCGCTGATGCGCTAGCATAATACCCCGAATATTAGATGCTATTTTTTTCACAAAATTCAAAGCCAAAAGTATGGGTGCGCCCTATAAACGGTAACGTAAAGATTGAGTTGTTTTTGTTTTTTTTTAATTTGAGGATGACGGATCCATCGGCAATGTAAATTGAGTTTTGGGGATTATCTTGAGGACAGAAAATGAGATAATTACAGCGTTATTTTCAATAAAAGAAGCGAGCATTCTCAACCAACGTCCGAGTCCGTCCTTGTTTACACGCAAAATATGACTAAAACCGAGAGAGTCACGTAAAAGTTATGAGCATTGGTAAGCAGCCGAGTGCGCCGGTTAGAGAACGCGGAATGGAATTCCATTTCATCGGTTTATTAATTGCGGTCTTTTTGCATATACGCACCATCGTAAACTTGGCGGAACACGGATGGTGCGCAACTTTGGGTATTTATGCAGGAAAAGGGAAAAAACGATTGCTTGGAGGGCATTCAATGTTACAATGGCGCCGCGTTCACTGACCGCTCACAATGTGGGAAATCTGAACCACACTTAACTCATATATAACTTAAAGAATTTCCAAGGATGAGCTCTAATTAGTTTTGCTGTAGTTTTAAAATGTCTGCCAAACTGTCGGAGCCTAAAATGAAGGGTGCGCGCTAGATTTGGCGCTAATCATTTGAACCAGGCGTTCCGGGGACAGGGACCCGGAAAACACCAAGGGCCGCGGCCCCGGACGCGGCGGGCGAGTCCCCGAGTGACGCCAAAAGGGGGCGGCCCGCCACTCGCGGCGGTCTCGGTAATCGGCGCCGCGGCTCTCCCCCGCGGGCGCGGGAGACCCGCGGCGCCCCCAAGCGCTCTCCCGCCCGGCATGAGGAGGAATGATCACATGACGCGGGGGGGACTCCGATCGGGGGCGCACCTATTACAACTGCGTGTACTGCAGCTCGACTAAATCGGGGCTGGCGTCCGCGCTTGCCGGATCCATAAAGTAGAGTGTGGCAGTGGCGTCTCTGGGCAGGACCGGGGGGCCCGGGGGTCTGGGTCTGGACCGGGGCCTCGGCGGGGCGGGGGGAGCGGCGGCGCCGGCGCCGCCGGGTCCCGGGCCGGACGGGTTGCCGTCGGTCACCTCTTTGGGCTCCTTCCGCCGGCACTGGTTGCTGTTCCACCAGGTCTCCAGGGCGGCCACCAGCAGGGCCAGCAGCAGCCCCGCCGCCAGGATGCAGAAGACCCCGGCGAAACTGTGCAGGTGCAGCGCCCGGCCCTCCGTCTGGGCGTCGGCGTGGCTCTGCAGGTCGCAGCGGCCCTTCTTGGGCCACCACTTCTGCTTCAGGATGTCCAGGTCGCCCTTTTCCTGAAGTTCCAGAATCCTGAGGGCGCGGGCCAAAAGAGGTTCTCACAAAAACTTCTGCGGCTCGGCGTTTTCTTTGGGAGATCTTTCGTTTTCGTTTTTTTTCCCCCGCCTGGACGCTGACGTTTTTAAACGATTTTAATCTACGTGACGGCGTCGAGGGTTTGTCGGAAAAGGTTTTCGGTTCGGCGAGCTGAATCGGATCGGGGCCGCGGGAACCATCTTCACTCGGAGTTGCTGTTTGTCTAGCGGAATAGCGCGCAAAATGAGACGAGATCTGGAGGTGACAAACGCGGAAAAAAATGGACACTTTTATAATGCGCAACTTTATCGAGGACAGCGTCATTTTTCTCGTTTTTCCAACTTCCTTGTTCGACTGAAAAGGTTTTTGGGCCGATTTTTTGGGCCGATTCAGCAAGACCAAAATGGTCTGTTTGATTGCAGATAAAGGTACTGGATTGCGCAAAATGTACCTACCATGAGCTAGGAACAATGACTATCGCCCCCTATGGCATTGGGGGTAGTACTACATCGACACATGCAGAGAAGGTACAAAGTTGTTTATTGTGGGCCACGGCGGCCCAAAGAAAGTTTTTAATCATGTGCAAAATGTTCCGGACAATAATTTAGTTAAAATATAATTGAATGTAAACGTATTCATATTTTGCGCAAAAAAAATAGCTATTAAGTAGTTGACTATTTCGAATCAAAACTTTTAGCTAATTTTCCAAATCGCTAATTTTCATAGCATGTTTGGTCTATGGATTTTTAATTTTTTGTCCAATCAGAAATCAGATAGGATAGGTTGCCAAGCAAATTTCACTTTCTCGCTGCTCCACTTCTATTGATTGGTTTATTTACTTGAAGCTAATCCGAATAATTTAGCTAATAAGATAAGCTAATTTTGATGTGATTTAAATATCATGTGGTTAAAACCGCGATTAATTGTAGAAATGTAAAAATATCCCGACGAGCCGCAAAACAAAATGACACGAATTAAAAAATGATAAATTATAAAAAAACACGGGTCCTCGAAAAAGGCGTAAGCGTAGGATGGATGCGGCCGCGTCGCGGAGAAGAAGGACGACCGAGACGTGGCCTTGAATCTTATGCGCCGAGATTTTTCAACACTTTTTCCGCAAGGACTGGCCCATAAATATACCAGCATAATCCTGCACATTTATTCTCGGGCAAAAAAAAAACAAAAAAAAAAACTATACGCAGTCGCAGAACCTTCGACACGGAGTCGTTTATACACTCCATTCATTTCCTCGCAAGTGATGCGTTTAAGAGCTCACCTGGTTGGCTATCATGTTTCACGGCTCGGATTTCGAATGCACGTGGTTTCATCTTTTATATTGTTATTGTATGCATTTAAAAAAAGAAAAAAAGCCATAGGTACAGAGGAAGAAGCAGGGAATTGATCATGCATCCAATTTGCTTACGATCTTCCTCAAGATTTAAATTAAACAAACATGCAAAAATCCCGTAAAAATAATTATTGAATTCATTGAATGTTCCAAGAAAATATACGTTCATCAAATTTTGATTTTAGTAGGTTCAATTTCATTATATGAAAAGACTATATACTAGAATGGTTTAACCCAACTTGACCCGTGCCACCTCTCGTTACCTGTCGACTTATGAGGACTCTTAAAATGAATGTTGAATATATATATATATATATATATATATATATATTTATTTATTTATTTTTTGGGGAGACCAGGTCTGACACTTGATAATTTTTGTGGACAAATATTTATTTAGTTATTTATTTTTGAGAACAGTTCTGACACTTTATATTGATTTTTTTTTGTGGACAAATATTTGTTAAAAATGAAGTTAATGATTCATTTTTCTGAACGGATATCTACTGTAATCCCAAAAGAGGACACTTTATGTTGAATATTTTTCTGTGGACAAATATTCATTCACAGTTTTTTTTATTTTTGAGAACAGGTCTAACACTTTTTTTTTGTGGACATATTTAAAAATATTGAAGTTATTTCTTTTTGATAACAGATCTCTTCTATGATCCAAAAGATACAATACAATACAACTGAGGTTTAAAAAGTTCCTAAGTTTAATAAATCAGACACTGATGACATGTTTTAAGTCTTTTTTTTCTTTCTTTGAATCCCCCAAAACGCTCTGCGATGGTTAGAATATTTCACTGAAAAAAGGTTTGCGAACCGCTGGTCTAACCCTTGAAAAACGTAAAAATCCGTCTTTGGCATTGAAGGAGTTCACTTGAATTGTAAAAGTATTTTAGGTTTTCCCTCTTGTTTTGCACTATGACGGGACATCTATTGGACTTCGATGATTAGCCGCGCTTGTCATTTGAAGAGAAGGTTTTCTTGGTTGTTGTCAAAAGCGCACGTTAGCTTCGCGGCGGACTCCAAATTGCTTTGAATGAACGGCTGCGCGGTTGCTAGGCAACAGGAGCAACCTCAAAGCAGGAGCGAGCGCTCTCCTCCGAGAAAAGCCCAGCGCATCTCCCCTTTTTCCCCTGCCTTCAAACGCCTCCTTTTGCTTTTCACACGCACCGTTCTCATACTTTTTTTTTTTTTTAATAATGAACGACATAAAAAAACATTCATTTGTGAGCTCATGAGTTGCAGAAAATCAGACGTCGCTCCCGACTTTAGCACGTGACCCAAGTCAATCACAAAAATGTCATTTTAATAATATTTAGTTCCACTTTTTTTTTTTTTTTTTTTTCCCCCAAGTGTTTGGCTAAAAAAAGGTCTAAGAAAATGGCTACAGGATGAATTAAGCACAGAAGTACTTGAGTAACAAATTAATCGGTTACTTTAAGTTCTTAATTTAGGTCATTATGATTAAAATTAATTACTTGAAGCCAGTTAGTACTTTGGTAATCAATTACTTTATCTAATGAAGCTCAGGTAATTGAATACTTATTACTGATTAATTTTAGTATATATTTTAGTATTTATATTTTATAAATATTATAAATTACATTTGATCATTTTAATAATTTAAAAATAACGCGTAACCACTGTAATACTTCTTTGGTACTTACCCAAAATAATAAATTACTTTAGTACTGAATTACTTACTAATGTAATAAATTACTTTAGTGCTTGATTCAATCAGCACCAGCCATTTTTAGACTTTTCCTTATGTAATTAAGTTTAAATGTAATTTATTACTTTAGGCTGTTAGTACCAGCCATTTTTAGACTCTCGTTTAGCCGAAGACTTAAAAAAATAAAAAATAAAAAAAATAAGAACCTCGGCCTGAATGTGTGGATTAAAAAAAACAACAACCCAAAAAAAGGTAAAAATACGAAGTAGAAAGAAGTAGACCAGCGCCTGACGAATGGCGGACCATAAATCCAAAATTGTGGATAACGGCGGTGTGGTTTGCGTGTCGCGGAGTACATACTTCTGAGAGAAGAGGTCTCTGTAAGGGCTGCCGTGCTGCAGAGCCACTCCGTAACCCCGAGTGCTGAGGCTGTTGCCGGCCACGGTCAGCGTGCAGTCGTCGTCGGTGAGGGCGGCGTATTCCACCACCGCCATGTCCCACAGGAAGGCGTACGACTCTCGCTTAGCCTGCGTTGACGACAGCGGGACATGGTATCGTCACGTTCTGGGATGCGTTTCCACTGCAAGGCGGTCTCTTTCTAGTAACCAATAGGACTGCATCCAAATGTGTATTTTCCTCTGATTGGCTCTTGGCCAGGAAATGCAAGATAGAAGTTTTTAACGCTCTAATTAAAGACATTTGTTTTTGGTAAATTCCACCACAGCAATACTTTGTTTTACTTGTAGTGTATATGGCAGATGAAATTTAAACACATGTCAATGAAACCGTCTTCTATAGTTGTAGGGCAGTCCGTTATAAATGAGAACAGACATCCGCCATTTCAGTGTCATGTAAAGCATGAACATGAATGCCAGTTGCCGTCACTGTGAGATGAGATGTGATTTAATAAATATGATGGCGTATTATAGCCTAGGTTTAAACCTCTTCGCTGGCTTTGTTTTCGTGTTACACTTATATTAATGTGTTGTGTTTCAATCACAGAGTAACTGTACAACCACAGACATGGTGTTAACTTTTAAGACCAAGTACAGAAACAGAAAAAAGATTTAGAATGAGTGTAGAAAGAAGTAGACCAGCGCCTGACGAATGGCGGACCATAAATACAAAACTGTCAATTTTTTCTCTCTAGTGGTGGCGGAAGGTTGGGTAAAAATACACCGAATAACGGAAAGGGGGCGGGGCTCTGACGAATGTTGGACCAGCAAAAAAAATTGTAAGTTGCCCACCTTTGGTTGATATATTATTAGAAAGTTGAGATGGCGCCAAAGCCTACTTTCTGAAACGTGCGTCACCATGACTCATTTTTCTACGACGACAAACGCGTCATCTCGAAACGTCGCGTGTCAGGACTGCTATAAATCGGTGAACTCCCGGAGATAAAACTTCAACTCTTATGTAATCTTAATGTCATAAAATATTCTTACAAAGTACTTTTTGTTTTATTCCTTCTGGCTTGTTCTCTGCCCCACGAAAAAAAAAACAAACAAAAAAAAAAATCATAAGACACACAGTGCTGATTCACATGGAATAATTACGTGAGCCGACATCTGGATAGCTGCAAAAACCAACTTGACTAAGCCTGAGTCGCATTGATTTTTGGCAAAGATCAATTCGGCATTGTTAGGTACAAACTCACAAAAAGTCCCCGTCGCTCATTACACACAACAATACGCGGCGAAAACTTTACTCCTGACGAGTCGGATGACTTTGACGTTACCTGGAGTGCCGCATTAGTGGAGCGCGTTAGCTTTTCTTTTCTTTTTGTACTTCAACTTTGGTGAACTTCCTCACAGTCGAATCAATCTTGTTCCGATTCTATGAATGGTAAAATGTAATTTCCTGAAAACTCCGTGATTGGCCGCAAGTTTCATTCTATTGATGTTTATGTTCAAGCCGTGCATGAAAGTAAAAGTAAAAGTACATTCAAGTTCTCTTTGAGTAGAACGCACGATGGCTGTGCAATTACGGAAAAAAAACTACAATTATTTTGATTGACGTTGGAATTACGACAGGTGAAAGTGATTTGAGTCCACTGGTGCAAAAAAAAAAAAAAAAAAAAAACGTGCAAGGTATTTTTATTTTTATCTGCCTTAGGTTTATTTACTGCAAATTTTTTTACCCGGGGCCCGCAAAGCTTTCAAAAATTTGCCAAAAGGGCCAGACGTGGAGCAGATGGAGTGTTTTAATAAACCACCTCATAGGACGAAAAAAAAAAATGTGGGATAGCCAGAAAAACGTGCTTTAAGTTCAACGGAAAATTAACAAAAGCATTACAACAATGTTATTGAAGTCAAGCAGTCGTTAAGCAGTCAAGTGCTCCGGTTAGAGAACACGGAAAGGGTCGTCATAACTTTTCCGACCAATAGCAGACCAGCGTCTCCGTCATGCGACAGAAAGTGAGTGGAATTACCTAAAAACGCCTGCAGATGGAACCAAAGCAACACAAATACAGCCACCCCCCTGGGGTCATGACAGTTGTTTTTGTTGCAAAGCGGGGAAAATATCGTAAAGAGGGGAAGAAAAGACTCAGTAATCCACATCGCAACATGAAAAAAACATAAGACAGGGACGCTGTAACCCGAAGGTCCACTGTACACCAGGTCCCGGGCATGCGTCTCTCCCTAGCTGGACTTTTGCCCTTTCAGGGCTGGAACCTTAGTGTAACCTAGGACCTCTGAACCAAATAAAAAGAGAAGGTTCAGAGACACAGTATCAGAACTCAGTAGAATTATATTTGTGCAGTCCTTCTCCGTTCTCCTCATGCACAAGCAAAAATGAACGCCCTTTCTCCTTTGTTTATATTTTTTCACAAATGTCTACGAGGTGAACCTGACAGTAATACCGGCAGAATTATTATTTAGCTCCAAGATGGAGACCGCAAATATGTACGTATGAATGTAATTGGACTAAAAGTATTGCGGTAACTCCATTTCCCGACATTGATAATGAAAATATTTGCCGCAAAGAAATGTGCCGGCCGCCCGTGAGCGCACACAGGGCGTAAAGATGATGAGAACGGCTCGGGAATGCTTTTGGCCGCCCGCTTTTTTTTGTGCTGTTGTCGTATCCGCCGCTGCGGCGTTCTTCCCCGTGGCGTCCCGGCATCCGACGGCGCCGTCAACAAACGAAGCCTCCGCACCTCGCATCTCATTAGGAGGACGGCGCAAAGTTGCAAAGTTGACTCGCCCTCGTAAACCCGCGCGGAGGAAGCATGCTCGTTTGCCTCGTGATTACAAGCGAGTCACACGAGGACCTTTGTTGCTTATTGAAACGGCTTAGCGGCGGACGCCACGCACCGACGCGTAAACTTTTGATTGACTGCCGGAGAGGTAGTCATTATCTACATACTGACTAGAACAGTTCCGATAAAACTTTATAGACCTGTGGACCCAGGGTGTGCTTTGATTACTTTTTCAGTCCTTCCGCTTTATGTCACCGCTAGCGAGTTTTTCCTTCGATTCCCGGGGAATAATGAGAAATTGCAGGCCCGAATGGAAAGTAAGAGCGAGTCCAATTAGCCTAGTTAACGCTGCAGAAATTATTTATTGTCGTGGTAACATTCAATCATCTCAATCATCTCACTAAATCCATCAATAATCATGTCCAAAGACGTTAAAGGGATAGTGTGTAAGATTTCCAGCGTTTTTTTATTACGGACAGCAGGAGGAGCTGCAGGTGGTGTATTTACCGTTGTGAGTAGCTATAACAAACATGGCCGCCTCCGGAGAAGTGCCGCCCCCCATGTAATATGATTATATTTAAAACATACTGTTGGTCATTAAGATCACATTCATTTGCAATGAATAGAAATTGACATTTAATTGATGCCTTTTTAATGGAAAACGTCTAAATCTTACACACTGTCCCTTTAAGAGTATAAGAGGTTAAAAAAGGGAATCTACAGTCATTGCTTTCTGTAGGCGTAAAAAGAAGGATCACAGAGGATGTGATTTTGAATCATCGACAGGTTATTGGTCTGGCTGATTGTCAGCACCAGTCTGGCGTTTTGACGAATATTCGTAACAGGGTTTGAAAAAAAAAATCAATTTAAAATGGTGTTAAATTCGTAGTGTTACCTGGAAACTTGAAAATTTCAGTTAAAAAAAAAAAAAAATCTCTGGCAACACTGCATCTTCTGTTTTTTTTTTTTTTTTTATTAAATAAAGATTGGTGAAATTCTAGTATTACAATTATTTACTTTTTACTGTAAAACACAGTTGAGCGCAGTGGAAAATTAAATATGCAAATATGCAAACCTCGAGTTGTTTAAAAAAAAAAATAACATGCTCAAAAACATTAAGAGTTGTATTTCTCTGCGCCAACATTTATCCTTCGACTGAAAATAATCATCAGCTCCAAATATCAGTTGTCAGCCTCCTTGACTACTGATAATCGGTATTAACTCCGGAAAAAAAAAGTTGCTTTATCTCTATTCAGTAATGTTCCACAAAGTGCATTTTAGTTATAACTGAAACATAATTGAATTCCACTTAATATAACACGTTTGGAGTGTTTTGCTCAATATAATTGGACCATTTAATTTAGTGATCCTTTGGCATACCACTAGAGGGAGCCAGCAAAGTACTTCCGGAACGACTACGGCGCTGCGCGTGCATAGATCTTCAAAGAGTTCTGTTCCCCAAATTTATGCGCAAGTTGAAAGTCTATCGCTACGCTAAAGTAATAATACCAAAGTGAACATATTTGTATAAAAAAAAAAACCGATGTCCGGGCCGTAAATATGACGCAATGGAGTGAAAGTCAATAACGGTGGTACTAAGTGAGCATGATTTCTTGTGCGGCGCGACCACATATCCTTACGGCGCGGCGCAACTTAGTGGATTGCGTGCCGTCAAGGACCCCCCGTGGTACCGATCCAAAGTAGGCGTCCTCATTAGATATGCGGACTTCACAGATATTTGCTAAATTATGGATTCCGCCTTCTTAGACTTACATGTGCCTCTGGCTGTTACGTTTGACAGACAGGAGAGGAGTTATAAAATATTACTTTGATACCGCAGTGATTTGAAATTCTCATTTTTCCAACCAAAACACCATCAAGTATCGTTCGAATTAGTCTCCACTCGTTGTTTGACGCCGGTTAAATTTAACGTTTAAATCGAAGACGGGAAGTCTCACCTTCTTGATGCCTTCCGCCGGGCCCGAGACGGAGTGTTCGAAGCCGTTGTTTTTGTTGACGGTCTTCCAAAGGTCGGCGTAGGTGCTGTCCTGCTCCAGGGGGTTGGTTCCTTTGGCTTGAAAGTAATCGTAAACGGCCGAGTCCCTCACCGTCCCGTACGCCAGGTCCGCCTGCTTGGACAGGTCCTGGAAAGATCTGCAAACGCAGCACCGGGAAGTCAAAGATCTTTTTGTTAGCGAAGGCAAGCTTTTTTTTCCTTTGAAATCTCTAATTGGCGTGCTCTCGATCGAGCAAATGAGCTACACCTGTAGCTCGCCCGTCTAATGCCAAACGCTTCCCCCCGCACACCCCGAGCGTACCCGCGGCGACCGCGCGCGCCGGCGCTAACGACGAGGAGAAATCCAGGGGTTGGGATTCTGAACGATTGCGGCATTAATCCCGCCGATTGGCCATTAACTGCTCGTGAGAGCAGGCGCTAATGTACTTTTTATGAACAATACTGCGGATCTGAAAACGACTCTCTCATGACGCTATTATGCAGATGTGTTGTGGGCCAAAGAAAAGGAAAATGGGACTTCTTTTGGCGAAAGAAACTCACTGGAAAACTTATGGCAAAGGTGTAAATTGTAATAACTAGCTAAACAGGTAAAAAAATGGTTACATACTGTTTATTTTCTATTTCCTGTCTCCTCGTTAGCTGCTGTAAGCCTACAGATCTAAAATGTTAATAAATTAATGTAAATAAATCTTCCTTTGATGCTAGAATTTACACAAAAGCGTATGGAGTTATTCAAAGTTACTGAGAAAGTGACGTTCCGAATGAGTCCATTGGTCCAGAGTACCCCTGAAAGACTGTAGCTAGCAAGCTAGTTAGTAGTACTTGGGATCCTGGTGGGATATATTCCAGCCACCAGAGGAAAATGGCTCTCGCGATTCTGTTATGCAGATGTGGTGTGGGCCTCGGAAAAAGAAAATGGGACCTACTTTGGCAAAATAAACTCTCTGGAAGACTTACCTCATGGGTACAACTGCACTAACTACCAAAATAGGTAGAAAAATAATCATAACTTCTGATTCAATTTGTCGAGCCTGAACATCGTGTAGATACTATTTATTTTCATTTCTTCTATCCAATGTTGCAAGATGATGATGAACTAGGCCGATTACTACCATAAGAGCATGCCGTTAGCCTGCTAGCTTAGCCTGCAGCCTTAAAATGCGTCTTCCTTGATGTCACAATTTACAGAACAGCGTACAGTAAAGGGTTGTGATTCAAATTTACCAACTGATAAGATGGTGCCACGAATGAGCCTGCAGGCTGAAAGACTGTTAGCTTAGCAAGCTAGCTCGTGGCTTATGATCCTTGTGGAATATATTCCAGCTAACAGAGGAAAATGAATCTCATGACACTATTATACAATTGTGGCGTGGCACTAAGAAAAAAAAAAAGGACTTTTTTGGACAACAAAACTCCAGAGGACACTTATTTTATTGGTACAACAGCGCTAACTAGCTAAAAAAGTTAGAAGAATAAGAATAACGTCATGGTGAAAGTGTAAAAATATACATTATATACTATTCATTTTCTACATTCTTTATTCACAATTCCACGATGATGATGATTGCTAGGTCAATTTCTGCCAAAACAGTGTGCCATTAGCTCGCTAGCTAAGCCAACAGCCCTAATACACGTCATCCCTCAATTGCAGTTTACGGAACAGCTTACAGGGTTGCTATTTAAATTCCTAAATAAGAAGGTGAAGCCTCGAAAGAGCCCTTTGGCCCAAAGTAGCCCTGAAAGATTGTTAGCTAGCAAGCTAGCTGGTGGGGATGTATTCTAGACACTGGAGGCTTTAGGGAGACTTTTTTTTATTTTTTGCAGTTCAAATGCGTAGTAAAGTGCAGACATAAAAAAAAAGGGTGTTTGACGACGTAGCATTTTATCAGTGGTACGTGGATTTCAGTAACAGTTCACAATTTTTATATACTTGGCCTTTTTTTACGTGGTTAAATTTGGCAGGGTTGTTAACAACACACCCTTCCGTGACGCGGACAATTTTAAAGACGTTCTTTTTGACTTTAGCGGAATTTTAAGAACATTTTAACATGCTAAGTTTGGGTTACTTCAAAACTGCCTATGTAGAAATGAACTGCGACACGGGAGCAGAATGATCCAAATATGCTTGACTTCTTACTGTGAAATTTAGTGCAAATGTACTGGCCAGCCAGTGTAATTGCCGTAATTTACAGAGCAGAATTCCCTAATATCTGTGTAATTATTTTAGCTTCCGTTCAATGTCGGTTAAACGCTTCGGTCCCCTGTTGAAGCGAAGCTGTTGATACTGTAAACACAATGTGTTTTATCTGTTTTTCTGCAGCCATAAGCAACAGATTAGAGTGGCACCACACTGGTTTTACAACCGCGATTGTCTCGTAAAAAAATAACGCCCCCCCCTCCAAAAAAAAAAAAAAAAAAAAAAGGAAATCGAAAAGCTTATCTCAGATGATGACGTTGGGCTAATTCAGCCGTTTAATTAGAAGCCTGTAGAGCGCGGCTCGGAATAAAGTCGCGGCAGACATAAGCCGTTCGCTATTTTATCGGCGCCGGCCTCTTTCGGCAGGTTGTATTTCAAGCTTTTGCCGCAGTGGGGAAAAAAAAAAAAAAATCCATGTGATGATTTAGTTTTTCTAACTGTAGCCATGCGAGCCGTGGTGAACAACCACGCGTTTAAAATGAATCGACTCTGGAAGTAATTGGAGCCGCAAGGTAAGGTGAGGGGAATAAGGAAAGCCGTAATCAAGCGAGGGAAGCAAATGAGGAATGATTTGTTTTTATTTTTCTCTCATAACTGCAACAAGTATCAAAACAATGGGCAGTAATACTATGAATAAAAAGCGATAATAAAGTTGGGAAAACATTTATTTTTTCATGTCAAGACGTGGAGGAAGACGAAATAAGCTCAAAATAAGGTAGAGTGAATAATATAGATTTTTTTTATGGACATCAATTCTGATATTTGAAAGGGGGAAAAAAATCAGATAACTAATAATGCTGTTTATTAAAAAGTATGTCATAAATGAAAATTGATCGTCGAAAGCTTAAAATGATAAAGATATGCACTACAGGATGAACATTTGATTGTTTTACAATTCTTCATCCTTAAATATTTAACTTTACAACAGAGAGAACATATTATGGCTTTTTATTTTATATATTTTTTTTATTTTTACCCATTTTAACCAGCTAAAATTATGACTGAGAGCTCAGATCAAATGCAAGTCAATAATGTGCTTAAAACTCTTTAATTTGGTGCTTCTCAATTAGTTTTTGCAAAGACCCCTTTAAAAAGAAAAAATTCTCCACAGTGACTATAAATAAGATCAATATCTATAAAAATCTATTTCTGCACTATGAAGTGCAAAAGTTCAATTTTCCCAGAAGCTGACAATGCGCCTTATCGTCTGGTGCGCCTTATATGCTGCATAAACTCATCGTTTTCATTTTTGGGGGACAAAAAAATAAAATAATCACCATGTAAATTCTTCAATTTTTAACGGCACTTCAGTTATAAATGTGTTTATCACAATTCAAATTTTTACAACACCCTGTTTGAAATTTTGATGTGCTACATAATCATAGACAGCACATTTTTATCGAATTAATCTATTCACAAATTTATTATACGCAACTTTTGCCAGCGGTTAGCAGCGAGTCCATTATTAGCAGCTAGCAGCGCTAGCACTACTTGATGCTAGCGGCGTTGGGCGCTAGCATCACTCAGCTGCCACTCATAGGTTAGCAAGAGCCATCAGATGACTTTTGAATGAGTTTCTATACAAACGACTTCACAGACAGTTTCCGTTCCTACTGATCACTTTACTCAAATATGCCAATCCTTATTTGGACTTTTTTTCTCCAACAGGAGCACCAATATTTGGTATAAAACAAGTATAAAGGTATAAAGCATTGCTGCTTTGTTTTTCTCAATCACATTAATCATTATTGCGATTGAAGAAAAAAAAAGTAGACAGCAATTGAAAAAAATTATGGCTCCCGCATTGAGGGTGCCACTGCACCACTATGCCCCCGGTCGCCAAGGAAACAAGCGCAGAGACGGAGGCGTCCACACCAAAATGTCTAATTTCAGCGGGGCAGCAATGGGGTGTGTAAAGTATCCCATAATTCTTTCTTCTCGGGGGATATTGGCTAAAACACCTGATACACTGGAACCAGTTCAGACGGTGAAAAGTAGATTACTTGCTAAATTACAGAATTTATGGACAAATATGACTATAAGTGCAATATGTTGAGCATTTTATCCGGCATTTACTTCCCTCCTGTGCGCTTTTTGGCAGTAGGACGCTCCCTTGGGGGAGATAAGGAATTGACTACTTGTAGAATCATAAAGGAGCTTTACTGTTTTCCAATGGAACTACACGAAGGGTCGCAAACTGCACCTTGTTAAGTCCGCCCGCTAAAATATGATGCTTTTTATGTCCGCTGTCACTTTTTTTTTTTTTTCCTCGTTTGGACTTTTAAAAGTAGGACAAGTAAGCGATGGGCATCATTTCTAGAGCAGAGAAGAGAGAATATTTGGGCGGTTATCGATCGCTCCTGCGAGGTATGAGGTGTGTTTACTAAATAGGATACAGAGAAGCTTGCGCTTCATTAGTCTTACTTGGCTGGGAAAAGTTTGGAAAATGAGCTCGACTGCGTTGCGCAAAGTTCAAATTCAACTTTGTAGCCTTCGCGTTGCACGCGTCCTCCAGGAGGGGAAGGCCGGCGCAGGCTCATCGCGCATCGCGGATCAGGTTTCAAGGAAGGAACGTTTAATCATCGCACAGACCTGCAGATAGTCAATATTTTTGGATGTGATTATCCTAGGGAAGATTTTATGAGAAATATCTCACAAATATTACATCTCGTTGAGTTTATGGAAGGAAGTGAGGTCAAAACCACAATGGTGTTTTTTGCTGCCTGAAATGACATAAGTAAGCCTGCTTTGTTAAAAAGTGATCAGTAGGAACGGGAACGCCGAGACATTTGCATTAAACTGCGTTTGACATTATATTAGAATATATACACACGCTCTTTTCTCATTCAGAGGCTCTTGAAAGCCAATGGCGTTCAACGAAGCTAACATCAAGTGCTGCTCACTGCTAACGCTTGAATAGTCGCTAATCACTAGCAATAAGCACCGCTTTTTGCGGAGGCTAAAATATTGCATGGATATTCAAAACATGACGACTTTCAACATGCCACGCTGCAGTCGCTTCTAAATGCTTGGAAACGGGAGGTCCAAAGGTACACAATTTGGCCCATGTCAGGCTCATTTACTGCCATTCAAAATTGGGAATATTATTTATTTTGGACATATTGAAAACTCGATGTTTTCTCATGGAATTTCTCCAATTTTTGCATTAATCCTTTCAATGGCAACTCGCGACTGGGGCGCAATAGACATTTTTGTATTGACACCCCCAAACCAGGTGGCGCTAGTGGCCAACTTATGACATTTGCAAGCCTTTTAATGATGATTGGCTTAGCCTAAACTCGCATAATGCAAAAGTCTTCAAAAGTCATAATACTCTAATTATGAGATAATAAATTATAAATATATAAATAAACAGCATAGTTACTTTTGCTATATTCAAATTTGAACAATTTACATAAAAAAATAAATAAAATATAAGAATAAATAAATAAAAAACAAAAAAAAAACAGTATGGCTGGGTTGAATGCCACTGAACATTCCGAGGCCTTGAAAATAAATCTCTATTTATATTTGACGATGTCAGGACCCTTTCGACGTCAGCCCAAGTTGGGCGCTAATCAGGTAAGGCGAGTGAAAAAACCCCAGACACCAAAGGGTTAACGCCTCATTTCTCTCCTACAATCCAGTCTCCCGATGTGCCAAAATACTTAGACTCATAATTTAATTAAATGATATATAATAACGGTAAAATTAGCAAACGCATTTGCTTGAACACGTTTACTTGAAGGGTTCGCGAGTTTCGTCCTTTGCAAAATGACAGCTGCTACCAAATTCAGCACTCTTTTATTCCCAATTCTGTGCGCTGAGGCTGTCATATTGATTTTTTTTTTTTTCCCCCCTCCTCTTCCCATCAGCCTTCCTCTTCTCGCGGCTCTTTGGCGCCCTTGAATCCTCTCCCAAACAAATAACATGTAATACCTTCCCAGGATTGTTTTATGTTTACAAAGATTACTGCGTGTTCTCCACAAATAATCCCACGCCGGCTACATGATTTATAAAGCAGTTACTTTTGAAAGCAGTGGAAAGAACGCTTTGACAAGACAGCATTTTTTTTTTTTTTTTCCCTCTGTATATTGTTATCATCCTCCATGCGCTTCTACGATCGTGATTTGCAGCAAGTTGGCGGCGGCGTATAAATATTGAAGACGACACAAACACAAGCACACAAATGCTTTTAAACAAAGAAAAAAACAGCGCTGTTTTTTTTTTTTTCATTGACGCTCACTTTGTGGCGTCCCGCTGTGATGTTTTTCTAATTTCACGGTTTACCATATTTAGATGGATAAATTCTGTAGATAGATATTTTATTCCTCCGCCGGGGAAATTCACTATTCCACTTGTCTTTTCAATTAAATAACACAAACAAAACAGTCATTTGGAATGACTTTTGTCAATGTTATTTAGAGATTAGACGGGTCTTTTTTCGAGTGAAGCATTTTACTTGTTTTCAGTTCGACACGGCTCGTCTTATTGGAGGATTAATACGAAAAATTATGCATATGTAAAAGCATCTATCTGTCTACAATTAATTGACGTTTAAGCGACGCGACATGTCAAATCAAACAGTCATCCTACCACCAGGGGGCAGTGTTTCCCACACGTTTGCATGACAAATGCTTCTGATTTTCTCCCTAACCCTAACCCTAGTACCCCTGGGGGTACTTGAAGAAACTTCAGGGGATACGCAAGATTTGAAATAAATAAAATGAACAAATGATCAAAAATCCTTGAAAAATAATTATTGAAATAATTGTTTCAGGAAAATGAAAGTTTATTAAAAAAATATGTTAAGAAGGCTATTGAATTTCATTATTGTATAAAGGAAGATTCAACCGCATACTAGAATGGTTGCACCCAACTTGTCATGTGCCGCCTCTCGTTACCTGTCATGTTAAAGATTTACACATCTAAGATGACTATTTTTCCGTGGACAAATACTTATGATAATTATTTCTTTTTTAGAACAGGTATGACACTTTTTGTTGATCATTTTTTGGATTTCCTACTTGAAAGAAACAGCTTCAGAATCACTGTGATTCTTCACTGCCTTGTACTGAGGCTCATAAACTGTTGCTATCGTTGCTATGGCAACCGCGGACCTCCCGCTGCTGTTTTACAAAACCGATGAACACGTGTCATGTTACGTGAGCGCTAATAAACGAGATGATGATTTTGTACGTCTACAAGACGGTTCTCATCAAGCGGCGCATCTTATGCAGCAAAGACGCTTGTCAACATGGCGTCTTACCGTATGGCGTTGTCCATGCGGGACACGGTGAGGTAGGCGGCAAGGTTGGCTGTGTAGGACGAGCAAACGATGAGGGTGAAGAGCCACCAGCTGCCCATCACGATGCGCAGGGCCACCGAGCCCAAGATGGAGTCGCCGCCTGCGTGTGGACACAAGTGCACGGCGTCATCGTATCGCGCCGTTAAACCCCAACCGATTGACTCCTTTAAAAGACGCCGGTTTTCATTCCATTTTTTTGAAGCGGATACAAGACAAAGATAAAAAGAAACATCCACTCAAAAAAAAAATGCTTTTTTTGCTGATTTTTCTCCTCCATTGTGAAGTTAAAAGCACTTAAGGAATACTGTATATATATATATATATATATATATATATATATATATATATATATATATATATATAGATTAATCAGTTATTTAAATTTAAATAATATAAATAATATGAACAATATCATGTTGGGAATTATTTGGTCAACAAAGTTTTTTTAATTCAGTTAGTTTTAAATAGTTTTAGGGGGTGTTTGATACATTTTTTTGTAGTTTTTTGGTTTTTGGATCTGTTTTTTTATTTTTAATCAATTGGATTTTTATCAATATGAATATTTTTGTATTTTAAAATGCTTGTTATCAATAAAATATATTAAATGTATTAAAATATATTAAATATAATAAATTAATATATATATATATATATATATATATATACAAGCTTAATAAAATATATTTTATATATATATATATATATATATATATATATATATATATATATATATATATATATATATATATATATATTACAAAAAAACAATCACATTTTTCAACAACTATGTTCTATGAAGCTTGTAACTGATTGACTATATTTGTATTTTTTTTTCAACCAAAAAAAAATCCTAATGAGCCATAAAGTAACTTTTTAAAACAAATATATACAAAGGTACATCTTCATGTCAGTCACAAGTTCCTCTACATTTGGCTGCAATGTTAATAAGAAGTTAAAAAAAAAAAAAAAAAACCTGACTTAACAGAGTTTTTCAGAAGTTTCTGAGTTTTTTTTTTTTTGTAACGACTTTATAAAATTCACATGCACCTACAAAATCCTCGCTTTAATTTGGATGTTCCCGGATGTGAGTTATGGCATTCCCACTCTTCAATGTAGGAAAAAGTCGCCGGCGTGGTCAAGAAATAAGTTGAAAAAACTTGCATTCAAACTGCATTCAAACCTCCACCTCAAAGTTTGTTCCAAAGACCAGAGTCTTCATTAATAGTCGTCTTGATGCATCCAACTTTCTTCCTTTCATGTCTTTTGAGGTTTTTGAGGAAGACCAGTTCATCACATTAGTTTTGCGCATTTCATTTCTGACTCCGCCGCTCGCTCGCTCGCTCGCTATGAAATCAAAAAGGGCTTATGAAGTGAACGAGGGAAATGTCAGGATAAATTTTAGTTTTTTTTTTTTTTTTCAAGGGGGAAAAAAAAAAACGCGCGGCGGCAGAAATGTCACGAGGAAGCTGGCGCCGGTGCAAAATGATGTGATGAGAGCGCATTTGGCGGGAGTGTGTCACCGCCGACGCAGCTGCGGCCTCGGGACGGAAGTTGAACGCCTTGTCAGACGCGCGGCGTCGGGGCATCCGTCACTTTTATTATACGCGGCTTTGAGTGATCTTTAAAGGTCATCGAATGTGAAATGTGCATCGTGAAAGTCAAGTGGATCTAGTGCGGCGCTCCGTCTTCTTCTTCCAAATAAACTTCGTATAAAACTTTGTCATCGGGCGCAAAAACCTATTTGGCTGTTTCCACTTGCCGCTCGCTTTGATTTAAGAGCGTTCTCTTATAGGGGAAATATGACTTTTGCGTTGACTTTTTATTGTTTATAAACAAACAGTTGGGAGTGGCCGCCCATGCATCAAGTGTGAAATTAATATGCTTCGGTGAAGTGTCTGTACGTCTCATACACACAGAGTCGCGTATAATAAAATATTACGTCCAAAAGCGAAGCGTGGGGAGCACCCGTGACGCAAACGGCGATCTGAGGCTTTGTGATGTCGTTTTCAGTCAACAGCAAGCGGTTAAAAAGAAAAAGCAAAATGGCTGCTCAGTGAATATATGTCTCATATACACAGTGTCGCGTATAATAAAATACTACGTCCAAAAGCGAAGCGTGGGGAGTACCCGTCTTAATTTAAGCACTTACTAGCCTAGTTATTTGAAGAAAAAAAAATGTATTTTTATCATAAGACGACGACGGCAAAAATGTGGATGGCGGACCGCAAATGGACCCCAGGCCATAGTTTGGACGCCTTTAGCTTTGAGCATGTTATTGGATTTTTTTTATTTCCAATTTAGCGCTGAAATGTGTGTACCAATTATGTAAAATATTTAATCGTAAGAAAGGGTTAAATTTTAATCATTAAAAAAAAACAGGCAATTTACTATTACAAAGTATTGGTATCAGGCTAATAACTGGCCTTATCTTAACCTTTCTGGCCTTATCTTAAGATTCTGGTACTTGCGAACAGTATAACTATCATAAACTCGAAATTAAAGATTTGAAGTAGGTCTTGCTTTAGAATGATCTGTCATTGTTTTTTTTGGGGGGGGTAATTTGTGGGAAAAATACTAGTGGTATAGGTACTTGTGTACTGTTATTGGTCTGAAAAAAATAATATTGAACATTGCTACTTTATAATACATGTTTTAATATATAGGTTCTGTACATAAGGTAAATTTAAGAACAATAGAAATTGTTTCAGTTCCTGTATTAAATGAAATGGTAAAAATCCAATAAACAGAGGCTTTTTGAATTTGAATTTTTATAAAAAAAAAATACACCCTGTTTTAATTAAATCATTGTATAAAAAAGTGAAAAGTACTTGCATAGCAAATATACAACTAATATTTTCAAATATGTTTCTTTTAGCAACAAAAACAGCAATTGGACCCGCTTGATTATTTACCCACAAAACTATTGTAATGTAAAATAAATGCATTCAAAGTCAACACATCCGTATACATTGAAAATACGGTCATGATCTCATTCATATTTAGATAAACGAATATATGAAATGAGTTGAACTAACCCATGTTAGGACAAATATACCCGAGAATGCTCACTGGGCCGGATTGACCAACGACCCGGACCGCGAGTGGCCCGCAAGCCATAGGTTTCCCACCCCATAACTTTGGGCTATTTTGACAAAAGCGTGTTATTCCGACACCTGAAAAATATTCTAATTAAAAAAAAAACCCTCTGTCTGCCTTCAAAAGACAAGGGAATATTTTGGAGACAGGTTGGCGGCGCAAAATGTCGACATATCATCCCGAAATGACGGCCGAAGCTTTAGCCGAGTTCACGCTCTCTAACGAAGCCCCAACGCATCAGCGCTCGCCTCCTTATCAAAGCGACCGCCGTCTTCCCGGAGACAAAACCGTCTGCTTGACAAAAACTAAAACTGGCAGCGCTGACTGGAAGTCAAAAAGAAAAAAAAAAAAAATCCCAAATCATCTCGTTTTGGGCTCGGCTGGCGGGCGTGTGCCTCTCGCCATCCTCCATGATGGATGTTGCTCACTTGTAAGAATGGTAGTTTGCCCAAATCGGACGGAGCTGGATGCGGACCAGCTGCGAAAGATGGGCCGGCGTCCTTGACGAGGACACATTTAGAGGGGGGGGGGATAAAAAAAAAAAAATTGCAAGGCTCTGCACTTGTTTCAATGACGGATGGCTCAGTCAGCGGGCGGCTCTTAAACGCATGTATTCTAATTGATTTGTTCATTACTCACCTTTTCCGCTCTGTTTAATCACATAAAGTGTTTCCGACCGGCTTTCATCAAATATGTCAACATTTTGCTTCAAAATCCCGTCTTGGCTTGTCACGGGGATAATAGTACTTGTCATTGCAAACTTTTAATGGCGGATCACCTACTTTGGTGGTGATATATAACTGTGGTTCTCAAAGCGGGCTCCGTGGACTGACTGACTGTCCGTGAAATAATTCGTGTTGTTTTAGAACTGATTTAGTTTGTCCTTTGACGGTAACGGATTTGTGCCTTGTTTGTCTGTTTTTTGGCGCCGCCTCTGGCCGCTGTTGATACTGCATTGTAGTGCGCTTTGCCGACCAGGAACTTTAACATTCAAAGAGCTATTCTGACTCAGTTTCCACAAATAAGACAACGCTGGGACCTGCAGACACGTTATTAAGTTTGGCTATATTGCGATATTATATTATATTATATTAGATTCAATTTTAAAACTTCAAAACTTTAAAACGCTTTAAATCTTACACAGTGTCTTTTTAAAGTAGTGTTTCTCAACTATATTTTGCCAGGCCCCCCCTAGAAAAGAGAAAACTTTTTGTCCCCCCCCAGTCGATGCATTGACTAGAAATAAGATTAATATTGATGAAAATTGATGAAGTATACCTACACATGTATCCTTTTTAACATTAATGACAGAATAACGCTAAATCAACTTTCAAATACTGTTATTTTTATCGTGTTTATACGGGTTACAGCTTAGTCTAAAACGGAAAAAAAAGCAAGTGCACCAAAGTGCCTGAAACTAAAAGAAAATGATGAAAATGATTACTTTATTGCAATTACATTCCACATGACAAAAACAAAGCCTTTTTCCTGGGATCATCCACCCCCCTGGCATCACCTCGCGCCCCCCCCAGAGGGGCCCGCCCCACTATTTGAGAAGCGCTGCTTTAAAGCAACACTATGTCAAAATCCGACCCTAAAGGAACGACTTGTTGACTCACCTTGTTGGACAAAAGCTCCGTAGACGATCCAGATGGCGCTCTGCAGCGAGGTGGAGGGCGAGGGGGCGGGCTGCGGGTGTCCGCCCGCGTTGTTGTGGCAACGCACGGCCTGGATGCGCCTGAGCAGGAAGATCATGACGCCCACCACCGGGATGGCGGCGGCGATGCAGGCCCACACGGCAAGGTCGAACGGCGCCAGCAGGGAGAAGATGTTGATCTTTTCTTCAGACTTGCGCATCAGGATGCCCACCGAGTAGTCCAGGTAGCGCTTGCTGAAGTCCACCACGCGCTCACGCTCGGGGGTGATGGTGATGGCCGACAACGCCAGGTCCGCTCTCTGATTGACAAGCAAGCCAGATTGCTGCTACTGCCGTCGTTTTACACGATAAGGCGCACCCAAAACCTTCGATTTGAGTTTGGAATTCGGTGCGCCTTATACGGTGCATAAACAGCGGTTTATTTGTTGTCATTTTTTTGGGGGGGGGGGGTGAAAAAAATAAAGTACCTTACCGCATTTTCTGCACTGTAAGGCGCACCTAAAAGACCTTTTTTTTTTTTTAAAGCTGATGGTGCGCCTTATAATCAGGTGCGCCTTATATATGGATCAATATTGAGATTGGGATTCGTAAATGGGGAATGTCGTGATAACGTAAGCTTTACCTGTTTATTTTATGTGTTTACAGTTGAACAAGGTTGATCATATTGTCTGAGTTATTATGCTATTGAGAGTTTAGAGTTATTATTGGAGTTATTATTCTTATTACTTTGAGTATTACTATATTGTGATTGAAAAAGGTTAAAATATGTCATTAATTGAGGGTGCGCCTTATAATCCAGTGCGCCTTATATATGAAAAGAGTTTTTAGAATGTGTCATTAATTGAGGGTGCGCCTTATAATCCGATGTGCTTCATAGTGCGGAAAATACGGTAATTGCCATGTAGACTGTTTGATTTTTACCTTTGCATTTCAGTTATAAAGTTATTTTTTACAATTACAAGTTTTATAAACACCCTGTTGGAAAACGTGATAAGGTATTTATGCTCCAATTATGAAGCAATTCATATGGCGACAACATGCGCAAAAAAAAAAACCCGCTAGTTTTTGTAAAAGCAAGGGGGATTTTATGAAATAAATCCAGAAAATGTTTTTAAATCAACAAAAAAATGTATTATGGTTTTTGGTTGCTATTTGATTAAAAAAATAAGTTGAACATTCAATTGAATCATAATGATATTATCATGACAAACGGCCTCCTTAAGGTCTTGACGTTCATTTCCCAGCAGCCAAAAGTTATCATTGAAAGATAAATGTGCCAAAAGTTTAAATGCGTTTATATATATATATATATATATATATATATATATATATATATATATATATATATATATATATATATATATATATATATATATATATATATAACCCTAATATATTATATATATATATATATATATATATATATATATATATATATATATATATATATATATATATATATATATATATATATATATATATATATATTGGGTAATTCATAGTATCTGGACCCTACTTTTACGGGAATAGAATTTTGTATTCAACCGGCCTCTAATATCAATTGAGTGAAAGCCAGCCAGCGGTCCTAATTAGGCCAGGACTGCTATGAAGTAGAAATGTTCCATGCAGCCTTCCGTGTCAACGAAAAATAAAAGATTGAACGTATGAGGAAGGAAAAAAAAAATACGGGGACTTGTTTTGCATCAGAAGAGCCTGTAACTCCATTAAGGGTAAAGCTAAATGAATATTATGATTCACAGTCATGTTCTGAAATCATTGTCCTTCTATTTCTATTTCCTGGTATGAAGCCGACTGACTGATTTCTTGATAAGAGCTTTCGGTGCCAGTGTTTTTTTTTTTTTTTCTTTGCTTCCATTATGGCAAACTGGATAATTGCTCTCCCTCGCTCTTTAAAAACAAGAAAATCCGGCCTGGCTGCCAGAGAAATGTTTTGGATTCAAATGCGGACACCGGTCGACCGGGCCGCAAAAACCGCACTGACCTTGCCAATGAGCTCTCCCATCATTCCGTTCCAGGAGCCGTTAGGGAGCGCCGAGCCGTACTTGCCATCTCCGACCTGGTACATGTCATACTTAAAGCCCAGGATCTTGGCCAGGGCGTCCAGGACGTCGACGGAGAAGCCTTTGTATCTCATGGGCTGGCCCAGGATGTTTTCTGCCACCATCACGAAAGGCTCTTCCTGTTGACACCATTTTTTTACAAGGTCAATATGAGAACTCTTGGAGACTTCGGACAATTTAGCGTAACGCAGCAATTTTAGGCTACCGATACGTGCGAAATTTGACCGGCATGCGGCGTAACAGCTAAATGCTGCGTCACCAAGTTTGCTTGAGAATCCAGATTCCATCAATTGAGCCGGGTGTACAAAAATGATTATTTTTCAGAATCGTTCAGTCCAAACTCTTCTATTGACTTCTTAAATTCTGTCTAGAGAGAGAAAACTTTTTGCGCCCCCCACAGTGCCGACTATACATGAGATCATTATCTAAAAATTTGGTATAAGTATACCTAAATCCCGATCCTTTTTAACATTAACCAAATAAAAAATAATATATAAATCAACTTTCAATGACTGTTTTCTACATTTTATTACAGCGTTTATACAGGTTACAGGTTAGTCTAAAACTGAAAAAAAAAAAAAACTGTATATTATATATTATTGCAGTGTTTCTCAACCTTTTTTTCAGTGTAGTGCAAGGCATGTTTGGGTAAAAAAAAAAAAAGGCTCATAACATGCCATCAGTGTATAATTAATTAAACTTTAGAACATTTCAAACTTCATTTGTGTTTGTCCACAAAAAAAATAAAAAAAATATCAACCTAACTCAAATTTAGCGTCCTCTTTTGGATCATAGAAGAAATCGGTTATCAAAAAGAAAACAACTTCATTATTAATAAATATTTGCCCGCAAAGAAATCACGATAAATACATATTTGTTCACGGAAAAATATTAAACATAAACTGCCCTGTTTTGGGATTACAGTAACGATAAATCAGGATGCTTCAAAATACTTTATGCTAATATTTTATCATACGGAACCTTTTGCCAGTGATTAGCGGTGAATCCAATATTTGCGGCTAGCAGCATTACTTTTGAATAAGTTTCTATACAAATGACTTCATTAACTGTTGCCGTTCCTACTGATCACTTTTCAACTATTCTTTGTCAAATCTGCTGTTTTAGAAGGCAAAAATCTCTACTGTGATTTTGCCGTCACCTTTGTTTCTTACACCAAACGAGGTAGTTATTTTTTTTTTTAAATTCACCAATCTTTCTAGGTGGGGAATTTGCTGCAGTTTTTAAGAAAATTATAATTATCTAAGAATTAAAAAAATGTAAATAAATTACCTAAGCTTATGTTCGACCCTCCTCAACCCCGAAACATACAAATGAAAAAATAGAAATAAATAGCTACGTGGTTTTGAGTTTCTGGACCCTTAAAAAAAACGTTTTTGAATGTGAAAGAGTTCATTAGACGCTATATTCAAATCCATTCGATAGCTGCTACTTCTGTCCCCGTCTTTGTCCGCTTTAAAAAATTGTGCTGGTCTCTATTCTTTTGTATTGACTTGACTGGCCTGAAAGTCAATTACTCTTTACTCTTGAGGTGAACCCTAGCGAGTTAAGACCACACGGGCAGACAAAAAAGTTCATTAGAGCCGCTTTAATCATTCATGGCGACGCGCTGCAAACTTGCCGGCGGAGATGAAGACACGTTCTGTCATCAGAAGAAATTTGAAGAGCCTCTAAGTTGATAAAACGGCCTCGTCTGCTACTGTTGACCCGTGGCGCACGGCGCCATGGCAACGCTGGGGTTCATCAATGTGAAAACGAAGCTTTTATTCTTCTTATTTTTTTTTTTGTCGCGGCTTGTTGTCCGTCTTTATGAAGCGTCAGGAAGGAATTAAAGAAGTAAAAAAAAAAAAGAGAGAAGCGGGGCCAATGGCGTGATGGAGTCGACAGCGCCGAGCTGAACTTATGCGAATAAATACACTACGAGGGAAACCATGCATGAAGAAGAAGAGGAAGCGCGGTGAGAGGGAGGAGGGAGGGAAGTTGGCGGAGGGCAAACTGACTTTGAAGCCTTTGGAAGGGCCCGAATTCGTGCGGGAAAAGATCTGTTAAAAGCCCTCTCGGGCGACAAGCGGCTGAGCTTTGTCACGCCGTTCTTGGCGCGTTCCCGGCGGGTTTGCCCTTTGTTTGTTCTCTATTCCCCAGACGGAAGCGCGAGGACACCAGGTCCAAGCTTGTGACCCGGCTCCAGTCAGGTACGGACCCGGTGACTCGGAAGAATAAGAAACCAGATTTTTTTCATTACGCCTGTTCATTTGCAGTCTGTTGGTAGCCTGCTTTTGTGCGAAATTTATTTTTTTATTTTTTCTTCAAGGATACAATGCAACTCGGAACATCTCTATTTATTGGCAGTAACTATCTTTTTTTTTTTTTGGTTCATATTCCAGGGCTGATTGAAATAAAAGGAAAAGAAACCAAGAACAACATCATAAATAATATAGAGCACTAACTATTTTTGGGCCGTAACTATTGATCATTTTTGTACAAAAATCTGTAGATTATTTTGAAAAATGTGCATTTTAAAACATTTTACATTTCTAGCATTTGTTTAAAAAAAAGGAAAAAATCTGTAGATTATTTTGGAAAATACGATTTTTAAAACATTTTGATTTCTAGCTTTGTTCATAAAAAAGGGGGGAAAAAACCTTGTTGCTTGTTTTGTCCGTCATATAAAAAAAACAAAATACAAAACGGCAATAACAATATATACATTTGTAAATATAATTCAGTATATATAAGAAATAATATAATCTTATCTTATTCATAGGACTTGTAAAAAAATAAAAATAAAAAAAAGATGCCCGGCAATCCTAATTCAAAATCTAAATTTTTTGAGCAACTGAACTGCTTGATGCTGAAAAAAACCCTCTTTACATAACAAACATTTTAATCACAATAACTGTTAACATGATTTAAAAAAATGTTGACGTGCAGACTTTGACAATGACTGCTCCTGCACCCCCTAGTGCCAATGATGTGCAACTACACTTAACACAGCAAAAGCACAGCATTGCGTCCATCACTGAAGGACTTCTAAACTCTAAATAATTAGCTTTAAAATTGCTGACGGGACAAAATCAACTAATTTTGGTAAACCTATGAACTGACAATTTATCAATTAGAATCTACTCATCTGAGTAGATTTGCAGTGTTGAAAAATTGATAGCAGTAATTTTTTTGTGCAAAAATATTTTTCCTGCAAGGGCGGAGGGGGCTTTAATGGGACTCGCTTGACAGCCGGGACATCCACGTTTGTACTACTCTAGATACCAACATTGTACTTTATACTGTCATTATATTTATGTGGAACAGTAGAGTATATGAAATAACATTTAAGCAGCGCAAATTGCAGGCCCGACCGGTTCTGAAAATTGGTGGGTAGTGGTTGTTGTCTGGGCTAATAACAGACAACCTCTCGCCAGTGCAGCCAGCTACTCTGCGCATCCGCCTCCAAGCTAGCCTAATGGGAGTTATTTGAGGCCATTAACGGGCTAGTCAGAGTCCAGTTTTAGTTCCGTATCGGCTGTTGCATCTCTTTGTTTACATAGCTGCCTAATGGGAAAATTTTGCCATATTTTGTTGTAATCGTGAGTGAAACAAGGCCTCCGTAAATATGTGCACCACGGTAAAAAAAACAACAAAAAAACGCATCATGCATGTTACACGTTACACGGTACACGTTTATTTAGTGTGCGGCGCCAGGATGACGTCGAGCTAACTGCAGCAACATGTGGTCATGCTATGCAAGATAAATGATCGTTTTAAATAATATCAGTAAAATGGGACGTTTATTTTGAAGTACTTTCTGGCAGCGTTTCTGATTTAGGAAACTTTTATGTGTGTGTGTGTATATATATATATATATATATATATATATATATATATATATATATATATATATATATATATATATATATATATATATATATATATATATAAATAAATAAATATATTTATATGTTTTTTTTTACTTTAACCTATTAAATGCAAACAAAGTACTGTAGTAAGAAAGTAGTGACACATTGTCTGTAATATAGACTTTAAATGTGTAAAATTTATACATTTATAGTAATCAATTTTTACTTTTTACTTTTCGTACTTTAGTCCATTCAGTGGATGAACTACAAGTACTTTTAGTATCTAAAGTAATTGATTAATTAAGTACATCCGTGGTAACTACCAAAGTAATCAATTTTTTTGGTACGTAATTCACGAAACTAATCTATCATTTTATACATAAATTACTTTTGGTACTTTTATTTACTTTGATTACTTTATTGCTGAAATAATCAATCACTGCGGTTGACTCGACTTACCAACAAAGTGACAATCTTGAGCGTCAGGCCCTGCATCCCGCTCTCGATCCGGCTCTCCTTTAAGCTTCCGTTTAGACCCCGGGTGGAGTCCCATAATGCCAACTGTGAGGCAAGAAAAAAAACCATGAAGAATTAGAGAAGCCCTATCATGAAACATAAACTTTTTTGCCTCTTTTAATCATTTCAGAATGTTGATTTCTCACACTAAACACCCCCAAACTGTTACAGCCCCGCCCGAGCAGGTAAACGTGACTTGCGAAAAACCCATGACAGAAGAAATTTGAATGGAAGGCCTTTTCATGCTTTACATGACTCTGAAATGGTAGACATTGGTTCTCATTTGTTGCTGCCTTCCCGACAACTATAGAAGAGTTTCCTTAACATTTGTCTAAATTTCATCTGTCACATACACTACAAGTGAAACAAAGTATTGCTGAGGTTCACTTAACTAAAACATGCCTTTGATTAGGGATTTTAAAAACTTCCATCTTTCTTTCTTCTATTTCCTGGCCAAGAGCCAATCAGAGAAAAGATGCAGATTTGGTCTGCATTCATTGGTTACTTGAATCCCAGAATGCGCTTATCAGCAAGGAATAAAACCAGGACTAAGACGGCACTCCATCGGTGCTGATGAAGGGCTCACCTCTTTTAGTTACTATCCTTTACTGCTTTGGGAGCGTTCAGCCGGACATTCAATGCCAATCACGTGCGAGCGGAATTGTTTTATGAATACTTGGTTCCAAAGAGGACTGATTTGATAGGAGGAAAAGGCATCAGTGAGTGTGATCTATAGACTCTGTTCTGAATTTTAATATCAATAAAACACCCAGTTTTGGCTCCTTCATTCATTCCGTGGCTTTTGTGAGGATAAGCGGTCAATATGATGGGCGGATGGACGTTTCCTGGCCGCCGACATCGAAGGACATCAAAAAGTGGGATGCGGCAGACACACGGTGATCGGGGCGGATTCGGTAAACGGGACGCTTCACTTTCTGGTTAGAAATATAAATCGCCAGTGAGCCAAATGTATTTATCTGCGGAAAGTGAAAAAATATCTTGAGCTAGGTGCTTTAAGAGAGTGAGAGCAATGAGATGCACAAAACACATCACAAAACAAACACCTTTGGAGATCAAAACGCACACTCAGAGATCTTTGGAACGGGTAAAAGGCCAAAAGATGAACCTGTTCTGCTTCATCCCGCAGGTGGCCTTCCATACAAAGCCACCCGGGCATGCTAACAAATAAAATGTCTCGCAGAATTAATTTCAGGAAGAACAAAAGGACGCCGAACAAAACATGAAATAAGCGAACCGGAACAAATGTCATCACCCCGTCTAACAATTTACGATTCGGCTGGGTGGCGAAACAAGAGCGGTATCTCACAAGACATCTGGTTGCCAAGGCGACAAGTGCCGGACATTAGCATGCCGTTAGGACTCTCCGGCGAGAACGCGGCGCCATGTTTTGCTGCACTCAGGGGTGAAAGCGCTTGTGATGATGACGGGAAGCTACAGGTCTGCGAATGACGTTTTCCGATCGGCTAGCCTTCCGCCTCGTCAACTTGGGGAGCTTTTGTTCGGCGCTTGCCAAGAAGATGTCGTTTAAATTGTTAATCGGCGCTCGGAGGCGGACGAGCGTCCCCCGGGACGTGACGTGTCACTTTTCAGGTGTTTTTCCCATTTGAACTGACAGGACAAGAACGACGGCTCCGAGGACCGACAACGCCGCGGGGCGCCCCGTCACCTCGCCGGTCACCTTTCGCGCAAAAGTAGTATAATCATCAAACTTCATTTTAGGGTCATTTTTCAAGTCGTTTTAATAAAGAAAAAAAGTAGAGAAAATAATAACTACAATAAAAACAACGTCCAATAGATTCCACTGAACAAATAATATTTCTCGCCTTTAGATCAGTGGGGTATTAATATTTGATTAAGTCCAGTAATTATGTTATTTATTGTCATTTTTTCCCCCAAGATTCCAGAAAGGGGCATCTGATTGATTATTGAATTGATTATCAAATGTATCGATAATCATTAGTGATTGATGAAATACAAAGATGAAATATTACTATTTTTATATTTTATATTTTTTTATATTATATTTTTTTATATTTTATATTTTATATATTTTATATTTATATTTATATTTTAAATATTTATATATTTTAAATTTTTTATTTATATTTTAAATATTACTATTCATTTCCATTTTTTTTAAGCATTTGGCTAATCAACACGATTAAAAAATGTTCCATTTGAAAGAAAATTTTTGTAAAATTAATTTCGCCAGATTGATAAGTACAAATTACATTTTAGCTTTAGGAATGATTGAAATGCAATTTATAAATACATTCAAACAATTTCGATTTACCACTGGTGGAAATGAGCCTGTGTTTAATGTGGAAAAAACACGTTTTTTTTTCTACGACGACGCAATATAATTTTCTCATGAAAATGAAACTTCTGCAGAGTGATTGACGTTTTTTGTTAAGACTAAATTGCATAAATTACACCCCTGCGTTCACGTTGAACCCTGGCTTTGTGAAACATTCACTCAGCTTTGTTTCATCGTACCTTAAGTGCCCGCCTGGAAAAAGCATCAAACGCATCAAAAAAAAAAACGGTATTGCATACGCGCAGTGAGCTACGCTGCAGCACAAAAGCGACGATATTGACATTCTGAAATTCTATTCTATGCCTTTTTAAAAAGTCACCGTAATGACGGTTATTTGGTTAATGGCCACAAAGCTCAATCTTTAATGAGGCTGCGGAAATGCCAATGGTCATTTTTAAACCCACAAAGGAAGGCTTTCTTTCTTTAAATTTTGGAAGCGTCACAATCGCTTTTATAAATTACGCGGCGGATGCGGCCATGACGCTTAAAGTACTTCAAATGCGGAACAATAACCGAAGCTGCTTCCGGCTCGATGCGGGGTCTCGATCGAGGATCCGGCAATATCTATCCCGCTGAGACGTCCTATTTACGTGTGTCCGCTGTAGTGCCCGTTCTGTCTTAGCGAGACTTCAAAGTGAATCGCGTCCTACACAAACACATGAGGTGTGAATGGAAATCCTGGATCTTCTCCACAAAAAGAAACATACAGTACGCTTAAGTTTCTTCTTTTTTTTTTGCTTCCTGCGGAAGGAGCCGGAATGAAGCTATCGGCGTTTCCAGACGCACGAGGAAATCTAAGGCGAGCGTTCAAACGAGTCCAGTCTTATCTCCCGTGATGGAACAAGACGAGCTGCGGGTCCGACCGTCACCGCCGCGTCTCAAATCATAACTCAATACTGCGCAGCCATGAGTCAAAGCAGACGTCTGCGGAAGGTTTCGGCCGGGGCGACTACGTTTATTATCGGGGAACGTCTAAGCTAGGGACGATCTGCGTTATCGGCATTCGCACATTTGATGTCGCGACCGCAGATGAAAGGACGCGGCATTGGCATTCAGATCGATGACGTATGTCTAGTCAGCAACTTGCAAATGTGTGGGTGTGTGAGAAAGACAATTTCATTAAAATCGCTGAGCCGGCGTTAAGTTAAAGTTCAGCTGTCATTAATCTGTTTCTTTTAAGCATGACGCAAATCAAAAAATACATACAAGGAAAAATATCTTCGGAAATAACAAGCTCCCGCTTTTCCTATTTCCTTAGGTTGAGGTGGAATTTAAGTAAAGATAAGTTTTTCCATCAAATGATATGTTTATTCTGCCCTTCAGAAGTGCGGTACCACTTTTGTTGTTTTGGATTTGTATGCAGATTTAGAGCTCCCTCTTGTGGTTACTTTGAAATATGTTTTTCTCAGTAGACGTAAGTTATCCAATGTGGCAGCGCGCAAAGACAACAAGTTCATGTTTGCGGATCATTGATCTTATTTTGTTTTGCCTTGGACGAGAATTGTCCGTAAGTACACAAGTTGTGCAAATTATGACACCGTTCATTTTGTTTTGTTCATCGTTGTGTATCGTTGGCCGATTATGTGTTTTATTTTTCTAGTTTTACGGCGACCTAAAAAGGGTAATGGTCGACGACCATTGTTCAAATAAAGCAGACGGAAAGAAAAGATTGTTTGAAACGTCGAAAGCTGGCGAAAATCCTGACGCTTCGGAGTAAGGGCGGTTTATTTTATTTTTTTCGATTAATTGATGAATCGGATTTTTGAATCGGATTCTTTTCTCAAAACCTGGGACACACTCTAGCTCGATGGACTCCTCGCGTCCTACCTTGATCAATATCACATAAAACGCTTCGTGAAAGTAGCATCATCATGTTCGCCGCGGTAGTTAGCTGCAGTAACTTACAGCGGTACTGAAGCCCATAAACCAGGAAGTGGACCGTGATTGGCTGCGGCAGCCAAAGAGTATGAGTCACATCAAGAGGAGGCTGCAATTGCCGGATGTGAAAGAATTTTTTACAGCGCCACTAACGTATGCATCCCATAGTAAAAAGGATGCGTGGGGGACGCAGGGACGCAGGCAAACAAGAGCACTGATGGACATTTCTACACTTCATATTTTGATCGTTTTAATGTGTCTTAAAACTTAATCAGTCCTGTCCATGTAAAAATCCGTGAGATCAGCTCCGCTTACCCTACAGAGGACAAGCACCACTAAAAAAATGTCAGTCTGGGCGTCAAGCAACACAAACATGCTCCAACTTAACCCCCCCCCCCAAAAAAAAAAAAAGTCTGTTCACTTCCCTTGGGACACAAGTTGAGCCAAAAACGAGCGACAAAGACGTGTTATACAGCGGCAGAGCACAAAAGTGGCAGTCCAATTTGGCGAGACGAGGCCGAGTACCGCTGGGTCTCGTTTTGGGCTCCCGTTAGCGGCACTTGGGCCAGTACTGGCAGCCATGACACAATTATTGCTCTGATTAAGCAGACGCCGCTGTGTTTTCTTCACAAGAGGCGAGAGGAACTGGCGAACGCACACCCCAGATTGGGGTCGCCGTCGACAAACCATCTTGGCAGGTTCCGTGAGATGCCAACTGGCAAATTTTGAAGAATAACATTTATGGCTCAATGTGCTCGAGGTTTCATTGTTAGCATTGTGCTTGCAAGTTAACGTCATCGAGGAAAATATGCGAAAAAGCCACAAAACTTTGGAAAATATGACAGATGCTTCAAATTAGTACATAAATAAGTATGTTTCCCTAAACCCAGACTTTCTCAAATACTGGAGGGGGGGGCACGAGGCGATGCCAGGGGGGGGGGCACGGATTAGCCCAGGGTAAAGGATTTGTTTTTGCCACGAGAAATGTAATTGAGATAAAATACAGATTAGCGTCTTTTTTTTCAGGCACTTTGATGCACTTGGGTTTTTTTCTGCTTAGACAACGCTTTAACCTATATAAATGCTCTAAAAAACGTTTGAGCATTTTTGGAGTATCTTCTCTTTGAGTTGCTACTATTTATCTTGTTGGCTTGGCTCCCCTCTACTGGGTTTGATTACTTGGTGCATAGACTCATGAACCTATGTCTCTTTTGCTCGTACGTTAACCATATTTTTGTTGTACTTTTCATTTTGTGTTTTAGTTCCACGCGCTGCGTGCTTTCTTAGTTAATAAACTGTTTCTGGATCATTGAGCTCCCGGTCGTTTCGGGGTCCAGTTTTTCGGTTATCCTGTGGTTCCGAATTACAGAAAGTAACAAATCTTATTTATTGTGAGTGCGGTAAGCTGGAAGCGGCGCCAAAGGTTTTTGTTTCCTGAAGAGTCTTTGCAAAATATTAATTTGAAGGCCTGCCTTCACCCTTGTGCAGTATTTTATCCAATTCTTTGATCTTTATATCAAAGGCAATTCGCATCAATGGGAATGCAATGAAAGAACACACTAGGGAGCTGAAATTTCACCCAGATGGTGACAGCGTGTCAAAATTCAACATGGCACGACCACTTAGTTATCACACAATCAGGAGTGCGCTAGCCCTTGGCTAACACTATAACACTCGCTTTCATAGAGGGTTAAAGAAATCTAAAAAAAAATCGTCAAGAAACTAAATCCTGACCATGAATTTCTGAAAAAAATGCACAGTTCTAACAGCACTTGAAGAGCTGTATGATTGCTTCTTTGCTTCCTTTTTTTGTTGTTTGTGAACGATGAAAACCGTTGCTAAGAAACAAAGTAATGGTAGCATGAAAAGGTCAAATATCGTTATATTTTTGGATGATTACCCATAGATTAGGTCAGATTGTCCCTTGAACATTGTTGCTGAGAAACAAGCTAACCACTGGGGCTAAAAGTGATGTAGGGACTACATTAACTCCTCCTGTGAAAGTCAAACTGACCTATTTAGAACTCCAGAAATAATGGCAGTCATTCTCTACAACTTTTTTTTATTTCCATCACATAATCAAATACATTTTTATCTTGGATTTCGGTGTATTGCAAAACCTTTTTTTTTTTTAAATTACTGCTTATAAACCGGTTGTTTTTTTTGGCATCGTTTCGCGATTTAAAAGAACAACAATTGAAAAATATCACACTCGAGGGAGTACTATTGTACTTACAGTTTTGGAAAAAACTGATTGAGTTAATGGTTTTGTTGTTGTTTTTCAGAGTAAAAGCAGATGTTTGCAAATGTTTTTTTTTTTTTTTCTCCGCTAAGCACAAAAGATAATCAGTCTGCTTTCAGAGGGTAATTATTGTTAAGAGGCTGAAATCAGAAGATTTGCAGTCGACAGTTTGAAGATGATTATTCAGTTATTAAAATGTTCATATGACTAAAATAAATGGAATAATTAAGAGTTGATTATTTTTCACACCAGACTGCCACTAGGAACAGAGAATGTGTTTCGTCAAGAAAATAAAGAAGAACAGGAAACGATTAGGGTCAGCGAAGGAAAAAAAAAACAAAACAAAACAAAGTAAGCACGTTTTTTTACTTCTCTTTCATAATTCATCACTACTCTTCTCTATTCAGATTTTAAAGTCAGAATTCGGAGGAAATTGTGGACTCCTAAGTTATGCACAAGTGCAAAAAGAGCCACAAATAATATTGGTAATAAATAATAATATTCACAATGACAGCAATTGGTGATACTATAATTATATTAATAAAAAAGATGCTCCACAAAATAAAACAAAAAACAATGACCTTAATTGGTGATACTATAATTATATTGTTTAATAAAAAATGATGCTGCACAAAATAAAAAAAATAGAAAAAAATCGACCCTCAAATTAATTAATCCTCAAATTAATCTACAAAACTGCTGACCAAAAAAACAAACAATATACGCACGCACATATATATATATATATATATATATATATATATATATGTATGTGTGTGTGTGTGTGTGTGTGTGTGTGTGTGTGTGTGTGTGTGCATGTGTGTGTGTGTGTTTTTCCAGCCTTGGGCTTTCACAACACTATGTGTTGGTCCTTAAATAGAAATAGAGTTTTCTCTTATTCATAAAAGTAGCTGCAAGAAACAACAACAACGAGAATCTCTTAGAAAAAAATGTTTTTTGAAATGAAAAAATGAAAATGAAAAAAAAAAAAACCCCACAAAAAGAAAGCTCCTAAGTGTTTCTTTAAAGCAATCGTAAGTTGCAGCCCTATTTATTTTCTTTTGAAACATTAGAAGCGTACTTTTCCAGGCGCTGTGAACAGGAAGATTTGTTGCGGCCAAGTTTTTTTAAACTACCCTGGCACATTGTTGCTGACGACAGCCGGTCTTTTGAGGTCAAAAAAAACACGCCAAAAAAAGCGAACACATTTGTCATTTTCGTCCGAGCTAAAAACCAGCTTATTTGGGAGAGGTTAATGGCGCGCCATGGAAAAGCCATGTTTCTCCATAACGTCCCACTCGGCGCGGACGGCCGTCATCGTTACCGAACGCGCCGGCGAGAAATCAATTCTGACTGATGCATGAAAGATGCTCGGCTAAGAGGAGCGATTACAACCCCGACGGGCGGACTTTTGTCGGCGAAGGGCCCGGCGCGAACGGGAAGTCAATTGCAATATCTGCTTAGGAAGGAGCTGACGCATCAATAAGCGCAAAAAGCGAGGGGGGGGGGGGGGGGGGGGGGGGGCAAAACAACCGGGAACGGCATCGATCACTCTGCAGCAGGAGAAGACGCAGCGAGCCGGTGGCGCAAACTCGCAGTGGCCATCTAGGAAATAGTATTTCAGTCTTCATTAGGGCGTCTTAAGCAGAGAGACGCCTCATCTAAGAGCCATCAGGCTGGGAGGAAAATGGACTGGATGCAGATAAACGATGATGGAGAGGGAGCAAAGCCGAGGCGGGGGAGGGGGAAGGTTACAGCCGGAGTGAGTTCGAGGACGGCGTGGAATGCTGTGTTTCTTGTTAGTTAGACTTCCTGAATATTTCTATGAGCGCCCTAATAGAGAGCGTTTGGGTCCGCTGGTCCGTTTCGCTTCCAGTAGTAATTACATGTGGCATCCCATTGCGGTCGCTGATTCAGGGGGTGTCAAACTTAAGGCCCGAGGGACGGATCCGGCCCGCGGGAGGTTTAGGTCTTGTCTACATGGAGACAATATTCGATTCTGATGGTATGATGACTGTCAACAAAAATATCACCGTGTCGCGGTATTGAAATTACAGCTGTAAGTTACCCAAATATAAGACGCAACCTTTATTTTGGGATCAAATTCTGGTATTTTTTTATATTTCTGTGTATAAGACGCAGGAACACTTTGGCAACAATGGAAAAACTGGCGCCAAACAGATCACGTCTTTTGTGAATTCTTTCATATTTTCTTGGGTTCATATACGCAAGTCAGTAGTTCTCAACCTTTTTTTCGTGATGTACCCCCCAATATTTTCATCTAAATACCCCTTAGTCGGTGCAAAGGATTTTGGAGTTAAAAAATAGACATGATTTATTCAATTTCAGAACTTTGCATGCAGGCTATTTTTTTTGTGCTTCGCTGTACTCCTTGAAAAGAAGCTGTAAAACTCCATATTTTGATTGGGGTATTTTTCTTCCACTGGATATTTGTGTTTTATTATATTGATTTATTTTAGTTCAGCTTGTAGTGTGTTCTGTATTAAAATATATTTTATGAACAAATTCAAACTAAATCTTAGAAAATGTTCATTTAGTTCATGCAAAAATTGTTAAGTTATACAGTGTATCATGATTTTAACCGGCCCGCTTGAGAATAGTTTTTCCTCCATGTGGCCCCAAATGACTCTGAAGCCCTCGCTCGAACTGGAAATACAAGTGTCGGGGCGTTTGCGCGTCTTCGCTCTAGACCTGCAAAGTCCAACTATGCGGTGGTTTATGCGACTTGACGTTTCTGTGTGATGCGTCTCTCGTTCATGACTGCGTAATGGCGGCGCTATGATGAATCGGCGTGGCGATTCAGCTTCAGGCTGAGTGGCGATTAAATCTTCATTACGGCTTTTGGTCAGCAATGCTCGGCATAGATTGCCCATCTGAAAAAAATGTCAATTCCTCTTCATTCCGCAGGAAGCCCCTTGACGGAATTGGGACGTCGACAGTGGCGGCGACAAACAAATTACGATGGAGACCACGCTGATGATGGGCTTAATACTTCTCAGTGGTGGTTCCGGATAAACTACACGGAAGTTTGTCAACTCAAGTTATTGTACTTCATTAGGTCGACATTCCACTTTATTGACATGATTTAGAAATACCTTTTTTTAATAGAGATATAACAATTCAACCCATGATGGCGTGGTCCTTTGTTTTTTATTTTTATTGGACGATTACAAAAGAATTTAACTTCACTTTTGTGTGAACTACACTGTATATTTACCTTAAGAGTTAACTTCATAAGAGACTGCTAATCCTGGGAATACTATTTGTTTTTGTTTAGAAAAATTTAGAATTTAGATTGGTGTATGTTGTTCAGAGTTTATTTAAAAAAAACATTACTACATCAAGAGTTAACAGTGAATGATTGAATACATTTCAACAAAAAGTGTTTTTTTTTTATTACAGTTTTTCATGTTAGCATAAAATATACTTGTTTGTCATTCTTTGTATCACTGTTGAAAAATGTTCAACTCTTATCTCAATTGGCCAGTATAATAATACAAACAAACGGGATCTCTCAAACGCCATTGTGGACTGCTTCCGGTGTCAACTTCCGGTAGTCAGTTTTGGTGTCGCCACCATATACAATATACGTTTTACGGTGCGGATTGCAAATTGAGAAGAATCTGTGACAACGAATAGAGTTGTATTACCTGTGTGGGTTTCCACAGCCGCTGTGGGTCCATATTGGTCATTTGAAGGAATATCACCCCCGAAGTCGATCCGCATTTTCGGTTAGCATTTCAACGGGTTCCCCCATTGACTTTAACATTAGCGCTGACGATTAGCATTTAAACGGGTTTCTCTATTGCCTTTAGCATTAGCGCTGTTAAAAAAAAGAACCGCGTTTATAATTTGAATGCACAATGTGCGTAATTCATTTTGTTGTTTTTTAGTTTTACAGTAAAGTAACTAGAATATAATTAAAGGTTTTAAATAACGTTTAGGGACAATAGAGTCACATTGATTACGTGTGTAACACGGTGCATTCACGGAACTATCGTAACGCCAAAAACTTATGAGGCCGTCCTTCTTCTTTTAATCATTGGAGGATTGCAAGCAACGTTAGGGTGCATACCGCCATCTATTGTACAAAACTGTGTGGCATTCATATTATCTTTTTATGTAAATAAAAAAACAAATCGGAGTCTGGGTACTAATAAACTTATTTGCGCTTATTTTCTTTAAAAGAGGTACTTATTTGGCGGTTTTCAACAGTAAACTGTGAATATTTGGTCATAAATTAATGCAGTCAATAAAAATGCACAGTTAATACTTTTAAACCATTTTTTCCCCACTTGTTTGTCGATTTGAAAACGAGCACTCACCTGTTTTTCATTTTGGTCATGTGACATTTGCGAGCGAACACAATCTGAGGCGCATAAAATGACAGGTCTTTAAAGGGCATCTTTCTACTTCTACTTTTTTACTCACAAGGTTGTCATGAGGCTTTCATGTCATCCATTGTGACCTTGAAGGACATGTATCATTAACGTGCTCCTTTCTGATGCCTAATGAGCCACAACAATACGTGTCATCTACTTTACAGTATCTGCCGGCTGCCGCTCCGTGAAAAATGGAGCTGAGGAGAGGAGTCAAAGGTGTTTTAATGGAGCAGCAACACTGTAGAGGTTAGTGCCGAGGTCTCGGGGAAAATGATCAATTGTTTCATTCACACACCGAGAGGTCACATGGAGAGAATATTAAAAGGAAAAAAAAAACTGTTTCATTAGTGGTTCCACACTTCCTGGTGTTGAGCCACAAAAGGACAGCAGAGTGCAAATCCATATCTGCTTTAAAATAGAGCCGCATATTGGAAATGCAAACGATGCTCACGCTTTGTGCAATAAGGACTAAAAGGGCCACCCCGAGGCGAGATACGCAGTTATCTCTGATAGACACTATCGTAAAAAAAAAAAATAATAAAAGACCCGCTAATGCAAAATCTCACAGCTACTATACGTATAAGGAGAATAAAAAAAAAAAAATCGATTCATGTTACCATAACAACTGGTCAGAACAAGGGCTGTAGAAAGTAAAAACTGCTCTGTGCTGGCTTACTTAAACACCCACGAAGGCGAAATAATATTTTCACTACCTATCTACAAACGCATTAACACATTTTTTAATCCAGAATGCTCTGGGTTCTGTGCGCGATATATACACACACAAAATATCATCTATTAGGCAAATTTATTTTGGATTCATTGTATTTTTAAGTGCACTACAATATCATGTTTGAGGGTGAACATTATCGCATTTATTTTTGAATAAATGGATTTTTCATCCTACTGTTGCTAACTACTGTTCAATGATTAGTCAATGATTCTATTATCACTCGATCAAGTCTTTTCTGATAGTTCATACTAAAATAAATAAAAGACGATATCGTAGCAGTTCAATATTGGTATCAACCAGGACTCAAGACTGCAATCTTGTTATTGTATTGGAAATCAAAAAAAAAAAAAAATTGGGGGGGCACCCTACATTTTTGTGAAAGGGTATCCACAATGTTATAATAAATAAATATATATATATATATATATATATATATATATATATATATATATATATATATATATATATATATATATATATATATATATATATATATACATATATATATATATATATATATATATACACATATATATATATATATATATATATATATATATATATATATATATATATATATATATTTACACACACACACACACACACACACACACACACACACAGAATACAGACTATAGATAATGCAAGGATATAATATAATATATAATATGATATAACATAACATAACATAACATAACATAACATAACATAACATAACATAACATAAAATAATATAATATAATATAATATAATATAATATAATATAATATAATATAATATAATATAATATAATATAATATAATATAATATAAATCAAAGGTCCAGTTATGTGCGGCCACCAAAGACGAGACAGACGAAACGTCCGGTCATCGCATACGACTCACCCGTTTCGCATCCCTCCCAAAGGTCTCGCTGTAGCTGGAGCCCAGAATCTCAAATTGCACGTGAGAATTGGAGCCCTCGGCCCGGAAGTCCATCGGCCCCGTCAGGCCGGTGGTGCGTCCCTGCAGACGCAAGCGAGAGAGAAAATGAGAGTCGTCAACAACAAAGACCGGCAGGTAATCATGAAAATACTTGATTCCGTTTTCACTGTGTGTTTATAATCCCTTGCAATAAAACCGCCCGCGGCGAAGAACTTGACTGTTTTCCCGTCAGCGCTTGATGAAACGGCATGACATGAATCCATGTAAATCGTGTGACCATTATGTATAAAATTATGTTGAAGAATGAACAGTTTGCAGGTATGCAAAAGTGGAATTGTCAACTTTTTCAAAGTGACTTTTGTTTTCGGAGGAGGGAGTAGTTCATCAAAATGGAAAAACAGTATTTTGTTTCCACTTCATGCCCCGTCTGGTCATCTCATGTCAGTTTGGAGATGAAACCAGCGTGATTGTCTGCAAGCATCACAAATTCCATTATCAAGATTCAACAAGAAATGAAGCCTTCTCTTCCTGCCTTATTTCACTACGAATTGTGTGAATGTATGTGTGTGTGTTTGGGTGAGTCTGGCAGGGGTCCCGGTAGATCACCGGGCTATTTCAGAAGACACCCTGAGCATCAAAAAACCTTTTTGTATACTTGTAACCTCTCTTTATGAAAACCTTGGCAGTACATTTTCTTCCCAGTCTTCTAAAGCAAAACAAAAAATAACGTTGAAAAGCAAGTGCATATAGACTGCGGCTAGGGAAAAAAGGTCGACCAAGTCGGGTAAATCGATTTTTATGAATATGCCGACAAAAAATATCCGTTGAAACAATGTCTGCGGTTTCAGATACCTTTTGGATTGTGTCCAACATGGACCATCCTCCATTCCACGGCTTGGTGGACTTCCTCATGCAGTTGAGACTGGCCATGCTGTGCCACTTCCTGTCATCCAGTTTCCTGTGGAAGGCGTTGGCCAGCATCAGAACGCTGTCGTACAGGTACAGGTTGGACACCTGTCGAAGGAGGGGGGGGGGGGGGTAGTTAATGAGGGTACAAAACAAACTAAAACCTCTTCAAAATAGTCTAGCTATAACAGAAAATTAATTAGTAAACGCTATGTAAATGGAGAAATTTTAGCTCCATATTTTTCTTTAGTCTACTGTATTTTTACACTCTTGAAACATTTGGATCAGAATTCATCCATATTTTGCAAAATAACTTTTTGGGGTTATTCAATGAGCCCAAAATGCTGGGTCAAAATGAACAACCCACAAACTAACACAAATTTTGCATGTTGCTATTTTAATTGACCCCAAATTTGACTTCAAATAAATATTTGTTCACAAAAAATAATCCATGTAAAGTGTCGGACCTAAAAAAGAAGTAAATATAAATACATATTTGTCCACAGAAAAATATTCAACTTAAAAGTGTCCTCTTTTTAGATGATAGTAGGGATGTGTTCACAAAAATAAATCATTAACTTAATTGTGAATAATTACCCCCAAAATAATGACCCCCCCAAAAAAGTAATCAACATAAAGTGTCAAATCTGTTCTCAATAAGACATTAATCTAAATAAATATTTGTCCACAGAAAACTGTTCAACTTAAATTTTGGATCATAGTAGAGATGTGTTAACAAAAATGAATCATTAACTTGACAGGTAACGAGAGGTGCCACCTAACAAATTTGCTGGAACCATTCTAGTATGGGGGCAGAATCTGAGTTTTTACTATAATGCAATTGAATAACCTACTGAATATAACATTTTGTTCTATGAATGAATTCAATTATTATTTTTAAGGGATTTTTGCATGTTTGTTTTATTTAAAATCTCGTGTACCCTCGAAGTTCCTTCAAGTACCCCCAGAGGTACTGGTACCCCCATTTGAGAACCAATGCCCAAGACAATAGTATCAGGGCCCTTTCTCTGACCAAACAATAATCTGCCAGGCACCGAATAAGCTCCGCCCACTCAAAAAAAAGAACTTTTGATGTGCTCATCTGTTGAAGTCGGTCAAATGTGTTCGCAATCAGACAAAATACAGCAAGTTTGTTTTTGAAGGATCCCTGGGAACACCAAGAAGGAGTCAAAATGGCTGCTTGAAACAAAATGGTGCCTTTTCAGACGTGAGCTCTTGAGACTTCTGTGAGGGTTCGCTCATGATAGACAAGCAAATTTCGTTGCTAAGTGAAACTAGCTCGGGGGCCTGACTTGAAATGATTCCGGGGCCCTCAAGCAAACTAACTCCTCAGCGGGATGTACGTGCCTGCAATTTAGCGCAATTCACTGGGAGGAAGCCTCTCAAAAGACGACAACTTGCAGCACATGATTGCACTCGTGTCTCTCGAATCGGAGAAAATGTTAGTTTGACGCTCGGGGTAATAAACGGACATTCGGATAGATCGTACACGGGAAAATCAGCCTTCCTTTTGTTTGGCGGGTCGATATCTGGTGCGCGTGTCCGTCTCCCGGCGCCCGTCAAAATTCGACGCTGTCACCCTCGCGCGCTTCCAGGTGGCGTATTTTCATATTGATCATAGCCTGGCAGACAATTAAGCGTTTATGTCCTGTGACGGCGGCGGAGGCCCCGCTCGCCCTGAAGCGGGAGAGTACGATGACTTATTCATAAATCCCTTTTTGCGTTGTGGGGTTTAAAGCGTGACGGGGGCCGAAAAAAATTCTGTATTTTCCGCAACATACCGTAATATAGGTGAAGCCTCTATTATGGGGTTGATTTTCATACTTAACCGTTACTTTATCGCTGCTAGCTTATGTACCGTACGCTAATACGTCGGCACAAAGTACTGCACATACTCTACATATTAACGTACAGTTCTCTGTTTGGTTTATCACTGCTATTGTACGCATTGTACGCTAATACGTAACGTTCTATGATCAGTTTATCACGGTTAGCGTACATAGCGTACGTACTACGTAATGTTCATCGATTGGCTTATCGCTACCAGCGTTCACACGGTACGTATTAAAGTAATGTTCTCTGATTAGTTTATCACTGCTAGCGTACGTACTGTACATATTTGTATTGCGCTTCGATTGGCGTATCGCTGCCAGCGTACATATCGTACATATAACGTAACGTTCTCTGATTGGTTTATCACTGTTAGCATACACGCAGTACGTAACACCTAACTTTCTATGATCAGTTTTTCATGCCAATTTGTCAACTGTGATGTTCTTCTTGGCTTATCGTTGTCAGCATACGTATGGTTTCGTAATGTTACGTATATACGTACGTATATTACGTATATGTATACGTAATGTTCTCTGATTGGTTTATTACTGCTAGCGGACGCTACGTAATGTTCTCTGATTGGTTTATTACTGCTAGCGGACGCACTATACGTAATATGTAACGTTGTATGATCAGTTTATCACTGTCAGCGTACATACCGTGCATATTACGTAAAGTTCTCCGATTGGTTTATCACTGCTAGCGTACCCGCTGTATGTCATACGTAGCCTTCTATGATTAGTTGATCACCATCAGCGTACATGCTGCACACATTATGTTATGATGTTCGATTGGCTTATCGCTGCCAGCATACATATCGTACGTATAACGTAACGTTCTCCGATCGGTTTATCACTGCTAGCATACACGCTGTACGTAAAACCTAACTTTCTATGATCAGTTTATCACTTCGTCAACTGTGATGTTCTTCTAACCCTCGTCTTATCGTTGCTAGGGTACATACCATACGTATTACGTAATGTCCTCTGATTGGTTTATCACTGCTAGCGTACATACTGTGTGTGTTCCTTCACTTATGCCCCGGTGTCAGCGGGATTTTGGGACGCAGCGCACAAGGCGCACTGAATTGTAGGGCACCCTGTTGATTTTCGGGAGGATTAAAGGCTTTTATTTGCGCTTTATGGTACGGAAAATACGGTAGTTGTCAAAACAGGCTTTATTTCTGCTCGTCTCGTCTCGCCTCTTCGATAAGTGCCTCGGCGACGTATCCTGTCAGAAATCATGTCCGCCGCCTGCGCCAGAGTGGATTTTTGTGGCGCATCCCCCGCGGGGATCGAATCCCGCCGCCGTGCGAGACGTGAGGAAGCAAAACAAGATGCCACTCGGGGCGTTTGGCACTTGAAAGGTTGAAAAGTCTCAGAGGGAGACTACTTGGCTGGTCAAATTCTCTCCGCTTAAGGTCATGCAATTGTAGACTGGTACGGAATCGTAAAAATGATAACACGCCTTTCATGCGGCGAGCATGGGGAAAAAAACGATCATAACACACACTTCAAGAGATATCTGATCAACTTTAGTCCGATTGCGTTTCCCGATTCATGAATCGATATGAGATCAGATGGTTGCTGTGGCCGACCTTAAGTGACTCCAGGTTCCATACGAGGAAAGTTTCCGAGTACGTCTTACGTATTAGGGAAGTTGCAAGAATACTCGAAGGAGCCAGCGCTATCGCATTAGAGACTCCGCGTGCTTTTATTACATCGATTATTTCATTAGGCAAACCTAATATTCATTTCATTGATTTTATTATCCTCTTATTTCTTTGATGAATTGAGATGTATGCGATTAAATTAAGAGAGGGGAAAAAAAAAACACCGGAGACGGAAAGGCCAAAGAAAAGTAAGGGCAGGTGCGAGCAAATAATTTGAGAGCCAGTTTGTGGACACATGATCCCTCGAGTTAATTCTGACAAAATTACTTTATTATCTACGCCGACAAATGGCATTTTGGTGAATGCCACTCACCGCCAGGCCAGTTGATATTAATTTTGACTTATATAGCTATGAACGCAAGTGAATGAGTGGACTTATTCATTGCCAGCCTAGTAAAAATTAATCTTTAGTCATCAATGGTAGTAAATAAGTTAAAAATCTGATGGTTGACAATAAATCGATTCAATAATTGAGGGTGCGCCTTATAATCCGCTGCGCCTTATATATGGAAAAAGTTTTAAGCTATATTAAGTGAGGGTACGCCTTATAATCCGTTGCGCCTTATAGTGCGGAAAATACGGTCATCTAATATAAACAGTATCACGAGTACCGATACCACGAACGGACGGCTGGTATCGTCCCGATACCATAACCTGGTGTAGATTCTCACCCATTTATAATAGTCACCTGATATGTTTTCAAATGCTAATTTGTCTAGATTCAGGCAAAACTTTGGTGGGTCTAAGAAGAAATTATCGTATTTTCCGCACTATAAGGTGCACCTAAAAGCCTTAATTGTTTTTTAAAAGCTGATGGTGCGCCTTATAATCAGGTGCGCCTTATATATGGATCAATATCGAGATTGGGATTAGTAGATGGGGAATGAACCGATAAAGTAAGCTTTACCTGTTTCTTTTGTGTGTTTACAGTTGAACAAGGTTGCTCATATTGACATTGAGTTCTGATGCTATTGAGAGTTTAGAGGTATTATTTGAGTTATTGTTCTTACTTTGAGTATTACTATATTGTGATTGAAAAAGTTTGAAAATAGGTCATTAATTGAGGGTGAGCCTTATAATCCGCTGCGCCTTATATATGGAAAAAAGTTTTATGCTATAGTAAGTGAGGGTGCGCCTTATAATCCGTTGCGCCTTATAGTGCGGAAAAGACGGTAATCTAATATAAACAATATCATGAGTACCGATACCACGAACGGACGGCTGGTATCGTCCCGATACCATAACCTGGTGTAGATTCTCGCATGATACGTTTTCAAATGCTAATTTGTCTAGCTTCAGGCGAAACTTTGGTAGGTCTAATGAGAAATTAGCTGCTCCGCTATTAGCTAGCAAAAGCAATCTTTCTAAGAACGTTTGACTCGACTGCGCCGCTTTGTCCCCTGCCACTTTGCACGCCACTCATTTATATTCATGGGCATTCATGTGCCTCATGATTACCTTATCAAGGGTCCTTAATCTATACACACTCGCATATATAATGAGCTAATATCTGCATTGGTGTCGGCAAGGCGCTTGCGTACGGGCGCGTGTGTCGCCGGCACGTGTACTGGAGATGGCGTGAAGAAGAAGGAAGGGATGCGCCCCCATGTTGGTGGTGTTCTGGCTGAGCGAGCGGCGCCTGATAACAAGTGGCCCTCATGTCGGCGGCGCAGACAGCACATGAAACACGCGCCTTGTTCCCCGAGAACAAACTTGTCCGACAAATATTTGCAGCAAAGGAATAAGCAACAAGAGAGGGATGACGGCGCCGAAAAAGCCCAATCGCCGCTGCGTTTTTTTTTTTTTTCTTCTGACAGAAATGAATTATGGTTTTCTTGCTTTTTCTTTTGGAGTAGTGATTCTCTTCGCCGGTACTTTAGGGCGCCGTGAGGGATTGTGGGTTCTGCCGTGGCAAATTATGCAATAGCGATTTCTTTTCAACTGAATTTTCACAAAAACTTTAAATAATTAAATTCATTCTGTTCAAAAGACGTATTTTTACGCGCGTTTAAGAGTCCAGATCCCAGCTACTGTATTTTTCGTAGTATAAGGTGCACCTAAAAGCCTTCGATTTTCACAAAAGCTGACTTATAAGTCAGCGCACCTTTTACAGCGCATAAATTGTGAGTTTTTCGTCATTTTTTACCTCTGTATTTCAGTAATATATGTATTTTTTACAATTCTATATTATATATGCTCCAATTTTGAAGCACTTTATATGAGGACATGGTGCAAAAAACGCAGTACTTACTAGTACCTAAAGTAACAGTTCTTAAGTAAGCAATTACTTTAGTATTTATTCACTTGTAGTAATCAATTACTTAGTACCAGACATTTTTAGACCTTGCTTTAGGCAAATGTTGAACAAAAATTGGAAAAAAACAAGTACCTGAAATTGAATGCCTGAACTCCTTGAAAAACTGAAAAACAAATGATTAAATGATGTACACCCTTTGAAATATTTTTGGAGGCAAGTCTCCCCTAATCGACGGCAAAGCATTTTAAAAAAGATTCAAAACTTGTGTCTGGTTTATTAAAATTTTGAACTACGTTTACAGGGGTAATACGTCACTTCATTTTCCAATTCTTTTGCTCTTAATTTGAAAAGGAAACAATACCTTTCCTGTCATGGCGTTAAATGCATTAAATTACATTTGCCAATACCTGCAGAAAACCTGACGAAATATCTTACTAACCTTCTCTTCAGATTTGTCTTTTTTTTTCTTTGAAAATATTGTTAGTGAGTTACAAATCACAATAGTGCTTTGGGTGCTTAATGTTTTCTTTCTGTGAAGCAATTAACGATCAAGCTGGAGCGCGATTTGATAAAATGTCAGGCAACGGACCATTTGCTTTTGTTTTAATACAAAGTCGAGGAGGCAACGGCGTCATGATTGATGGCCGTATCAGCCCCGCGCGAACAAAGAGTGTGAAAACGATGGAATGAAGAAGCGGGGACAGGCGACGTTACCTCCAGCGACTGCAGATAGCCTTCCTGGGGGTCACACAGTAGCGAGGAGATGCGGTGATTGTTCCGCATGCAGCGGACGTTGGTGTCCCTCCACAGCGGGAACACCTGACGGATGAAGGTCATGCGGCCCAGGGAGCTGTGAACCAGCTCCGTGATGTCAGCGTCACTCACTTCCTGTTAGTGGGGTCACACAACACAAGTGGAGGGTACGCTGACATGTCTTTTTATGTCCTCGGGCAGTCAAAACAAAAGAACGTTCAACTGAAAGAATATAAACACGACAATAAAACGCTCATAAAATACACACAATCGTAAATATTTACAAGGCGTGCGCATTAATGAAGACGTCATTTATAAACAGTGCCCTATATTTTCAATTTCCGAATACGGTGAGTCACGGCCTCAATTCATGCAGACTGTAATGGCAAAATGAACTCATTTTTGAAAATGTTACTCATTCATTTATTTACACAGTTGTACTGAACACATGAGCTAAGAATAAATTAGCTAACAACCTTTCCAAACATATAAACAAACCGAGGTGCCAATCAACTAACCAAGTATCAGACAATGAACAAAATCAAGCAAACTAACCAACTAACACAAACAATGTAACCCATCATCTAACCAACCAATAAAAACTAACATAACATAACATAGCATAGCATAACATAACGTAACATAGCATAGCATAGCATAGCATAGCATAACATAGCATAGCATAACATAACATAACATAACATAACCTGACCTGACCTTATCTGACCTTACCTGACCTTACCTGACTTTACTTTACCCTACCTACCTACCTACCTACCTTCCGAACCAAACAACCATCAAAGCAGGCAACCAATTAAAAGAATGGCCATCCAACCAACCAACTAACCAATAAAGTCACAGGTGGACCGACCGACCAACCAACGGAGTGACCAACTAGGCCAATTAACCAAGCAAAAAAGTAACAACCAACAAACTGACCAACCACCAACTAACAAACCTAAAAAATATTAACTGACCAACCAACCAACCAACAAATTAACAGAATGACCAACCAACCAATTAACCAAGCAAAAAAGTAACAACCAACAGACTAACACACTGACCAACCACCAACTAACCAACCTAAAAAATACTAAACTGACCAACCAACCAACCACCCAACCAATCAACTCATAAAGACTAACAGAACCAACTAACCAATTTATGAAAACTAACAGAACCAACCAATAGACCCAACTAACAAGTTATCAAAACTACCAGAACCAATCAACCAACCAACATATTTATCAAATCGAACAGAACCAACTAAAACTAACAGCTAAAAGCTATGGTTTTGTTGGGCGGTATTATCACTACGATGCGTCAGTGAGACGGATCCAATTCAGTGACACCCAACAAATGGAATTGTTCATCTTCCCCGCTAATACAGCAATCGCCCATCAGCGATTTCCCCCGGGGTGAGTGACAAGGGGCCGGCCGCATGTGTGAAGGGTCAACCGAAAATCATTATTCATGAGCGACGGCGTCGCCCGCTTGGAACCGGAGCGAGACGGCGGACGAGCGGCGGGCCTCCGGAGACGCGGCCGCTTCATGTACGACCTGACAATGATGGCGCGGGGTTAGCGCCGGGTTACCGTTGAAGGAGCGGGACCTTGATGGCGTCCCTCAACAACGCACGTGCTCCGCCTGAGCTTGACTAATGACGCCGTGTGATCTTTGACTCTGGCATTCACCTCTGCGCCATTTTGTCATCGGAGCTTTTGTCTGTCCGACTTCACGGGTCGTCATGATTTATACACTTCCGACATTTTTCATTAGCTGTGTTTTTGGCATTCCTGTCATTCAGTCTGTTGGAAAAACGAACGTCCGTCAGAGCAGCAAAAGGGGCGTGTCCGTCTGAAAGACCTCTGACGGAATGCCTATACCGACGATTATAAAAACGAATGAAAAATACACTTCCGACATTCTTCATTAGCTGTTTTGTTTTAGCATTTTCGTCATTCGGCGGTCTGTCGGAAAAAAAAACGTCCGTCAGTGCAGCAAAAAGGGGCGTGTCCATCTGAAAGACCTCTGACGGAATGCCTATACCAACGATTATAAAGACGAATGAAAAATACACTTCCGACATTCTTTGTTAGCTGTTTTATTTAGCATTCCCGTCATTCGGCGGTTTGACGGAAAAAAGAGCATCCATCAGTGCGGCGAAAGGGGCGTGTCCGTCTGAAAGACCTCTGACGGAATGCCTATACCGACGATTATAACGACGAATGAAAAATACACTTCCGACATTTTTCGTTAGCTGTTTCATTTAGCATTCCCGTCATTCGGCGGTCTGGCGGAAAAAAGAGCATCCGTCAGTGCGGCGAAAGGGGCGTGTCCGTCTGAAAGACCAATGACGGAATGCCTATACCGACGATTATAAAGACGAATGAAAAATACACTTCCGACATTCTTCATTAGCTGTTTTTTTTAGCATTTTCGTCATTCGGCGGTCTGTCGGAAAAAAAAAAATGTCCGTCAGAGCAGCAAAAGGGGCGTGTCCGTCTGAAAGACCTCTGACGGAATGCCTATACCGACGATTATAAAGACGAATGAAAAATACACTTCCGACATTCTTCATTAGCTGTTAGCATTTTCGTCATTCGGCGGTCTGTCGGAAAAAAAAACGTCCGTCAGAGCAGCAAAAGGGGCGTGTCCATCTAAAACACCTCTGACGGAATGTCTATGCCAACGATCGCAACGACAAATGAAAAAAGCACTTCCGACATTCTTAATCAGTTGTTTTTTTTAGCATTCCCGTCATTTGTCGGTCGCATGAGATGTTTTTTTTTTTCTTTTCAAATCTTCAAGACAAGCAGTCAGGTGGAACTCATGCATATTCACGAGTTGTCCTGACGAATTACCCAGATGAATTATGCCGCGCGGTTCACGGAGCCGAACCTCGGCGTCCGAGCTAATAACCGGTAGCGGCGCCAAACGTTCCGCCGCCATCACGGGCGACCTTTGTGTCGGGCGCCGCTAAAGTCGCGGGTGCCGCGGCACCGCGCCCGAGGAAACGTCACAAAGCACGCGTCACAATATCAACAAGGCGCTCTCTTCCCTGGGGCTTGCTCGAGCAATTTTATCGCCATGGCAACACCCTGCAAGCTTTCTAACCGCGCTTGTGGCATAATAAAGGATAGGATGCACTTTATGGGAATGAGGTTTTGTTACTTGAGGTATACGCGCGTCTATCATGTGGGATGAAACCGCCGTGATAACGTCGTAATTATCATCAATGCTGTATTTTGCATCCCTCGACGTAAACAGCTCTCGCTTGCACTTTTTTTTTTATCCTGGGACACAATGTGTTATTAGCGATAGCATCGGCAGCTGACATCGCGAGCGAGGGTGTTATTGCGTAAATGACGTTTTGATTCGGACTTTTAGATGATGATTTGTACTTGTGTCACTGAATGAAGCCGCAAGGTTGTTTGTTTTTTTTTTCGTACGGGAAACACACTAGTAGGCCACGAGGTATTTTCGCATTCATCTGTGATGATATTTAAAGTGTTGTCACATGATTATGCTTTGACAGCGTCATTATTGTTGATACAATAATTCAGCGGTTCTCAAATGGGGGTACGAGTATTTTTTAGCGGCACGTAAGTGAGATTATAACTGAGTTTTTGCAAACTTTTTTTTAAGTTTTGTCTAATTTAATGCTATAAATTCCGTGACAGGAAAACTTCGGGTTGCTTTTTAAATTAAGAGTAAAATAATTAGAACATGAAGCAAACTATTCCTATGTCGTGTTATGGAGACTGCCTTTATTTTGTCAAGTTTTATGTTGACTTAAAGTTTTTTTTACGTAATGAAGTCTCCCAGCAGGAAAAAAAAAAAAAAAAATCTTGGCAAGAATATATTAAAATGATTCTTCAGGGGGTGTGTCACATTTTATCAGGATTTTTGATTGGCATTTCAGCAAATCGAATGCAATGCTCTTTAATGCCGTGACAGGAACAGCACATGTTTTTCGAATTAAGAGCAAAGCAATTGGAAGATGAAGCATTAGTGGCATAATTTCCCAACAGATGAGCCAGAAATCAACTAGCTGTGCCACAATCTATGTTCTAGAGTTGAATTGTTTGACACCCCTGCCTTCGAATCTGTGGGCGAATCGGTGGGATTATGATTACAAACAGGAAATTTCTGAAATCTGAGAATAAAGAAAGAATTCTCATTTGGATGCAAAAAAAAAAAGATTTTAAAAGTGAGAGTCAGAATTCTGAGGCAAAAGTGAGACATAAACTCGAATTCTGAGAATAAAGTAAGAAAAGTAAAGTAATTAAAGTAAAAAAAAAATATCAAAAGTCAGAATTCTGAGATAAAAGTGAGAAATTCGCTGTTTTGTTTTCTTTCTTGGCGTCCCCCAAAAAAAGAATAAAACCACCGGAAAGACAACCGCGTCAGTCGGGCGGACAAAAATAAATAAATAAATAAATAAAACCGCAAAACGCCATGCAACTTTGCACCAATGACAGGCAAACGAGACCGCGCATTAATCAAATCCAGCTCATCTGACAGAAAGGTTAAACGATCCTCAGTGTGCCACTCAGTCCTTGCCATTAATCTTTCATCAAGAAATAAATAAAAAATTTACCAGTAATCGTGGCGCCGCTTTTAATTAATTGGACATCAAGGTGCTTTGCGGAAGCTGCTGAGAGCGACAAGTCCTTATGGGACATCCAAACGCGCCTATCGCGGTCCGACTATTTGACAAGGACGGGATCAGAAGTGCGGGGGAGGGGTGGGAATGCGCCGTACTTTCACGCCTGACTGGCGTGGTCCCGGGAGAATTGCATTGGAAGCGTTTTTGCACTTAAAATTGGCCCGTAATTGCGACGGAATCGCTCCCATTCCAACGCAACAAGGCGGAATGGCGTGTGAGTAATTCCATTGTTTGTTTTTTTCATTCGCGCGCTGGATTCCGCCCGAGCGCGCCCGTAGAAGGAACGCGGCCCGTCGCGGGGTTCGCCGTATTTTCCGCACTATAAGGCGCGCCTTTAAAACGTTTTTTTTTTGGGATATATAAGGCGCATTATAAGGCACATAGAATAGAAGCCATAGTAGAGGCAGGGGTTGCGTTATGCATCCACCAGATGGAGCTGTGTTAAAGGGATTATCAAAACAATCAGATGTCAGGCAAACATTTCAATTAGGAAATAAGAATAAAGATGTGGAAAAAACGGGGGAAAAAATACCTCTTGATTACATTAAAAGACGATTTAGATCAATTTCAAGACCAATTAAGAGTTTAAAACGAATATATAATTATGGTTCAACTAACTCATTCAATGCCAGGGACGTATTTTCACCTTTTTTGAGAGTCCAGATAATAAATCCCAGATAGCTAAGTATTAATACTTAAGTAATTAACTCATTCAATGCCAGGGACTCATTTTCACGTTTTTTGAGAGTCCGGATAATAAATCCCAGATAGTTAAGTATTAATACTTAAGTAATGAACTCATTCAATGCCAGGGACGTATTTTCACGTTTTAAATCCTAGATAGTTAAGTATTAAATTAATACTTAAGTAATTAACTCATTCAATCTCAGGCATGCATTTTCACGTTTTTTTTTTTTTAAGTATCTGGGATTGAATGTCTCCATTCTTTGAAAAAAAAACGAAGAAAAAAAAAAAAGTCCCTGCCACTGAATGAGTTAAGTATCTGTGAAAAAAAGTGAACATATGTCCCTGGCATGAAATGAGTTTCAATTTTTTTTTTTCATAAAATCGCAATCAAAAATCCCAAAATACATTGTTTTGTTGATTTAAAAACAAATTTAAATCAATCCATTTCATTTTATAAAATTGCACTTTCACAAATTTTTACACTTTGTCCCGATATAAATTGCCTCAAAATTGACACATATATAACATCAAAATTTTCTGGAAATCCTAGTTGTAAAAACCACATTTATAACTGAAACGCCGAGGTAAAAATGGAAGAATCCACATGGCGATTAAGTGATTTGATTTTCTTCATCCCCGCAAAATGAAAACTCACATTCCATGCAGATTATAAGGCGCGCCGGATTATAAGGCGCACCGTCATCTTTTGAGAAAATTCAAGGCTTTTAGGTGCGCCTAATAATGCGGAAAAAAAAAACCGCTACATTAGGTGAAGACAGCTGGCCTGACCCAAGATGGACACAAACGTGTCACACTTTTTAATTGGCAAAGTACAGCTCGGTTCGCCTGGGTACACTTAGCGTGGGTAAATATCCAAGCGGCGCATCTGGTGCGTAGGCGGGCGGGTGAAAACGGCGTCGGCGATGGGAATACCGTTACTTGACACAACCTTTTGGCGCCAACCGAATAAGCGAAGAAAGAACGCGACAAGGTACACGCTGTTATTGCCGTTTCCGTCGGGCTTGTTGTTTGCTAGCAATTCGACCACATGGCGGGGTTTTTATTTCCGATAAATGCCACAGGCCACAACGGTTATTTTGGGAGATTTCATTCTTTACTTTTTTAATGCAGCCAATACAGTGCCGTGCAGTGCAGTGCAGTATATATATATATATATATATATATATATATATATATATATATATATATATATATATATATATATATATATATATATATATATATATATATATATATAATCATTGTCATATATATATGACAGTCCATCTGGCTCCTTCAAGCTTACTGGTATATGTGTGTGTGTAGGTAAAAAATATATATATATATATATATATATATATATATTTTTTTTTTTTTTAATATTTAGACAAGGGGTCTGCACGCCACGGGTCCAGAGTCACTCTCTGGAAAATAACGAGTACTTCACGTAAATTAAAATGACTGTCAGCGGCTAAGAGTGGCAAAAAAACGTTTTTCATTTGTTTCCAAGGCATTTGCACTAAGTGACTCTTGTTAATGCCTTGTGAGTTACAAGCACATTTTGTCCACGGTCCTTAAACTGTAGCTAATCTCACTTTCCAATCACAACCGGACACCTTTGTCTTCATCCAATTACCGTTAAGCCATCGAGTGTTCCCTCTACCGAAAATGTTCGCTATCTCCAATCAAGGCGGCCAATCAGAAGCTCCGTGCCCCCCCCGCCCCGCCCTTCCCGCCGCTCGTCACGGCAACTCTGCCACGAGTACAAGATCTCATCACTGCTCTCATTATGCGCGTGGTTATTCTTGGAAATGTGAAGCACATGCTTAGAAATGATAGGAAGGGGGAAAAAAAAAAAACATTTTTTCTCACGAAAAAGATCAGACGCAACATTAGCCACGCTTGCTGCCATTCCTCCAATCAAATGTTATTATGAATCAATTTAGAGACTTTTATGAATCTTACATGGTTTTTTTGGGGGGGGACTGCGGAAGAATTCATTCATGGACAGTAAATATTGTTGATAATCAATAATAAATAAATAAATATTCTCAGAATTCATTAGTCCTGGATAGTGTATGCCCCCTCAAATATATAAGCAAATAAATAAATGAAAAAATACAATTTTTATGTATTTTTTTTGTCTTGTGTGACTTAGAAGGAGAAAAAAATAATGTGAAAAACAGAAAGTCATTTATGGTCATTAAACTATAAATGTAACGTGTATAAATATTATTATATTCTAAATAAAATTCCACAAAAAAAGAGTGAATTTTTGGGGATTTTTTTTTGTTTCTTTAGCTGAAAATATAAATAGATGAAAGCAAAAATAAAAAAAATAACTAGCAAGATAAACCTTCACAGCAAAAATGACAAGTTTGTTACTTTATCATTTTTTTAAATATTTTTGGTCAGCCTTTTGTTTTTACATTATTATATAACGCAAAATCATAATTTAGGACCAAAAATAACAAAAACATAGGAAAAAAAATAGCAAGGTAAACTTGCAATAATTAAAGTTAAAGTCATAATTGAAAATCGAATCAAGTTCCGATTTGTTTTGGGTTTTTTAATTTATTTTTTTGCTTTTGTCCCCCCGCTTGTTTTTAGTTTGATTGACAAAAGATAAATACATTGAAATATTATCTTCTCTGAAAGGAAAAAAAGCAACAAAAAAAAAAGAAAAAAAAATATAAATAGCAAGGTAAACCAGCAGTAAAAAAAGTTATGGTCCTAAATGAAAATTGTCGATAACGCAAGCGGCATCTTTAGCTTGACTTTACAGTAAACTGCGTCTAAGGCGGCCAAGATGGCGTCGTCGGGCTTTCAATTACGCCACGTCACGTTAGCGGCGGACATCAATCACCTCCCGACCGTCCTCCTCAACTCTCGTCCGTCGCAGCGGGCGCGGCCGCCTCGTCCATCAAGGCCTCGTCCAGTGTCGCCGTTGTACAAAAACAACACAACAACTTCCTTCCCGCTTGTGTAATCCATCTGAATTTGAGACGGCGAAACAAGCTAGCTGCGTGTTGGCACGCTGTTTTCGTCCGGGCCGGGTCAACGGGGGGCCGTTCCGTCTCGTCTCGGCCCGCGCCGCGCCGCCACTCTTAATATCCAATTTAGAAGCCTCCCCGTTTTCTGAAATGACTTGGTGTTGTCCGACGGGTTCGCCAGGAGAAAATATTTTTTTTGCCTCGGAACACAAAAACACAATAAAGGCGGCCGTACTTGCCAGGTTCCACATCATTCTCTAATGTGATGACGCAGTGGTCGTTCCATATTGAAATTTGACATATTTCTCACCATACGGGTGAAATTTCAGCTCCCTGGTAATGTGATAACGCAGTGGTCGTTCCATATTGATATTTGACATATTTCTCACCATACGGGTGAAATTTCAGCTCCCTGGTAATGTGATAACCCAGTGGTCGTTCCATATTGAAATTTGACATATTTCTCACCATACGGGTGAAATTTCAGCTCCCTGGTAATGTGATAACGCAGTGGTCGTTCTATATTGAAATTGGACATATTTCTCACCATATGGGTGAAATTTCAGCTCCCTGGTAATGTGATAACGCAGTGGTCGTTCCATATTGAAATTTGACATATTTCTCACCATATGGGTGAAATTTCAGCTCCCTGGTAATGTGATAACGCAGTGGTCGTCCTATATTGAAATTGGACATATTTCTCACCATATGGGTGAAATTTCAGCTCCCTGGTAATGTGATAACGCAGTGGTCGTCCCATATTGAAATTTGACATATTTCTCACCATATGGGTGAAATTTCAGCTCCCTAGTGTCTTCTTTCAATGCTTTCCCTTTGATGTGAAATGTCTTGGATGTAAAGAACAAAGGATTAGACAAAGTACCGCATGTAGTATTGTGTCCATTTTTTGGACACATTTTTCCTCATCATTCTTGCAGTATTTTAGCCAGTGTATTACACGCTCCTTGTAGTGGTCGTGCTATGTTGAAATTTTACCTTATCACCATCTGGGTGAAATTTCAGCTCCCTTGAGTGTTTTTTTCAGTGATTCCCGTTTGATATGAAATTTCTTTGATATCAAGATCAAAGGATCCAAAAAAACATGTGACGGTGATGTGTCTGATATTTGGACAAATTCTTCCACATCATTCTTGCAGTCTATTAGCCAATGGATGGGACGCTCCTAGTAGTATGATAATAAGTGATCGTGCCTTGTTGAAATTTAACGTTATCGCCATCTGGGTGAAATTTCAGCTCCCTTTTTTATGTCTGGATCAAATGATTTAACAAATACGACAGTGTTGTATCCAAAATTTGGACAAGTTCTTCCACATCATTCTTGCAGTCTTTTAGCCAATGGATGGCACACTTATAGTGTGATAATAAGTGATTGTGCCATGTTAAAATTTGACATTATCACCATCTGGGTGAAATTTCAGCTTTTTTCAGGTTTTTTTTTTATGTCAAGATCAAAAACGACAGTGTTGTATCCAATAATCGGGCAAATTCTTCCACATCATTCTTGCAGTCTTTTAGCCAATGGATGGCACACTGGTAGTGTGATAACGAAGTGATTGAAATGTGACATGTTGTCGCCATCTGGGTGAAATTTCAGCTCCCTTGAGTATTTCTCAGCGCTTTCCCTTTGATGTGAAACGCCTTCGATATCAAAGAATTGAACAAAACCCTGCACAAGGGTTATTAAACATAACGGGAGGGCGAATATCATTTTATGGAGGGTTTACTTCATTAACGGAAAAAAAAAATCCCCCATGTCATCATCGTCCTCATCGCTACGCACGTCTCACTCGCGCGCTTCTTCCCGCTTCCCTTTGGAGCAAGGCATCAACATTCATCGGTCGTGGCCGGTGTCCGATTAACACATCCTCCGTTGGAGCTGGACTTGAATGAAATGTGAGAGGCCCCCCGGTGGGGATACGGGGGGCGGGGGGGGGGCTCACTCGCGGCTCTCCGCATCATGCGTTTAAAATGAATGTCGGCTTTGAGTTATGAGCAGAGAGCATGCGGACGCCAAACGCGCGTACAATTATTTATATCCCTGCAGAATGGAGCCATAAAACAAGACGAGGTTGAATTCCAACTAAGGTCCACGGGCACAAAGTAGAGAAGGTCATGATTATTATTTTTTCCCCCCGCCCGAATCATTTCAAAAAATACAACAAACTCGTTCGATCCCAAAGACATATCTTAAAAAAAAATAATTGAAGAGTCTGGATGTTCAATCCTAGTTTATCATATTATTACATTTTAACTTTATATGATTAATTATATATTATGATCCAAGTATATTAATCAGACGATTACGATACGTAACGAATTACGTTTAATTTCATACTTAAGTTAATGGATTTGTTTCATATTTATTTACCTAAAAAAAACAGGATTTTATCAGCTATTGTGCTCAAATTATAGTTACTTTTAATTTCACAACAGGTTGCTTCCTGTTCCAGTTAATTTGCTCTTAATTTGAAAAGAGCTGTCTTCCCCCCCAATTATAGTTACAATTTAGCAACAGGTTCCTTAATGTTCTTAATTTGAAAGGAGCAATGATTTTTCAACTTCGATACTTTTTAGCAACCGGTGTCTTCAGGTTCCAATTAAATTGCTCTAAATGTGAAAAGATCCATTGTTTTCAAATTATCATTACTTACATTTTAGCAGTGTGTTAAATCATGTTCCAATTAAGTTGCTCTTAATTTGAAAAGAGCAATGTTTTTTTTTTTTTTCTTTCAACTTCGATACTTATAACGCATTTTAGCAACTGGTGTCTTCAGGCTCCAATTAAATTACTCTAAATGTGAAAAGATCCATTGTTTTCAAATTATCATTACTTACAGTTTAGCAGTGTGTTACTTCATGTTCCAATTAAGTTGCTCTTAATTTGAAAAGATCCATTGTTTTCAAATTATCATTACTTACAGTTTAGCAGTGTGTTACTTCATGTTCCAATTAAGTTGCTCTTAATTTGAAAAGAGCAATGATTTTTCAGCTTATAATGGTTTAGCAATTTGCTGCCTCATGTGCCCAATAATTTGCTCTTAATTTGAAAAGAGCGACCGTTTTCAAATGATCATTACTTACAATTTCGCAATGTGTTACTTCATGTTTCAATGAAGTTTCTCTTAATTTGAAAAGAGCAGTGCTTTTTCACCTTATAACAGTTTAGCAATAGGCTGCCTCATGTGCCCAATAATTTGCTCTTAATTTGAAAAGAGCGACCGTTTTCAAATTATCATTACTTACAATTTCGCAATGTGCTACTTCATGTTTCAATTAAGTTTCTCTTAATTTGAAAAGAGCAGTGCTTTTTCACCTTATAACAGTTTAGCAATAGGCTACCTCATGTGCCCAGTAATTTGCTCTTAATTTGAAAAGAGTGACTGTTTTCAAATTTCAGTTACAAATTAGCAATAGGCTGCTTCTTGTTCCAATTATATATATATATATATATATATATATATATATATATATATATATATATATATATATATATATATATATATATATATATATATATATATATATATATATATATATATCAGTGTTTCTCAACTAGATTTTGCCAGGCCCCCCTAGAAAAGAGAAAACTTTTCGCGCCCCCCCCAGTCGATGCACTGAATATAAATAAGATTATTATTAATGAAAATTGTTTAAGTATAGGTATATCCTTTTTAACATTAACAACAGAAAAACACAACATAAATCAACTTTCAACAACTGTTAATTATTTTTATCGCGTTTATATCGGGTTATAGCTTAGTCTGAAACGGAATAAAAAGAAGCAAGTGCACAAAAGTGCCTGAAACTAAAAGAAATTACATTCCACATGACAAAAACAAAGCCTTTTTCCTGGGATCACCTCGCGCCCCCCCAGAAGTCCCGCCCCCCTATTTGAGAAGCACTGCTATATACCAATAAGTAGGGTATAATCACTTTTCACTTCCCCTCAAAAAATCATTTCCAAGTTGACCTTCTTTTGGACCGCGTCATTGCAAAGCGACAGTCCTGTTGCTGCGAAATGTAATTTTAGCTCAGGTGACAAACGGTTAACCGAGAGGGCCGAATATCGACCACGGAAGGTTAATGAGGCGTCTGTTATTGCCCGGCTTGCAGTCCAAACGGCCTCACCTTACATTCGCTGTGTTTTTGTTTTTTTTTTTGGTATTTTTCTTAATAAGTACCTCTGCAATGGGCTTGGAATCTGTTCATCCAGGCATGCGGGTAAAAAATATCGGTGGGCAAAAGAGGCCTTGAGCTGTGCGAAAAGCCTTTCCGTCTGCCTCTTTGAATTCCTATTATTGGTTTTGTATGCCTCACAAAGCAGCACGGGAAGGGCTTTTGCAGTCTGAGCCCGTTTGATAAGTGACAGGCTATCATTTTTAATTTGAAGCCGTCTTCATACCCGAGCTGCCCGCATTCCTTTAAGTCTTTTATTACAGAAATTATGTATGAGCTAATTCTGCGCCCGAATAATAAGATGTCATACCGACGGTGTGTCTATGGCGAGATAGTCACTTTTTTAAATTTTTTTATCGTTAGGTGCTATTCCGTAAGCCTTACTGGTTTACCTTGATATTTATATATTTTTTTCTTTTTTTTTGGTGCTTTTTTTCCTTTCAGACAAGATCATAATGCAATGTATTTATTTTTTGTCAAAGTAATCAAACTAAAGACAAGCGGGGGGAGAAAAAGCAAAAACTAAATAAAAAAAACCCAAAACAAATCAGAACTTTTTTGATTGCAAGTTTACCTTGCTATTTTTTTCCTATGTTTTCTAAAATGAAAATTATGATTTTTCCTTTTGATTTATGTTCGTCTTTTTTTTCTTTTATCAATGACAAAATAGTTTTAGGTGTAATTTTACAATTTTTATCGATTATAATCTCATTTATTGACAGCGTGGCGAGGTTTTCTCATTCCTGGGGGAGTAATTTTTGACATTTTTTTTGGCTAATCGGTATAAACGCTGTAAAAAGTAATTAACAGTTGTTGAAAATTGATATTTGTTGTTTGTTTTTTGTTTGTTAAAAATCACATAGTTTTAGGTGTACTTATACAATTTTTATAGATTATAATCAAATTTATAAGCAGCGCGGTGAGTGGAGCGGTTGCAAAAGGTTTTCTTTTTATTTCGGGGGGGCTTTTTTCAGTTTTAGACTAACCTGTAATTTGTATAAATGCTGTAAATAAGTAGTTAACAGTTGTTGAATATTGATTCAAAAAAAGATACTGTTTCAGGCATGCATATACAATTTTTAGAGATGGTAATCGTATTGCCCGTCGGTGGGGCGAGTAGGTTTTCTCTTTTGCAAAATGTAATTGAGAAGCACCGGCTTAAACGGTGGCTTTTTTTTTCTTTTAAACGTCGCCTCTTCAGAAGCCACCCCGCAAACTGAACCCCAGCGTGAGTGCATTTCTTTTGAAAACAACTCCAGTTCCGAGTTTGCTTCTCAACGGGGTGGGAGGAGCTATGATGCGGTGCCGCTTTGTTTTGATTAGCCCCAAATTTGTTTTCGCAGAACTCAACGAGCACCGCTGTGCGGGGAGGTTTTAAAGGACCGACGGCGCGTCGGAATAACAGATGTTAAAAATACGTATTAGTATATTAAATTGCATACCCTGATTGAATGCTTATTTCTATTAAGTGGAATTACATGGGCAGACAAACTGCATTGTGTGTATGTGTGTGGAAGTAGAAAACTAAATAAAATTCACAAAGAGACCAAAAGTAGCTTATTAAAGTTTTCAATAAAAGAGAGACTAGAGATGAAGAACACAGCCTGAGTCAATAAAAGGGTCTTTTATGAAATGAGAAGAGTGCGCCTCCTTCGGGCCAGTGCTTGACTCCTCTACCTTTTATTTTTTTAAACATTTCCTAAAGCAGGGGGTAGTTTACAAGCTTTGCGACTGGAATTTGCCTTCAGGATGTTTACTTGCCTCCCCGACTAGCAAGAGACTTTTCTTTGTTGACCTCCGGGACAATAAAATGTTGCCTGCAGCTGCTCCATACAATCAACTTTTTAGCATCCCTGAGCAAATAGTGAAAATTGAAACACATGTGCTTAAAGGAAATATTTCCCATCAATTAAATGACTCAAAGAAACAGACTATAAGTATAAAGTACAGCAGATGGATCAAAGCCATAGATAACAATAAAAAGCAATTAAAATGTTTAAATAATCGGCAAATATCCGTCATTTGGACGATTATCTGCGGCGAGTGTTTGCAGGGCCATAATCGGTCGATTTAATAGGCTGCAAGAAAACTCTGCGTGTAAAATGGTGGAGAAAACATGAAGCTTCCAAGCAATCGACTGACCCGACTTGGTTGATTTTTTTCCTCCCAAGCCCTAATATTGATCATCTGTTTGCTAATAATTGTGATGGTTCAATAACATGTTTGGCGTTGTACCCGACTTGGTTGACATTTTTTTTGCCCTGGCCCTAAGATTGATCATCTGTTTCCTAATAATCGTGAGGTTTCAATATCATAGTTGGTGTCTTACCCGACTTGGTTGACTTTTTTTATCCCAGCCCTCATATTGATCATCTGTTTCCCAATAATCGTGAGGGTTCAATATCATAGTTGGTGTCTTACCCGACTTAGTTGACTTTTTTTTGCCCAAGCCCTAAGATTGATCATCTGTTTCCTCATAATCGTGAGGGTTCAATATCATGGTGGGTGTCATTCCTGACTTGGTTGACTTTATTCCCCAGCTTCATCATGTTATTTTTGGCTGATGTTTGCAGCACCATAATCAGCTAATTTATTTAGCTGTCCACGTGCAAGGAAAGATTACCCACATGGGTCGGGCGGGGCTTCCTGGCAGTCGACTTACCCGACTTGGTTGACTTTTCCCCCCCAGCTCTGATACTGATCATCTTTCCCAAATGATTGTGAGTGTTCCATAATGATTGGTGAAGGTTATTTGAGCATATTAGTTATTTCAAAAGTGTGTTGACACTTTTTGCAGTTATGCTGTAGCCCCTCCCCTTCAAAATGAAAATTCCCTCCTCATTAATCATCCGTCCACTGCGGGTTGAGCACCGATTCCAAGAGCATCTTTCTGTTCTGTAGGATTTGATGTTTCAGCATGATGAATGGACGCCAACGCGCGTGTTTGCGCGCGTGTGTGTTGGTGCTATTCCGGACAGCCAGCTTCCTACTGGGAACTGAAATGCTAATTCTCAGTCAGGTCAAGCGGGAGCAACCCTTTTATTCGCTTCCATCTACAGTATTTGCTTTTTAGAATAATTGGAATCATCGGGAACATACAAGGCAGGGGCGGGGTGCGCTACATTTACTAAAAGCGTACTTGACTGCTCCGCTGCGATGTCCAATTTAGAGGAGCATTTACCTTGATGTCCGTTCAGAAAACGCTGACATGAAGAGTTAAAAAAAAAAAGGCCGGAAAGGTCCGGCCGCATGTAAGGCAAGGAAATGACAAAAAGGCTTTGTTCGGTCTCACCTCGTTGGCGTAGACCCAGTGGCTGTCCTTGGACGCCAGGTTGGTCTCCACGGCCTGCAAAGATAAAGCAAAAGACATGAGGGGAGCTTTTAACAACCCTGTGAGCGAATGCTGGAGGTCTTTCAATGTCAGTCAAACCCTGGGAAACCTCGTTTGTGATTCAAGATCACCCGGCATATAGCGAGGGTCTGACAGGCCGTGGGGCGACGGAATTAGCATTAAAATCACAAGCGCTTTTGCTACGGGTAGCCTTTAGGGTATCTTGACACGCCGCGGTTCAGCAGCCACTAAAGGATTATACAAACTCTGGAGGTTTACTTTTACTTTTTACTTTTTTTTTTTTTTACTTTTTTACTTTTACTCTTCGACTTTTTGCGACGGATACTCCGATAGGTGGACCGAACTTTAATGAAGCGGGTAAATGAGGTTTGGGAAAGGCTTCTTAATGCTGGCGGTTCTCAAATAGGGTATGTGAAGGCACTTCAGGGGGTATGGGAGACTTTTGGGTTTCTGCCAGTATCAGTGAATGTATTTGAATGCTTTCCAACACTGTGACAGGAAAATACGGTTTCTGTTTTCAATTTAAGAGCGAATGAAATGGAACATGAAGCAACTTATTGCTAAATTGTGCTACTGTGACACACATTACAACATTCGTAACAACATTACAAATCGTTCTATGCCTTTGTTTGGTTACGTTTCTTGGAATTGCTGAATAAAATACAACTACAGATCCTGAGGTTTAACTAATTAAGAAGAAGTGGCATAGCACTGTTTCAAGTCATTTTACCTCCCCCAAAAACTATACATCATTGTCAAACATATGACAGTCCATCTGGCTCCTTCAAGCTTACTAGTATGTGTGTGTGTGTGTAGGTATATATTGTGCCACCCTCATTTTAGCACAGGGTGACAGTGTAACCCACAAAAATCTCAACTCCTCTGCATGCTTTTCTAAATCCTCTTGAGAACCGGCTTAGCATGGCCATAGAGACACACCCATAAATCACCCGGGTGGATCAATGCGTGTCGTGTATTGAAGTCCGGTCCGAGCGCACATTCCGCTGACATCTTTCCGTATGTAAGGATGTGATGTTTCAGCATGATAAATGAATGCCATGTGTGGATTTTTTTTTTTTAAGCAAGCCTGTATGACTTTTTTTTTTTGTCTTTTTGCATATATATACATATATATATATATATATATATATATATATATATATATATATATATATATATATATATATATATATATATATATATATATATATATATATATATATATATATTAGTGTCGAAAAACTCCTTGACGGTTATTCCAATCAACTTCAAATTTGGGCTGTGCCATAATCAAAACAACATCTGGGGCAAAATTCTTGATGATCCGAAAAACTATACGACAGGAGGAAATTCTGTCCTAAAATATGATGAATATGTCTAATGCGAGAAGGAAAACAAAACAATCAACCCCGGCTCCAAAAAAACGCGAATCTGAAAAAGCAATCCGACGCAAGCAGCGACTTTATGCCCAGCAACACCGCGTAACGCTCGCCGATAAAAGCCGGCGTGAATCAAAGCACCGCCAGCCACTAATCTTATCTGGCAACCTCAGAACAGTCACGCTTGGATTTTAATGCCCTTCTCATTTCCAGATTTCATCAAGACGAACGACGTCCATCCGAGTCCAAAAGCAATATTTACCTCCACGCTTCAAACGGCGCATCTCGGGGCCTAATTGCGCAAAAGTGCTTTGAAATTCAAATGGGGCGTGACGAAAACATCGACGCGCGACTTACGAGATGTGTTGCTCGTACCGTTGAGGAAAACGTTTTACCTTTTTTTGGTATTTTGACCATTTTCGGGTCATTTCGTCCCACATCGAAGTGGTTGTTCCATGTTGCACTTTGACATGTTGTGGCCATCTGGGTGAAATTTCAGCTCCCTAGTGTCTCCTTTCAGTGCTTTCCCTGATGATTGTTAAATGCTTTTGATGTAAACATCAAAGAATCGGAAAAAATACCGCACAAAGGTTAAAGGGGGAGAAGACTAACGTATGCATCTCCATTCGTTCTCCTCACGAGTAAAAATAGACTAAAGTGTGTTGTCTTCCTTCCTTGTGTGTTGTTTGTTGAATGCTCTGGGGTGACTGAGCTTGACAGGTTAAAAATGTCGCAAGAAAAATCATATTTCATGAGAAATAACCGTATTTTTTGGACTATAAGCCGCACCGGCAGCAGCAAAAATTGAGCAAAAAAAATGAACTTGTCACAAATAAGCCAGCAATCGTAACATGAGATGTTTAACAACAGTATGTGAAAGGTTTATTCATTTATTTTTTTATTTGTCTGACTACAGCAGAGTTTATCAAGATTTTATTCATCTTGGACATACTTTTGTATTTTTAAAGCTCTTTCACATTCACATCTTTTCTATTCTATTTCCATAAATTGAAACCTTGAACAGATTCACAAATTTCTTTCCCGTTGGATTGCCCCCTGGTGGCTAGTTAGCCACACTGGACTATAAACCGCAGGGCTCAAATCATGAGAAAAAAAAAATCGTGGTTTATAGTCTGAAATTTACGGTAAATCGTCAACGTGCCGAAGGTAATTTTCATCATTTATGTGCATATATGTAACAAGTATAAAATACCACGATGCAGGTCTATTAACATTTGCACCGGAGGTAAAATGTGGATGTAAAGAGCATCCACATTACCAGGAGTACCTGAAGTACTCCATACAAAGGCTCAAGGTCATTTTAATACAGAATACGTGTGTCAATGTGAACGTACATGTACAAAGGATGAAAAAGAGCGTAAACTGTAAGACTTTGAAGTAAATAAAATAAAAAAAAAAAGCCGTAGGGACACTTTAGTCGTAGCAGTAGTAGATAAAAAAAAAATTAGAAAGCCGACAGCTGCGGGAAGTCATGTGCAGTCTCCTGCATGGGGTATGAGTGGGCGCATGTGTGTACGTTCACTTCACAGCAACTAATGAACAAACAGAATCTTCCCCCTTTAAAAGAAACATTCGCAATGTTTTGTTGGATTTTTCCGCAAATACCTTCTGACGAGGTTAGGGTAGGAGCTAAAATAAACACACTTGTATGACTACTACCGCAAGCAAAATCAATAGCTCTTGCCCTGACCTATTGAATAATAATCCAAGACGTATTTAAGGTGATTTATCATAAATAATGAAGTGGAGAAAGGTGATAAGGTGAGCGCGTGCGTCGTTATCGATATATATCGGTAATATTCTTCTCTAGTCGTTCAGCGATAACATGAAATATTTTGACAATTTGGGATTTTATCACTGACTTAATCATCAGTATCAGATCCATTTCTAATAGCAATAATCTCAATTTGATCAGAAGATTATCGTAGGGGTTACCAGAAGCGGTAGTCCGTTAGTATTGACGGACGTCAGTTGCCCGTTTTGTCGATGGACCGACCAATGCGCAAAAAAAACGACAAATTAGGAAAGAATTAAGAATTAATTTTGAGATCAGATGCCGCTAAAAACTGTTCAAAAGGGGTATTGGTAAAAAAAAAATGTGTAAAAGTTGAAGAGAAAATACAATTTTAGCTAGAAATTTGAAGTCATAATTAGCATTTTGCAGGCCACATAAAATAATGTCGCGGGCCGGAACTGGTCCGCGGGCCTTGGGTTTGACACCTGTGCTACGGTCATTGTGACAATAGGTAAAAGTATTGTTTAGAATTAAGTGTTAAGAGATTCTTTTGTGTTATTTCGCTTTTTAAATATGATTTATATAAAGATGGGTGCACAACAAATTAACAAGCTTACTCTGATTCGCTCTTGGACAGGATATGCAAGATAGAAGTTTTTTTTTAAATTCCTAATTAAAGGTGTTTTTTTTTTTCTCCCACTCAGATTTTTGCTAAAATTTATAGAAAGTGCCTCCCCTTTTTACATTACCCACGGTGAGATTCACTGTCCCACTCATTTCCCCCACACGTTAGCGCTTTTCCCCGGTGGAGGTATCCTCTTCACCCAGTGCCTGTTCTTTGCTTATACACTTTATAAGTTCCTTAGTTTTTTATTTCTTTATTTTTTTTGCATTGAGTAGCCATTTCCTGCTTCCCGTTAAATTAGAATATCCTAAAAGAGTCCCTTTCCAACCATTTAGGTCTTGAGCGCAGTGCATATTTGTCTCCCTGCAGCATCACATGACATGCAATTATACCAAAGCCACAATGCTGACAGGGAGCCCAGTCCCTCAATGCCTTCCCCCATCCTCCTATGCCGTCTAAAAATATAAAGGGTTTTATGAGGGTAATTGCAAAGCCAACCACTTGGAAAACAAATACAGGAGCTTTTTTTTTTGGTAAACAAAAAAATTCTTCTTCTAATACGTTGCCCAAACCGCGATGCAAAAGAACGCTCTTGATAAAATGTTTAATTAAAATGCAGAACGGCCCCAGTGGGGAGCATATCAATGTTGCAGGTATGAATTTTGCCCTTTTGTTAGCGTTACGCATTCATATGCGATACAATTAATTATTCGCTGTGTGCGCATGCATATTCATATTATCTTTTGACGTCTTGCCCATCGCATGTTAAGACCTTTGAAACATGCATATTGTATATATGCATACATCAGTTCCACGTGTGAAAACAATTCAGCTGCAGAAAGAACTGATTATACCACAAAATGAATATATATATATATATATATATATATATATATATATATATAGAGGAGGTTGTGTGTAATCCTGATACGTAAAATTTTCCGCATCATAAGGCACACTATCATGCGCACATTCGATGAATGGCCTATTTTTTTTTTTAAATTTCATATATAAGGCACACCAGATTATACGGCGCATCAAAATATATAATAATAATATATAATATATAAGTTGAATCAAAGCTACGTGGAATCAAAGCTACAGTGGTGGCTGGAGCTGCATTTGCATTCTGTTATGTATCCACTAGATGGAGCTGCTCTCAAGGGAATGCCAACTCGCTGATCAGAATGCACTCAAATTTTATTAATAGAATATTAGCATTCTCACAGCTCTATTCGCTCCAAAAATGAATCAACAATAGCTTATTTTTTCCAGAAAGTGGTGTTTAGCCAACGCAAATTTACGGCTTTTATGCGCGCATGGAATCAAAACGTCAGTGAGCTGGGGCTGCGTTTGCATTCTGTTATGTATCCACTAGATGGAGCAGCGCTTGAGGTCATGTCAAATCAATGATCAGCGAAATAAGGCGCACTGGATTACAAGGCGCATAGTCAGCTTTAAAAAAAAAAAAAAGTAAGGCTTTTAGGTGCGCCTTATAGTGCGGAAAATACGATACTCCATCTTGTGGCAGTAATATTCCCGGGTCATTTTGACCCAGACTTTGTTGACCCTAACCCTGAAAAACGCATGAACAAAAATGTACGCAGGTGCCATTTTAATCGATATATTGATTGAGCCGAGCTAAAGTTTTGTGCATACAATAGCCAAAACTAGCGAGGCAATTGAGACGTGTGTGTTTTTTTTTTTCGTCCAACTCAGGGCAAGCACATCATAAAAGTTCGAGTTTAAGGGTCTGCCAGCTGCCACGCTTGCTCATAAAAGCGACATTTGGTGCCTCTCTACAGTTCGAATTTGGACGGCCCCCATCACAGCTGCAAAAATGTGAGTAAAAAAAAATAAAAATAAATAAATATATATATATATATATATATATATATATATATATATATATATATATATATATATATATATATATATATATATATATATATATATATATATATACCAATCGAGATTTGGACAAGTAGGACCTCCATCACCAAACCAAAAGCGCGTCGGGCTTCCTCCCAACGCCGCTCGTCTTTTTCTATCCGCTCTCTCGCCTATCAGCCGACTTCAATGGAAGAGATTACAGCGCGTCCGAGTCCCCTGCGGTCTCTTGCCACTTCTCGCCGAGCTCATAACAGCAGAGTGGACACTCCAGTTATTACGACCCGGAAAGTTTATTTCGAGTCCTGTCTTGGCGATAAAAAAAAAAAAAAAAAGGCTGGGGGTGCGTCTGGGTTTCGGAAAAAGACTTTAAAATGTAGCTGGAATTTATTTGAATGTTTTTTTCGCCGGGATAAAAACAGTGCATTCTTTTCAAATCGAGAGCAGGTGAACTGGAACATGCTGGATTGTATTTAAGTGTCTCCTTTGCTAAATGTTGTGTGCTTTTATTTTGTGATAACAAAAATAGTCAAGGTACCCATGGGGTTACATGAAAGCACTTTAAAGTGTAGCTGGGATTTCAGCAGGAGGTCTGAATGCTTTTTAATTGTGGCGACAGGAACAGTCGAGTTTCCTTTTCAAATGGAGAGCAAATAAATTGGAACATGTGTCACTTATTGTGTTTTAGTGTGTCCTTTGCAATTTTTTGGTAGTAACTTGCAGAAACCTTGTTAAAATTTCATTTACTAACACAATTTAGCTATACGTTGCTTAACGTTCCACCTAATTTTCTCTTGATTTGAAAAGAAAAACCACATTGTTCATTTAACGGCAATGAAATGCAATAAATTAGATTCGCTAATAACCTGCTGAAACCCTGTTGAAACCTGATTTACGAATACAAGATATCAATACGTTGTTTAATGTTCCACCTAATTTTCTCTTGATTTGAAAAGAAAAACAACATTGTTGATTTAACGGCAATGAAATGCAATAAATTAGATTCGCTAATAACCTGCTGAAACCCTGTTGAAATCTGATTCACGAATACAATATATCAATATATTGTTTAATGTTCCACCTAATTTTCTCTTAGTTTGAAAAGAAAAAAAACAATGTTCTTTTAACAGCAATGCAATTCAATAAATTGGATTTGCTAATAACCTGCTGAATCCCTGTTAAAATCGGATTTACGAACAGAATATAGCAACATGTTGCTTAATGTTCCACCTAATTTTCTCTTAATTTGAAAAGAAAAACCACATAGTTCTTTTAACGGCAACGAAACGCAATAAATTGGATTTGCCTACTCTCTGCTGAAATTTCATTGCCTAACACACTTTAGCCGCTTCACGTTCCCATCGGTTTGCTCTTCTTTTGAAAAGAAAAAACAGTTTTGAAATGCATTACATGAGATCTGCACTACCTGCAGAAACCCTGCTGTTGCAAAGGCTTGAAATAGTGGAATTTTCATTCGTGCATTTCCTAAGGGCAAACATTGTTTTGAAGCTAATAAATGTATTTCGGTCTGTCAATGCTAATCATAGCACAACAATCACAATAACAATAATAGCGATCAATGTGAGGACGTCATTAGTTCGTACCTAGTAAAACGTCCCCTGCACATATAAAATGAAAGCATAAGCATGCAAATATGATGCGCGCCTGATGGGATTCCTTGAGGAGGATGTCGAAGGAGAAGGATTACGGGGGCTCCGGGCCGCCCGGCGGCGGGTGACGTGACGGGGGTGGGGGGCGGCCGTCAGCCGTCCGGGTCGCCGTGCAGAATCCCCGGCAGAACCTCCTTTTGAAACAGGCCTTTTCAGTGGGCTATTCAAAAGGCAGTAATTGCATCATCTTTCAAGGCCTTTGCCTGCGTCCGACCGGGAGACTGGACCCATTAATCAAACTAATGGAGAAGTAAGTGATTTCAAAATATAGGCTTTGATCATGCACCCGCCATCCGCGCTCTCGCCTCCTTTCGGGAGCCCATCTCCTCGCCGACGCTTATCTTTCTATTCTCGCGGTCCTAAATGTGCCCACGCTCCTTTCGCCAGAGATTAGCGCTATATTAGGCTCCGTGTTCAAACTTTGCTTTTATACGCTCGGCCCGCTCCCATTTGGATTTCATTTGAAACGTGCGCATGTAGCGTAGCATAAAGTGAGAACCATTCACGCCTGAAAGAACCTGTATCGTAGTATTTTTAAAAGTTCCGCAGTCAGATATATGGATATACATGCGAAAATCGGCAATTTAATTCCGAAAAAAAAGTCTCATTCACGGAAACAGCACCAATTCCCCAAGAAAAATAATAAAAAGCTAACATAAGCATCATCCACATACTATTTTCAACATAACACATCACCGACAGACTCAGATTGTTAGAATAGTGCACCAACACAACAGTAACACGGTTGATTGCGTTTAGTGCCCCCCGGTGGCGAGTAAAATAGCAGTTCAATCTCAAAATCAATTCTTCCATCGCGTCATCTTTTGCCTCCCTTTCTTTACCAGAAGATTGCCCCCTGGTGGAAAATAAAAATTTTACAGATCGGACTGAAAGACGCAAGTTTGAGCAAGCGTGAGAAAAAAAGTAGCTGCTTATCGTCCAAAATTTACCTTGACTATATGGTTCACTATAAATAAGGAAATAAGAATATACATAGGAATAATAAACAGTAGGAATGACAAAATTATAATTTAATAACAAAGCACTAATTCTAATAACTTCTGTCTCTTTTTGTTTACCAGGAGATTGCAATGTAAAAATGAACTAAATGAACCGCAGGGTTCAAAATGTGAGAAAAAAAAATATAAATATAAATAAAAATAAAATAAAAATAAAATTAAAAAAAATATAACATATATACATATATATATATATATATATATATATATATATATATATATATATATATATATATATATATATATATATATATATATATATATATATATAAGATCATTTTAAAGTATGATTTAATGGTGGAACACTAATTCCAATATTAATAACTTCTGTCTCCCTTGTTTACCAGGAGATTGCCCTCTGGTGGCTAGTAAAATACTGCACATAAACTGCACAGGACTATAAACCGCATGGTTCAAATCATGAGTAAAAAATCATGGAATATAGTCTGAAATTCACCGTAACTATAACTTTTGTCACTCTTTGTACAACAAGAAATTGCCCCTTTATGGCTAGTTTAAAAAAAAAAAAATGCAGATAAGACGCACTGGTTTAACAGCCACAGGGTTCAAAGCATGAGAAAAAAAAGTTTATACTCCAAAACTTACCACAATTTATATAGGTTCAATTTAAGACTATATAACGACCGCAATATGGTGATATGTAATATGATTTAAAAGCTTTAATAGCAAAAAGTAATTCTGAGATCACTAGCAATTTAAGTCATATTTAAAGTAATAGAATAAAAGTAATAGAATGATAAGGACCCTTTCAAATCAATAGGGGCTATTAACTAGCAAACAGCACGTGCCGAAGCCTCGCTATTCAGACCGACGTATCGATCCGAAAGAGACGTTAGCTTTTTAGTGCTCCGCAGGTGTATTGAAAAGTAGGCGGCGGCTATATAAAAAAAAAAAAAAAGTGTAACCATTACTCGGGGCTACGAGGGGAGCGCACTGGCAAATTAGATTCCCTCCCGCGAAGGCATAAATCACCGTTGAGTGAAAACGTCTTAGCATGTTTGAGGCAAGCTCCAAATGGTCTGTGGAGAAAACAGTCAAGCGCAGCTTTATTTATTTCACTAATTTATCGTCTATAAAAAAAAAGAGAAAGAAAGTGCACGGTTGTTTATTGTGACTTGACGTCACCTTGTACATACGCCATTTGAAGTGAGAACAGCTTTTTGTCACCTTCCCTGCAGACGTCCTCTTCACTCATTCAAACCCAAAGACGTATTTTTACGTTTTTGTAACAGACATTGGATCCCGGCGTTTTTTTTTTTTTTTTAATTTTTCAAGGGTTTGACCAAAGGTCTAAAACAACTGGTAAAAAATTAACTAGGACTAAAGTAATTTATTAAGTAACTAACCTTTGGATAATTAAGTATTGAAGTAATCAATTACTTGGTAGTAAAGTACAGAAGTAATTACTGACTTTCGGCACTAAAGTACTAAAGGAAGTAAACAATTTCTACCTCAAAAATCCTCAAAGAAAGTAATCAATATCTTCGGAAATTTAGAAAGTAAGCAATATCTTAAGTACTTTTTAAAAGAAGTAATCGATCTTTTCATGACTTAAGTACCGATAATCATTGCATACAGTGCTTCCATACGTTGATTCCATATTTGGTTACTTTCCTACTTTAGTACCTTAAATAACAATTACTTGAGGACTCCATCATCAAAATAATAATTTAGGTACTATATTAGCAACAGTAAACAATTACTCTTGGTACTAAAGTACAGAAGTAATCAATGACTAAAGTACTAAAGGAAGCAACCAGTTTCTTTAATATTTCAGAAATCATTCAAGAAAGTAATCTGGTAATTTAGAATGTAATCAAGTTCTTTGGTACTTTAGAAATCTTTAAAGGAAGTATGGCAACTCAAATATTCATTACTGAAGTACCTAAAAAGTACTTCCATACTTCAGTACCTTAAGAATTAAATTACTTTCCTAATTCAGTACTTAAAATAATGAATAACTTTAGGACTTCATATTAAAAAATAAACAGTACCGTAGTACTTTAGTACCAACAGTAATCAATTATTTTAGGTACTAAAGTACAGAAGTAAGCAATGACTTTAGGCACCAAAGTACCAAAGGAAGTAACCGATTTCCTTAGTACTCCAGAAATCACTAAAGAAAGTAATCGATTTCTTTCGTGGTTCAGAAAGTAAAGAAAGTATTTTGTACTTTAATTTTAAATTTAATTTATTTTTAAAGGAAGTAATCAACATCCTAATGACTGAAGTACCTAAAATCATTGATTACATTACTTCCGTACCCCAATTCCTAATTCGATTACTTTACCATTTTAATACCTTAAAATATGGATTACTTTAGGACTTCAGACTTAACAATACTCATTACTTCAGTAATCAATTACCATAATACTTTATTCATTCATACCAAACATTTTAGACCCACCTTTAGTCAAACACATGAAAATAAATCATGAAATATGTATATCAAGTAAAAAAATCTGCCCTTAGGATCGAATGAGTTAATCGGAACGGTTTGGACTTTGCGTCAAAGGCTTCACACTCCCACACCACATCCTGGCGCCTCTCCTGGTCCCATGTGAAAACACGTCCCGGACTTCCAGACTGACGTCCGCGTTCATCTGCCACATTTCTCTCACCCTTTTTTTTCCCGCCCTTCTGTCATACTTTTTTTTGCCAGCATTCATGGGTCAGTGTGATATCCTGGTATATAAACTAGAACGATCCGTTCAGTACTGTAGTACTTAATTACATAAAGTAATCAATTCCCTTCGTTGTTAATTCAGGGGTGTCCAAACTTTACTTTTATGGCCGCTTTCAGAAAAATCCAAAGACGGCAGGGTCATTTTATTTTATTTTTTTTACTGATACCTCCTAAACATAGTAAAAATCAATAAAGCAAGTAGTTACACATTGTATTTAATACTTCAAATGTATACAGCTTATATATTTGTAGTACTCAATTACTTTTTGTACTTTAGTACATTTAATAGTTAAACTACTAGTACTTTTCCTACGTAAAAAAGTTGATTACTTGATTACGTACGGGTAACTACCAAAGTACTCAAATACTTTAGTACTTAGTTTGTTATACTAATCAATTACTTCATACAGTAATTCTTTTTTTTTTTGCACTTTACTTAAATTGATTACTATATTAAAGAAAATAATGAATGACTTCAGAAATTGTAGTAGTTAAATAGTGGTATTTGTAGTACCTAAAATAGTTGATTATTTTAATACTTAAGTTCTAAAGTAATCAATGACTTTAGTAATTAATTCATTACATTAATCAATAAAGTTATACATACCGAAGAAATCTTTTACTTTAGTACTTAATATATTAAACTAATCAAGTACTTTTTACAATAATTATTTTTGATGCTTTAGTACTTTATGACTTTATTTAGTACTTTATGACTGAAATAATCCTGCTTGGGATTGAATGTCTTTACTCCGGAAAAAAAAAAAAAAACGTAAAAATACGTCTTTGGTATTGAATGTGTTAAAGTGAATCGATATCTTCGGGATGAACTGACTATGCGGTAATTTTTGGTGCCCGTCATTTTACTTTTTTGTCCTCACATGCGAGATCTTTTGCAAGTCCTTGAAATCGTGGAAAGTCCTCACGGATGGTTTTAAGATTGCAAAGTACAACAAAAACATTAGCGTCACGTAGCTGATTGCCACCTTTGGCCCTGCGGGTGATGGTACAGTTCCATGGAAAATTACCCCTGAGGCTTAATAACCCCTCCATTAGCGGAATGGTCGATTCTGCCTTCTCTTGCTCCAAGGTTACTTATGGAATGTCACCAACCGCTGGAACTGCTCTCCTTAATGCACGAAGCTAATCTGCCCGAGATATTTTCCCGAATAAATTAACGACATTTCGCAATGGCGGGAAAAAAAAACCTAGCAAAAATTTCAGGCAATAAACTGCTACTTTTTCTCAGCCCTGTGGCTTATATACAGTCCGGTGCGGCTTATCTGCAGTTTTTCTACTAGCCACCAGGTGGCGATCTCCCAGTAAACAAAAGGAGACAGAAGAATACACTATCGAAGTATTGATTTGGAGTTTGAACTGGTATTTTACTCGCCACCAGGGGGCACTCTCCATCAGCAACCGCAATCACTCATGTTACTGCTGTGTTAGTGCAATATTCTAACAATCCGATGGTGAAAATATGTTGGTCTTGCTCATATTTATAAACATGTAGTCAAGTTCAGTCTATGTTGAAGGTGTGACGTTGCTGTAACAGGGTAATTTGAAAAATGTTTTAAATGAAAGAAAAATACAAAATAAACCCCACGTACCATCTTTCTGCATAAATAATTGACATTACAACCCGTTGCTTGTACATGACAAAAATAGATTTTCCGTTCAATTTTTGTTGGTATGACTTATAAATCCAAAAATACGGTAATACCTGCAGAAATCCTGGTAAATTCTCACACAGCGCCTTAAGAGCCTTACTCCTTTTAGCGCAGCTCCCTCTAGTGGATGCATAGCGTAACCTAAGTCACGACTGTAGCTTCTATTCTATGAACCTTATAATGTGATGCACCTTATATATGAAAACCGTTTTAAAATCGGCCATTCCTTGAAGATGCGATTTATAATCCGAAAAAAATACGGTAAATAACTTCCATATACCATCTTTCTGCGTAAATATCTGACCTGCGGCTTGCATGACAGTAGTAAATTTTCTGTTAAATATTGGTCGGTGTGGTTGATAATCCAAAAATACGGTACTTGTCCTGCAGCAGTGATTACAGCTATTGAGCTGACATGTTTGTCTGCACCTACTTGAGGCTTTTTTTTCTTTTTTTTTCTCCCTCTGAATGGTCATGTTTTCCTGTCAACACTTTTGAGATCGCAACCTCAACCACCTTGAGCTATGAAAGCGCCCGGAGCGTTTACATTCATTGCATCTCCCTCAAGCTCAGTTGTCACAAAGCGTACCCTTTTAAAAGCAACACCGTTTATATTATATCAGGCCTTGTCGCACACCTTTGGAATGTTTTTATTTGTTTTTTTCACAATGTCAGAAAATGACATCCCGCAACCTTTTCTTCTTTCAAACAGCCGCTACTAATCCGAATGACACTATGGTAAAACCGCAAAACAGGAAATTGCAGATGATGAGTGTTGGTATTAGGAAGTTAATCATCTCGTGCCCCCGTGGTCGACTTCCTAGAGCCTTGGCTGTAGTTCACAAGATAATGATCAGATCGCACACAGCCAAACTCTGCCTTTTATGGAGGAAATGAGTGTCCAATTAGGCTTTTCATCCCGGGAAGAGGCGTGCCACGCTAGAGTCCGTACGGACCGCGGGTGCGTGGAAGAAAATTGTGGGGAACGGTGCACATCTGTTTTGCATCTGTTAGATACAAAAACGGAATGAATATAGAATAGGATACCTTTATTGTTATTGTATAGTTGCTCTGCTGTGATTGGTGCGTAATAAATAAATACGGTATAAAAAATGAATAGAGTAAACATCATAGAATAAAAATCATAGTTTGACTGAGTGTATTTGTTATTTTCATCATGCGGTTTTGTTGTGGTTCGGAACATTAATAGCTCTGGAGGAAAAAGCGACCGCTGAGTGTGTTTGTCCGGCTTTTTTGAGCCCTAAAGCGCTGACCAATGGGTAACATGTTAAAAATGAGATGAAACTTGAGAAACAAACATATTTCACAGGGTGTACAGCACCGAAAAAAGGTGAGAACCACTGCACTGAAAATCACCGAAAAAACATTGAAAACTCTGCACTACTATATTGCTCTGCTGTGATTGGTGCATAATAAATAAATACAGTATGATAAATAAACAGAGTAAACATCATAGAATAAAAATCATGGTTTGACTGAGTCTATTTGTTATTTTCATCATGCGGTTTTGTTGTGGTTCGGAACATTAATAGCTCTGGAGGAAAAAGCGACCGCTGAGTGTGTTTGTCCGGCTTTTTTGAGCCCTAAAGCGCTGACCAATGGGTAACATGTTAAAAATGAGATGAAACTTGAGAAACAAACATATTTCACAGGGAAAGGTGAAAAAAAAGGTGAGAACCACTGAAAATCACCGAAAAAACATTGAGAACTCTGCACTACTATATTTGGGGGATTGCGGTATTAGTAAATATGTTTACGTGTATTTTCACGTATATTTCAGTGTATTTTCCAAACATGCTTTTTCCACGTTGGCAGCTCCATGCTTCAGTAATTTTCTGACCTCAACGGCTCTTAAAAGACATACCGTACGGTATACGGTTGTATAATCTCCCGAATTATGGATGGGCGGACGGTCGAGAAACCAAATATGTCCCCTTAGAAACACGAGGACAAAGTACGGATCGTCGTCAGTCGGATCCGATCCGGCGGTCCCCCTTCCGTGCCCGATAGACGCGAGGCAACGACGGGGCCTCATCAGCCGTGTTTATCGTGTGGGGGCGTGACATTTGGGTGATTGAGAAAGCCGCTGGAAGTCTAATGCGATGCTAATGTGGCAGCAGCCCGCCGCACGCGTCTCGGCATATCAAAGCCGTCGCTCTATTTCTGGCGCCGGAGAAAATGGAGCAGTCACGTCTTCGGATTGTATCAGCGAAACAGGGTGAGGAGGTCACCCGGTACGTTTAGTCGGCCTCCGCATCCAAGAGTTTCCAGGCCTTCTTTAAAAAGAACTTGACAGATTTCTGCGCTTTTCGGGTGCTAACTGTCCCACCCCCATGCGGCGACTTGTTACATATTTATATGTTTCCAAATAAAACGTCTCTTAACTCTCTCAGGATGTATTCCGTGTGTGTGACAGGAAAGTTGTGTGCTTCATTAAAAGATAGCGAGTGTACAAAGTGCTTTCATGGGCTTTTCTCACCTGGAGTCACTCGTGTGGCGCTGGGTAATGGCGGCGTGCATTATTCAGGTACATTTAAATAGCATTCTTTTGACCACGGGCTTTCCTTTCTAGCAGACAGACACGTTAAAATATATCGAAATGGCTAACTTTGTCGGAATGTAGCGCTCCTTCTTTGTTTGGATTTGTTTATCCCTTAATAGTACGATGACCTTGTTTTGTTCCGGTTTATCATGGTAAGCAGTATCAAGAAGCTGAAGAAAAAACATAGAAATCAAAATTACACATTTCCACGTAAACTTTTACAAATGTTTGATGATCAACACACTACTTTCGTCTCATGTAAGAATTTAGATAAATATCTCCCTATATATTTTCGTTTCAAGCGATAAATTTGCCAGCTGAAACGGCACATTTGTGTAAGAATGGTTTGTTAAAAAGTGATCGGTAGGAACGGCAACTGCATCAGGTTGTCAGCATCAACAAATGCAAAGTCATTTACATCTGTCAAGCCAGCCTATATGGAGCAATCCATCTTCTCGCTAGCGGGTAATTTATACAAGATGTAGCAAAAATGGAACTCAACCCACCGTTAACGACTCGAATGCTGCTAGCTAGCAGCTAATTTATGCCACCGGTAAACAGTGTCTTACTTGAGAATTTGTGTTAGGCAGTTGGAACATTAAAAAAAAAAAAATATTGTTTATATTATTTAAAAACGAAAGTAGTAGAACAAAAAAAAAGTTGTTCTGTGGTATAACAGTAATAAGATGGATGGATTTTTAAAAACGTTAGCTGGTTTCATCCCTTAATTACCCCAATTCATTACTATCTATCAAGCCGGCAATTGAAGTTGATCATCAAAGATTCACAAGCTAAATTTCCCCCAGGTGAAAGTATGGAATTTGTGCTCGGCGCCACCCTAGGGAAATCCCTCAGAAATGCAAATTCATCCTCCGCTAAGGTGCCTCGCAGTGTGTGATGTTTAAATCTTTTTGCAAACACTCAATCTTACACACAGTTTGTGTAATAATATTAACCGCAAAAAAACACAATCGCAGAAGCTATAGCATACTAGTAAAATTTAAGTATGTTTTAAATGGTTTAAAGAAAGTCTTGCACAAAATCCTGACCCTCATTTAGAGTTGACCAGAAGTTGCTGTATATCACCGAACTTACCCGACTAGCTATCTTCGTATTTATCAAAAGAAAATCGTACTTGTATTACTGTAATCGTCTTTTAAACATCTATCTGATAATCTCACATATAAACAGATCATTGTTTGAAATTTGGCGCGTTTAGCTACATAAAAGAAGCTAACAGGATGCATGGCTAAAGCAAGCGATTTGAATAACACCTGGGATAGCTAGCAATGTACCCCTTGAAGCTAGCAGCTATAACTCAGTGGGATCTTCGCGGGAAGCTAACATGACGGCAAGTTAGCTTTCACCTTCAGCGCAATAGCGTATTAGCGTATTAGCGTATACGACTAGCTATCTTCGTATTTATCAAAAGAAAATCGTACTTGTATTACTGTAATCGTCTTTTAAACATCTATCTGATAATCTCACATATAAACAGATCATTGTTTGAAATTTGGCGCGTTTAGCTACATAAAAAGAAGCTAACAGGATGCATGGCTAAAGCAAGCGATTTGAATAACACCGGGGATAGCTAGCAACGTACCTCTTGAAGCTAGCAGCTATAACTCAGTGGGATCTTCGCGGGAAGCTAACATGACGGCAAGTTAGCTTTCACCTTCAGCGCAATAGCGTATTAGTGGGTAATTAAAGCTAGCTGCTTTCTCCGCAAGACAGTCCTTCAGGAAGCTGACGGAACGGCGAGCGAAGCTAGCGACATTAGCATGATGGCAGATGGGAGTCATGATTTGTTTTTAATGCGATACTCATTTAGTATCACCTTCATTAGGGAGATGAGACTACGCTTGGCCTTGACTAAAGGTGAGGACATATTTGTTCTGGAGCTTGGTTTCATATTTTAATTCGCTACTACCTGGTAATAGTATGACCGGTATATGACCGGCACTAATTGTTATGGTAATAAGTAATACAGACACGTGCCATTGATCGGGTTGCTATTCGAAGAACGCCTTTATAAATGTTCAACGCACCTCGCGAGTTCAATACCGTCGACGTTTTTATCTTGAATTAGGTGTTTGAGTTGTGAGTTTTTTTCTGTTTGAAGATAGGGCCGGACAATAAATCAAATTTAAAATGAGCTCATTTCTGAAATCAAAATTTTGCAAAAGTGTAGACTTTAGTAAAAAAAAAAAAAAAAAAAAAAAAAAGGTGTTCCCCGCTGGAAGCTTTTCACAGCTTCTGGTGAAATTCTGGGATGCGCCTCGGTCCTCCGTTCGTTCCTCCCTCGGAGTGAACGTCGGAGGGAATCTGTCGCAAATGATTCTCCTGAATGTTTTCCCCAGTGAAGAAACATCTGGAGCGTATCCGACCCCCCCTTACCACAACCACCACCCGTTTCCTCTCAATCCCTTCTCCACTCGCCTCCCTTTTGAAATTAGAGTTGGCGTTTCCCAAGGCCCCGCTTTGTGCTACGGCGACCGCAGAAGAAGAACACGCCTGGGGGGCTTGGAGATGTCGGAATAATCCTGGGCTGTCACCCCGGACTCTTTCGTCTCATAGAGCCCGTCGCTCTACGGAACAGGTGTCGTACTCCGGTCCTGGAGGGCCGGTATCCTGCAGGTTTTGTGGTTTTCTACCCTAAACACACCTGAGCTAATCAGAGCTAATGAGCTAAGCATTTGAAGCAGGTGTGTTGACGAGAGAAAACCGCAAAACCTGCGGGATACCGGCCCTCCAGGACTGGAGTACGACACCTGTGCCGTAGAGTCTACGGCACAGGTGTCGTACTCCAGTCCTGGAGGGCCGGTATCCTGCAGGTTTTGCGGTTTTCTACCCTAAACACACCTGAGCTAATCAGAGCTAATGAGCTAAGCATTTGAAGCAGGTGTGTTGACGAGAGAAAACCGCAAAACCTGCAGGATACCGACCCTCCAGGACTGGAGTTCGACACCAGGTGTCAAACTCAAGGCCCGGGGGTCAGATCCGGCCCGCCACATCAATTTATGTGGCCCGCGAGATCCTGATCGAACTTCAAGTTTCTGGTTAAAATAGTAAATTTGCAAGTTGTCCTCAACATTTCAAAATTTGGGGGTAAACATAACAAGCGTTTTGTGTTCCCAATATCTCTTTTGAACAGTTTTTACCGGGCTACTTATTTCAAAAACTAGTTAGAAGTGTGACAAACACGCCTAAAATTGATTTGATTTCACAATCATACCGGCCGTCTGACAAAAACTATAAGTACCATGCGGCCCCCGATAAATATGAGTTAGACTCCCCTGCTCTACGGCATTGGTGTCGAACTCCAGTCCTCAAGGACCGGTATCCTGCAGGTTTTCCGGTTTTCTCTCCTCAACACACCTGCTTCAAATGATTAGCTCATTAGTAAGCTCTGGGGCAGCTTGAAAATGATCCTATTCAGGTGCGTTTAGGAGAGAAAACCGAAAACCCTGCAGGATACCGGCCCTCCAGGACTGGAGTTCGACACCTGTGCTCTACGGAGTTTCACGTTTGCCTTTTCCTACGGCGTACCGAGCCAAAATTTCTCAGCCCGGCTTGTTGACGGCGTTTAAGCCCCCGAGTGGATTCCCACAGATGGTTATGCGATACGTCGTGACGGAGAGAAGCCGCGCTCGGCTTCAAATTCGATTAGGAAAAGGCTGATTAGGCACATTACAACGCGGAGGAATCGGACCCGGATCCCTTTTGTCTCCTAAGTGCCTCTTGTTTCCAATCCTAATGAGTAAGCTACTTTATCATCGTACCCTACATGTTGTCTCGTTGCCAGATAGTCTCGTATTGTTACAAAGCCACGCATGGATTATGCATGCTAATGCTATTATTGTGTTGCATTCGGGGCATAGAGATACATTGGAAATTTTCTCCGCTGCGCTGCATTTCGTTGATAAAGTCGTTCAAAACGAGGCGTCGCATGGGGAAAGATGAAGTAGCTTTACCCTTACTTATTTTTTAAAAGGTTTTAACGCAGACGTGTCCAAACATTTTCCTATTAGGGCCGTATGCAGAAAAATGGAAGGGATTTTTTTGGACTGTTTTGGTGGCGTTTTCTTCGACATTAATCTCAACTTTGACATCTTTTTACCATTTTGGGTGAAAATTCAGCCTCTTAGTGTCTTGTTTAAATGCCTATCTAACCCTAATGAATCTTCACAGATTCTAATGAGTGCAAATACTTGAGGCCCCCCAGTAACTTACGAATAAAGCAATAAAAAAAATAATAATCATATTTTCTTTGTTTATTTTGTCCCCAATAGTGGAAATGCATCTATGATGAAAATTTCAGACCTCTCTCTATTTTCTTAGTGGGAGAACTTGTAAAATCACAGGGGTAATAGCTATGCTCCTCACTATATATATATATATATATATATATATATATATATATATATATATATATATAGATATACACACACAATCCAGCAAGAAGTTGCTTCATTTTCCAATTAATTTACTCTTGATTTGAAAAGAAACATTTACTATTCCTATTACTGCAAATTGGAATTGCCTGCACAAAAAAATGCACGCACCCCCATTTAACTCATTCACTACCAGCCTATTTTAGACATGAATTAGAATTTCTGGACCGCTAAAAAAAACAATTATAAAAAAAACAAAACAAAAAACAAGCTTTTAAAAACGTCTTTAGGAGAGAATGAGTTAAGAACGGGAAAAACGAATGGCTGCGTGGGTAGTAACGCCAAAGGGCTTCACTGTTGCAGAATATCATAAAAATTAAAAAAAAAACACCAATCTGATCACCTTCCATCATCAACTCATTTCGGTGCATGCGCCCACTTTGTTTATCCGCTTTCCTACTTAATGGGCCGCATTTTTGAAATCAGCTCTTGGACTTTCTGAGCGCAGGTTGAACAAGGACTGAGAAGTATTGCAAAAATCCCCCCCCAAAAAAAACCACTCATCCACTCGTGCAGCTTGTTATTCCCCCAAACGTAAATGATGTGAACACAACTTACATAAAAGGCAAATTATTTATGAAAAGCGTTTGAACTCGAAGCCCGTTATTCATTGTAGCGCCAACAGGCGCCATCCATCAACTTAAAAAGCTGGCCGGCTTTTAATAGTACGTTTTGGGGACAAAACAACATCTCTTGATTATTCCGCCCTCCTGCAGACATTTTGTTTTACTTAGATGTTGTCACTACATTCTACTGGAACTCTCCTTACCTTGGATTGATTTATCATACAAAGCAATTACAATGTTCTCAGTTTCTCCACACCCGGCGGGAATTGCACAAACGGTGGCGCAAAATGAGCTAAAACAAACAAAAATGTATCAGGGAAATGTAAAAACGCGTCTCAAAAGTAGGACTAGAACTTCTTCAGCTAATTCATCTGAAGTGGGGTGTGTAAACTTTTTTACTAAGGTTGCATTTATTTCTGTAATCTTATCAAGGGGAACTCTTCGGAAGAATTAAAAAAAAAAAAAAAATCCCATTAAATCCCAAAGACGTATTTTTACGTTTTTCAAGAGTAGACATTTAAAACCAGGTGAAGATAAATTATTGTCAAAAGATTTCTTTCAATATGCCACGTTGCCATCCCTTCCAGATGCTTGCAAACGGGAGGTCGAGGGGTACCGCTTATAGGTCTCAAATTTCGCCCATGTCATGTTCGTTTACTGCCATTAAAAATTGGAAATATTTTTGGATACATTGAAACCCCAATGTTTTATCATGCATTTCCCCCCATTTTTGCATTAATCCTTTCAACGGCAACACACAAATGTGCCGCAATAGAATTTTTTGTGTTGACACCCCAAAACCACCGGATGGCGCTAGCGGCCAACTTAGGACATTTGCAAGCCTTTCAATGACTTCCATGACTGGCTTAGCCTGGACTCCCATAATGCAAAAGTCTTCAAAAGTCATACGACTCTAATTATTACATAATAATATTACTATTTTGATGGCTAGTGAAAAATTCCCGGACGCCCAAGGGTTGAAGCGACGAAATACCGCACGAGGAATACGCATTTTTTAAACCGTCACGGCGTCGTGTATTGAAAACGTATTTTGTCGTCGTATCTTTTAGCTCACGGACGGCGCTTGAACCGTTCCACTAAGCTCTTAAAAACCGCACGGGGACAAAAGCGGCATGGCGAGCGCGCTCATTTACCACGCGGCCGTGCACTCTCCTATGTTTCCGGGGCTGAGAGGCGCACAAAAACACGCTAAGCAACGCGGGGGGACTATCGCACGGAGGCTAAAGAGAAACGGAGACAATGACAAAAGCGGGGCGAGGTTAACGAAGAGTAAAGACAAGGGCAGAGAGATAGTAAAGAGAGAAACGGGGAGCTATTAGGATGTGGGGGGGGGGGGGGGGGTACACAGAGGAAATGTCCTGTAAAGGGGACAGAAGGGGAAAGAGAAACAATGAAAGAGGGTGGGGTGCGGTAGGGTGGGGAGGGGGGCAGTCCTGAAGAGATGTAGGACGGTGATAGATCATCTTCTGGCAGCCTCAATTTGTCACGCCGTTATTGGGAGGGAAATGGAATTGGGGTGCAGAGGGGGGAGTCCAGAGGTGGCGGCGTCAAGGCGGGAGGGCGCAACGGGAGCCGGACGCCGCCAGAGATAAACTCCGCGCGCCGGACCCTCGCCGCAACCGAGGCCGTCTCGGGAAACGTACGAGTACCGCTGACAAAATGTACCGTATTTTCCGCACTATAAGGCGCAGCGGATTACAAGGCGCACTCCTGATTAATGACATATTTTCAAACTTTTTCCATGTATAAGGCGCAGCGGATTATAAGGCGCACCCTTGATTAATGACATATTTTCAAACTTTTTTAATCACAATATAGTAATACTCAAAGTAATAACAATAATAAATCAAATAAATATGAAGATGGGCATTTGTGTCAAAACTCGGCTTACGTGGCTGATGGATCAATCCACCATAACAAGGACGGACTCGAACGTTGGTTCGGTCTGCTTGCTTCTTTGATTGTAAGAAAATGCCACAACAACCTCAGCTAACCGAGATGAAAATATGAAAATGAGCATTTGTGTGTCAAAACTCGGGTTATGTGGCCGATGGATCAATCCACCTGAACAAGGACGGACTCGAACGTTGGTTCGGTCTGCTTGCTTCTTTTATTGAAAGAAAATGCCACGACAACCTCAGCTAACCGAGATGAAAATATAAAAATGAGCATTTGTGTGTCAAAACTCGGCTTACGTGGCTGATGGATGAAAATTTATATATATATATATATATATATATATATATATATATATCCCTTTTTTTTTCCCACAGCAAATTTACACAAATTTAATCCAACTCTAATTCAACTTTTCTAGTTTTTTTTTAATTGTATACATCTTTTTAATACTATATTTTAAGAACTCGTTTTGAACACGACTAATTCTCATCGTTTCAGATCTATTTTTATAGTTTTTGCATAATTTCACACCTTGAACAGATACAAACATTTGCTTTATTGATGGATCGTCCCTGAATTGAAAAAAAAAAAAAAAGGGCTATAAACGACAGGGCTCAAATCATGAGAAAAAAGTCGAGTTTGAAATGTACCGTTCTTTTATATTTCAAGTGAAAGTAAAATATGAAATCAACATTAATTTTGCATAAATCGAATTGACTAACACGACCTAAGAGCGTAGATGTATCTGATACATATGACAAACTTTTCAACCAATCAAAAGGCTCAATCAGCGGTTGCTTTGTTCCGGACGGAAACGGATGGATGATGCGACCACTGATTGGATGTTAAAATGCTGACATTTACATGAGCCAAAGGCTTCCGGACCAATGACGTGCCCACTTTGAGGATTTAATTAATGACTTCACAAAGTCCTTCCTGTCAACAAGACGCACCCGCAGAAGCGCACAAACAGCTGGGCGGCCGAGATAACCAGAAAGAGAGAGAGAGAGAGAGAGAGAAAAAAAACCATCTCATTTTGATTTCTGCTTTGTACTCAATTAAAGCTCGACTTATTTGATCTCATTCACTCCCAAAGACGAAATTTTCCATGTTTTTCATAACGTTTTGTTGGACTTGCTCTTTATTTATTCACTGTTTTTTTTTCAGACTATAAACAACACCTTTTTTCTCATGATTTGAGCCCTGCGATATATAGTCTAGAACAGCTTATGGTTTTTTTTTTGGTTTTTTTTGCCATAAATAACCGAAGTTGCGCACCATCCATATTCCACCCAGTTTATGATTGTGTGTAAGTTCATAAGTAGAGGTACCACTGCATGGATAGATACTTCATGTTCCAATTAATTTTCTCTTAATTTGAAACGAAAATATACTGTTCCTTTAACAAGACAATTTTTTTTCCAAAGAGGCATCTTGTAACCTGAATTTCTCATAACAAGGGGCGTTCATTAAGTAGAGGTACCACTGCATTGATGGATGCTTCATGTTCCAATTAATTTTCTCTTAATTTGAAACGAAAATATACTGTTCCTTTAACAAGACAATATTTTTCCAAAGAGGCGTTTTGTAACCTGAATTTCTCGTAACGAGGGGCGTTCATTAAGTAGAGGTACCACTGCATGGATAGATACTTCATGTTCCAATTAATTTTCTCTTAATTTGAAACAAAAATATACTGTTCCTTTAACAAGACAATTTTTATTTCCAAAGAAGCGTCTTGTTACCTGAATTTCTCGTAACGAGGGGCGTTCATTAAGTAAAAGTACCACTGCATTGATGGATGCTTCATGTTCCAATTAATTTTCTCTTAATTTGAAACGAAAATATACTGTCCCTTTAACAAGACAATATTTTTCCAAAGAGGCGTCTTGTAACCTGAATTTCTCGTAACGAGGGGCGTTCATTAAGTAAAAGTACCACTGCATTGAGGGATGCTTCATGTTCCAATTAATTTTCTCTTAATTTTTCCTGAAAATGTACTATTCCCGCAACGGCAAAAAATGAGCTCTGCTACTACCTACAGAATATCTGTTTAAATCTCACACCCCACCTTGAGGTGCCTTAACAAATGCTCATTTTGAAAACCGCTGAAAGTCATTCTAATCACTTGAAACAGATTTTTTTGCCCAATTACATAGACGTATGTGAATGTGCGCCGTCAAGCCGCTGCGGCCTCCATGTCAGGTTAATGAGTCACACTGCCTTTGGCCTGCTACATCCCACCTCGAATAGGAAGACATGCACCTGCGAAGCATGCAGAGGTATTTTTAACCCGCGAGAATGGATAAAGGCTGGTGACGCTGGAAGTTTTTTTGACAGCGCGCGGAGAAAAATTCCAGCGGCGTCAGAAAGTCAGGAAATGAAGTCGGTCGGGGATTTAAGGGGACGTATTAGCGGTTGCTACCGGGTGAAGAAAAAAAAAACCTCTTCGCCGTGATTTGATAAGATCCAGGTGCATCAGATAGCGAGGAGTAATAATATGTGCGGCCAAGCATGGCGGAACACAACTCAAAGGCTTTTCTTTCAGTTGGTGCTGGGTCATGTAGCAAAGCTAAATGGCGACAACTGTCCATTTTTCTCCTCGCTCAATGAGGACGGAAAAGCGAGCCGCTAACGTGTAACTGACAAGTACTGCTGTTTTCTATTTTTTTTTGTCGCACGGCGTTTTATTGCCACACATTTGTGTGTTTGTGCGGTGTCCTTTTCGAAGCTGTCAGGTCAGGGGCAGCAAATTCCCAGAACACGAAAAAGCCATCATGCCCGTCTTGTTTCCTGAATAATAATACGGGTGGCAAGCAAAGCTGCTCTTTTACGAGACATCCGCAAGCGGTCGCGAAGCCAAGCGCGAGACACGCCGGAGAATCACTGACAAAATCGGAGAAAACATTCGGTTCGAGCGGCGCGAGGGTTTAAAGCTGGGCAGTAAAATGAATTAATTCGGTTTAATCAATTTAAAAAGCAAAGATTTAAAAATGAGCTAAATCGTGAAATCAGTGCGATGGATCGATAGATCAAGATAGCTAGCTGTCTTGCTCTAGATCTATCCATCTATCTAGCTAGCTAGCTATAGCTATATCTATCTATCTATCTAGCTACCTACCTAGATAGATAGATAGATAGATAGATAGATAGATAGATAGATAGATAGATAGATAGATAGCTATATTTATCTAGCTAGATAGCAATAGCTAGCTAGCTATAGCATAGATACATAGATAGATATAGCTATATTTATCTATCTAGCGAGATAGCTATAGCTAGCTAGCTATAGCATAGATGGGTAGATAGATAGATAGCTATACCTATATTTATCTATCTAGCTAGATAGCTATAGCTAGCTAGCTATAGCATAGATAGATAGGTAGCTATAGCTAGCTAGCTATAGCATAGATAGATAGCTATAGCTATACTGTATTTATCTATCTAGCTAGCTAGCTATAGCTAGCTAGCTATAGCATAGATAGATATATTTATCTATCTAGCTAGATAGCTATAGCTAGCTAGCTATAGCACAGATAGATCAAGATAGCTAGCTTTCAATTTAAAAAAATATTTTCATTAATTTGATTTATGGTCAAGCCCTAGCTTGAATACGACATCTTAAATTTGACATTTTAATGCAATAAAATCTGATTTAATTTTATTTATTTTTTTTAGCTAATATTGGATCGATATCAATATCGGAAACACCCTTAATGAATACTGTTTATTTAAAAAAAAAAAAGATTTTTCATATTTTGTGCTTTGACTATTGATTTGAAATGCGGACATCACAAATCTAAAATCCGATTGATGAAAAAGAAACAGACATTCTCTGGGGTCTATGTGAGGTTCTGACATCAGCAATTGAGATTGTGATGGATTTGGCCAAAGTACATTTACCCGGCAACACATAAAAGCTGAAAGCTGATTGGAGAAAAAAAAAGTCTGGAACCTGGATGGCCAAAACCCACACAATTAAATGATAATATTGCGATTCTTCACATGGATTACCTTGCACGCGTTTCCAGCTACCAGGCAGGAATTATTGGACACACACACAGAATTAAATGCTGCTTGTACTAAAGAGCCCTCTAAAGGAGTTTACAATCAGTACAGTCTAATATTTTCTTAGTGATTGCATGTCTCATTCCCTTTAGGAGAAATACGGCCGGGACGACGGCGGGCCCAGTTGGCCGAGATGGCCCATAAAGTCACTTCTTGACAAACGAGCGGTGGCGGCGGCGGCGCTCAATAAAAACAGCGGCAGCCTGCTTCCAGTCGTCCGGCACGGAACGGCCCATGTCTCCGGTTGGTCAACCGTACGTTACGGGTATGTCACCGCTTTCTGCTTCGTCTCTAACATTTAAACATGCCAAGAGAAAGGGAAGTCGTTTAACCCTCGTGCCGTATTTTGGACAATCCTTTTGATCTTTACGTAAAAGGCATTTCACATCAAAGGGAAAGCACTGATAGAAGACAGAAGGGAGCTGAAATTTCACCCAGATGGTGACAACATGGCACCGCCGCTTAGTTATCAGACTACCAGGAGTGTGCCATCCCTTAGCTAAAATTATGCCTGAATGATGTGGAGGAAAATGACCAAAAAATGGTCAAAATATTGCTCAAGGGTGAAATTTGACAAATTTTGTTAACGCAAGCTATTTTGCAAAAGGTAAATTTGCTATTCTGAAATGAACCCTTGTGGCATTATGCTACAAATTTCCTGATATTTCCTTTGATCTTTTCTATGAAATTATGGAAATTAATTAGATTTTTTTTAATGATAACATCAAAGAATCAATGGAAAAAATACTCCAGGGATCTGAAATTTCCTACAGATGATTAAAACATAAAATTTCAAAATGCAACGATTCTGACACTTCTATGTGATTGCGGTTGGACGTACGAGATTTTGAGTACAAAACTAATAATTGTCCAAAATTTGGACCGTATAAAACCATTGTAATTACAATTTTTGAGATGCATTTTAATAGGATTGTTAACATTGATTTTCCTGCGATTTTTGCAAAATTCTGTTGAGCGGCGGTCAAACTATGTCAGCAAACTGAAAATTCTTTGTTGACTTGTTTCACCTCAAGACAGTAGGTGGCGGTAGAGACCAGTTCATGGTTATGCGTCATCATCACGTCACAGACTACAAAAACTGACCATACCAATTTTCAATTTTTTGTGGGTGTTCATAATTTCAACCTACATATGAATGGATATAGCTGACACCATTGAAGAATTTGAGTGGTTGAAAGATAAAAAAACAAACAAACAAAAACTTTAATTATTATGCCTTTTACAAAATCATTTACAAGCATTTACAAAATTAGGTTAATAAGGTTAAAAATAAGGTTAATTATCCTTGCTAGTGAAAATATAGATGTGTATCTTAAACCCAGAATAATCCACAAGGTTCCATTTTTTTTTTTTTTTTGCGGCCCCCAACGAGCGATATACAGTAGCCAGGAGCAGCTTGCATGCTAATTGGGGAGTGACTTTGGTATCTCGTAAAACCTGTCATGTTTTTTGCACCTACTCTAAGTGCTAAGTGATTTTACAAACGCCGGCTAATAGCAGCCAAGGACGCAGAAGTATCGTCGGCGAGCTTGAAAACGCCACTTTGCCGTCCCCGGGAGAGGCTGGCGTGACTCGGCAGAGAGGTCGCCTCGCATGAGGGGGCGCGCGGAGGCGTCAGGTGTCAAGGAGCCGGGCCAGACTGAGCTGACACCAGACGCCGCACCCCCTCACACCCCATGTGAGAGGAAAGGCGATGTGGCAAGTGTCTGGCGGGCCCGGCGTCCAAACATGAGACACGACGTGAGCACGGTGAGGACGAAAAAAAAAAAAGGGCGAGGACGGAGAGACGTGCGAGGATGATGTCATGCTAATCATTAGGGTTAAGCACTTAAAACTAGGAAGGGTCTGGGCCAACGTCTGCCTGGGGAAAAACACGACTTTCTTAAGCCTGATGCATTGTGGGACATAGACGGGTGACCTTGACGAGGATTAGGTTGCGTGGAAGCAATGAATGAAAATTGAAAAACCTACGTTAAGGGGACGCCATGAAGCTTAAGACTGAAAAAAAAGAAGCTCATCTCGCCAGCTCGATCTGAAAGCGTAACGATGCTTTTCTATTTTAATTTAACATTTATACATTTTCATTTGCAATGCCAACCTCCTAGCAGACAGCATAATAATATATATATATATATATATATATATATATATATATGTATATATATATATATATATAGTTATAATTAAAAAAAATCTCAGTCTAGATCAATAATTGCTTTGTATTGGCATAAAATTAAAAGGAAATGACATTCAATCAACCTTACATCCCGTATCTTTTTCTTTAGTCAAATTTAGCACTAGTTTAAAATTTGTTCAAATTTAAACTAGTTTGTGTGCTGCCATCCAGTGGTTGAAGGTGGAATTACACCAAAATAAACAGCAGTCGGCAATTCTCTTCAGCGCAGCTCCATCTAGTGGATGCATAACGCAACCCCAGCCACTACTGTAGCTTCTATTCTATGTGCCTTATAATGCGACGCGCCTTATATACGAAAACAGTTTTAAAATAGGTCCTTCACCGAAGGTGCGCCTTATAATTCGGTGTGCTTTATAGTGTGGAAAATACGGTACACGTTATACAGGGGTTCTAGAAGTTACTCCCTGACCTTTAAGGTACATTTGCTAAAAAGTGAGCCGGAGAAATCCGAATGGCAGCTGACAAAAAAATTCAACTCGAATGTGTAATTTCACATTTGACAGGCAGGCGAGCGCGCCTTCAGAGCGCCGCATTTTCATATATAAGTAATTAAAAGTAAATTTTCCATAATATGTCCCCTTTAGAGCTGTCACTCTGTGTCATCTGTAATTAATTTTAGATAAGAAGCTATCCGGCAACTTTTACTTCCCGCGCTCAAAGCATTCCCGACATTTTTGCCGCTCCTCCCTCAAATATTTGTACCCTTTCCGCATCCGCCCGTGTCTCAGGTGAGCTCTCTGACAACAGGTATTAATGAAGCTCAGATGGATTATCAAAGGTGGGAGCACGTCCGATGATTCAACGTATTCACAGAAGCGTTCGGGAGCTGGCGCCCGGGACGTGACGTGGGGATTTATCACACAGGACAACCTCGGATGAATTATAAGAGGGAAAGCTAAAGAATGCAAACGGGCAGATTAAACACAACTTTGGGAAAGAAAGAACGGAAAGGGAGAAAAAAGGACTTCAGGGCTTAAAGTGCAAAAATCCGTGTAGTGCAGAAAAAAGCTAAAGTCGGGTGATTAATAAGTGAATGGAGGATGAGTGATGTCTTTGTAAAGGCTTCGCTTCCATTTTCAGGGGACAGGATTCACGGGTCAGCTTTTTGAACTGGGATATTGCTGGACTGGACACATGAAAGGAAACTACAAACATGGCTAAATATTGTCTGTGGTTCTTTATGATGGCCCCCAAGAATGACCTGCTCAGTGATGTACAGCAAGGAGAAGGAGCCAGATGGAGAGTCATGGAAGGACAAACCCCTGGACATATAGTGGTGCATCTCAAATGGTGGGGCATGGGGACGGATGAAAAGGCTTTGTTTCATCTTTTTTCATCCTTTTTTTTTAAATTTTTTTTGTTTCAGGCACTTTGATGCACCTGCTTATTTTTTTTCTGTTTTAGACAAATCTGTAACCCGTATAAAAAAAAAATGAAGAGTTGTTGAAAGTTTTTTTTAATTTTTTTTGTTGAATTTATTATATTTATTAATATTATATATTTTTTTCTTTTGTTAATATTTAAAATTACACAGGTTTAGCTATACGTAGACAATTTTTTATATACAGTAATCTTATTTACAGTCAGCACGTTGAGTGGGGCGTGAAAGGGTCTCTCTTTCCTGGGGGGGGGCTTGGCACAGAAATATACTATGACGGTCCATCTGGCTCCTTCTCCTTATTATGCTTCTTTTGTTTGAGGTAATCACTGAGCAGGTCATTTTGCATTTTTAATGTTTATCTATATACACTTTTATATACTGTATATAGAGTTTTCTATATATGAAATATGTCCTGAAATAAAAGCTTTAAAGCTTGTATGGACACAGGTTCAGAGATTCTATCAAAATGTCACATTGGAAAGATGTGCATGTTTCACTGGCATATGCTACATGTATGCTAATATGTCTATAGCTATTTGGATTCCAACATAAGTCAGGACACATATTGCGTAGCGTCTTGCAGGATTGTCACACCTCTGACAGATTCTGTCAGACTGATTGCGTGCGAGGCTCCTGAGATGAAAGTATACAATAAACCGAAGCTTCAAATGCAATAAAAAAACGTGAACAGATGTCTACATGCATATCCAGTTTTGTGTATACTGTATGTGTGTGTGGTCACAGTCACTTTTCGCAGTCGCAAATAAAACAGGTTGCGGAATATTGAAGGAATATGATGAGAATGGCTGGGCGATACGGACACAAAAACGTCTTGATTCTTTTCAATCAATATGGATGATTACGTATTCATTTTGAGTTTGCCCCGATATTGATGATCAATATCTCTTGTACTTTTGAAATATACATCAAACAACTTTCCTTCATGGTCCCGGCCTGCAGTATAGCACCACCTACTGCCAAGGAAGACTTACTTTCAAATTTCATTTGGTAAATTAGCTGGTATCAGCTTCATACCGACATTTGGTTATCAATACTTGCCCATTTGTAATTTAGATTTAAGAGTTTTCCGTTCATTTCCCCCGGGCAGACTACATTCCACAATCGAGCAAATAATAAAGTAGGCAATTAAACAAATGCAAACAAAAAAAATAGTAATAGAGCAATTAGGACAGTAATAATGAACCGCTAGTAAATGAATAGATTTACATTCTGAGAATATTATGGGCTAGATGGAGTGAAAGAAACTGTATACATATGAAGATGATAATGCAAAATATCATGTAGTGCAAAATATTATGTATTTAGAAGCTTTCCTGCACTGTGCAGGATTTGTAAGGTGCTATGCAGGATTTGTAAGGTGCCATTTGTGCGTATGATAAAGTTAATTAGATTTAATTGACTTAAATTAATTTTCATTTAAAAAAACATACTAAATGTAAATAAACAAATTAAATAGGATTTACTTTACAGATTAAGTGATTAAAAAAACAGTAGTCTATTGAGTCACACAGAGTGATGAAAAAAAAAGGACGATATAAGAATATAAGATATAAGAATAATATCCTGTTCGTCTCACCACCTCGCTGCTGATTCGTGAAAATTCCCGAACGGGGTAAAAAAAAAAAAAAGGTTGTGGACCAATGGCCGACATGCGCCCCGTGACTATTGTGACATTGTATCATAATTTCCCGGTGACAAAAGTTGACGTTTTGAATTCCAAAGTCTCCCATATTCCCCGCGGGAGAAAGTGGATTTGATGTTAATTCTTTCAACCCTGACAGCTTGAAAACCCTGCCAGTCAACAGCTTGCGCCGCAGACACTTTGGAAGGGAAACGTATGCGAGGATCAGCCAAAGACAAATGAATTGAAAGAGAAATTCACTGATTTAATGGAGCGTGAATTTGCGGGGTGTTAGGCTCCTCTGCAAAAGTAACTCAACGGTCAGGACACTTTCTTTATTTCTGCTTGGATAAAAATGATGAATAGATAAGAGAGCAAATTTCCTGCTATTAGTTTCAAATATTTACATCTATGTGTTGGATACACCCAAACCTTATGCCGTATTTTGTCCAATTCATCAAAGTTATTTCACATTAAAGGGAAAGCACTGAAAGAAGACACCAGGGAGCTGAAATTTCACCCAGATGGTGAGAACATGTCACATTTTAACATGGCACGAACACTTAGTTATCACGCTACCAGGAGTGTGCCAAGGCTTGGCTAAAATACTGCGAGGATGACGTGGAAGAAAATTACCCAAAAATGGTCAAAATACTGCACAAGGGTTAAACACTGTGCCTTTTTTCAGCAGGTGATTAAAACATGTAAAACTTTCAAAATGTAATGATTCTGACATTTCTATGGACATGCAAAATTTTGTGTACAAAAATGATCATTGTCCAAATTTTGGACCGTGTAAAACCATTATAATTACAATTTTTGAGATGCATTTTAACAAGATTTATATTATTGATTTTCCTGCGATTTTTGCAACATTCCATTGAGCACCAGTCAAACTATGTTAGCAAACAGAAAATTCTTTGTTCGCTTGTTTCACTTCAAGGCAGTAGGTGGCGGTAGAGAACAGTTAATGTCTATGTCTGGAAGCCGTTTTCTTGTGGTTTGTCAAATTTTTTTCGGTGTTAATAAATTTAAACTACATATGTATGGATAGAACTGACGTCACTGAACAATTTGAGTGGTTAAAAGAAAAAAAATAATAAATAACTACTTATTACGCCGTTAAAAAGCACTTACAAAATTAGGAAAAAAATGCAATGTGTATATAGTTTGCAAAATGTGTGCACAAAGGTTAAATAGACAGCATATTTTATATAATTAGCCCTGGGTGAAGTCCTTGTATCTCCAATGACTTTTCAGGAGGCCCTTGTAAGAGTTAGCGAGCCAATTAAAAATTTCGAGGAGAACATAAACTCGCAAAAATGTAATTTATGAGGTTTTGACCTAATGCTAGCAATGTATAAACTGCCAGCTACGCTGTTAGCTAGCAAAACGAGTATGACAGCTAATGGCGTCGTACCTGGTGGATGAACACCTGAGCTCCCCGGGGGCTCATGAGCAACACGGCCCGTCGCAGGGTGTCCCGGTAACGGTTGAGTTCCTCGGTACGCAGGGTGCTGAAGAGATCGTTGAAGACTCGGCTAACGTTGCGGTCCACCCTCTGCAGGGACACGTCCAGACCCAGTCGAGAGGCCTGGTCCATGAAGGTCTGTAAACCACGGATATCTGACAGCGAAAGAAAAGAATCGTTTTTACGGTACGCTCCCTCGGCAATCGGGCCGCGATTAGCGAAACGAAACGCATTTGACAAAACAAGCCGCTAATGCTGAGTTCGACCCATTGATGCTGATTGTTGCAAATTCGCCTCAAACCCGGTCTGCTCCAAATAAAGTTTTCTCTGTGATCCCCTGCCTGTGGTATATGACCAACACATACCTAAAAATCTTTTGCAAACGGTACTTTCGCTCTACGTTCTCTCTTAGGTCAGATGCGACGCTACATCGTTTTTTTTTGGAATGCTAAGTCTTGGCGACCGTTGTCCTGAAAGGTCAGACCCACTGAGTGGTGAGTAAACTTGTCTTTATAACATCATTTTATCTTACATAGTAGAGCGTTTTTCATAGAAGTTACAAGAGTTGTAAGTTCAAAACTTTCAACTCCCCTAATCACACGAAACACTCAAAGATTTTGTTGAATTTCAAACACCAGATTTGAATTACAAAGTATACGTACAATCATCATTTTTGCCAGTGTCCGAAAGCTGTTGAAAAATAGGGAGCAACGGGCAAAGGTGTATTTAAAATAAATAAAAAGACAAGAATAAAGATAAACTAAATGTGTGTTTCAGTAAAATGTGTTAATTTATAGATTAATAAGAGAAAAATCTAAGTTATAAACGAGGTATATGTTTGATATATGAATAACTCACCTGTACATCTACTGGAAAACAGAATTCCTAATAATATTTAAAGACTTGTGTAAAGAACTTTAAAAGAATCTTCATAACTGAGACGGCTGCTTTTTGACCGTTGTTTACCGTTGTTGCCCGTCGTGGTGAATTTGCACCGTACCTAAAATCGCTAAAAATGATAAGCAAGTCCAAGACAAGTTTGAGACAAATAATAATGAGTCTGAGTCAAGCCTAAGATTGGAACAGAACCTTGTCATTGGTACTAGACCTTTTTTCAAGTTTCCTCATTCTTTGGGACTAGCTCAGTTGGTAGAGCTGCTTGTTCCTCGACCGAGGATTCGGGTGTTTGAATTCTGGTAGCTGGCGACACCAGCAAAACCGAAAACCCCTACAACAAAACCAAATTGGTCTACAAGGGAGATAACGTCGGGGTCACTAACTCAAATACCGTATGAGGCTTCACTGATTTTACGACCTCGGGAAAGTCGGCGGACGTCCGCGCCGTACGGTATGACGTTATCGTTATAAGAGCTCGCACGGTACACTCTCGCATAGTAAACATTTCATGTGCATCATAAGCCCCGCTCTCCATTTTTACAAGGTTCCTCCGTCCCTTTTCTGTCTACTTTTCCCCATTAAACGTCATTTATTCTCATTTTCACAAGTCAATCAATAAAATAGCAAATTTGCGATTCAAAATTTCAGCGTCTAACTCCTCACCGCCACCCTCTGTGAAGAAAGCGTCCCCGCGGTGACGCGTTTAAAATTTCAGCGAGAAATGTCATTTTCCCGCTCCCGCAACAGCTTCTCTTTCATCTGTCTTTTTTTTTCGGGGGGGTTTCGCTGCGCCTCTTGAAATATGAGGAGATGGCACTTTAAAGCAAATGATATAAAAATGAAATGTAAGCCGCGCATAATGAATCACACCATTACACACCTTTGCGCGGTCGACTGTATTTTGAGGAACAGCTACAAAAATCTCCCAGGCGGATTTCAGCGTGACACAACACAAACAAGTGTTCCCGTCTTTGTGTTGAGACGAGACGCTTTCGGCTACAATAAAGTCCTCCAAGTAACAACATAAACTATGTGAATAATTGATTTTCGTCCGATTAAATTTCGCTTTAATTATACTCTTTAAAATCACCGCTGTGTAAATTTGATGTCATAAAATACTGGATGATTCCTTGTGAGCTTTTATGGGCTAAAGGAGACATCATTTGGACAATTTAAAACACTTTGCGCAGCTTCATAAAGGCTCCCTGCCGTGCTGAAATAATAAATTTCAGCGCAAATAATAAATTTCAGCATGTTTTAGTTTCACTTGAAGGTGGACGTCACAGAAACTGAGAAAGTTCCGCGAAAAACAGACATGGATAACCTTGACCAAATTTGGGTACTATCAGAAGCAAAAACTGTTGCAGCTCTGCTTACCTTGTGACTATGACACAATGACACAAAGCATAGCATGTTTGCAGATTAGCCGAATGCTCGGTTTTTGCCGTACGGCAAATTGTATTTGAGCTTTCCGATCTGGACCGATGTAGTGCCGTTGCCATGACGACACCTACACCGGAGGCGTAAAAAAAAAATGGGCTAAAAGAGACATAATTTGGACACTTTAAATCAGTTTTCGCAGCCTAATAAAGGGTCCCCGCCGTGCTTAAATAATAAATTTCAGCATGTTTTATTTTCACTTGAAGGTGGACGTCACAGAAACTGAGAAAGTTCCGCGAAAAACAGACATGGACAACCTTGACCAAATTTGGGTACTATCTGTTGCAGCTCTGCTTACCTTATGGCTATGACACAATGACACAAAGCATAGCATGTTTGCAGATTAGCCGAATGCTCGGTTTTGCCGTACGGCAAATTGTATTTGAGCTTTTCGACCTGGACCGATGTAGCGCCGTTGCCATGACGACACCTAGCGTAAAAATAATATCGAACAAACTCAACATCCTAAGCAAGCCGCCTAGCAAAGCGTAGCGTCTTTGCGGATGGGCCGTTCAGAAGTATATTTCACGCGGCGTAAATAATAACGGTCACCGCAGGATCAAAGCGTTCAACGTGCAAAACAACAGACGAAATTCAATCATTTGTCAACGGGGAAACGGCGCCAAAGTCCGCTAATTGGAGTGGCCGCACTCCACGCCGCTACTTTGAATTGAACTGACATTAGCTGGGACACTTTTTTGACGGAGCGCAAATATGATTTGTAATCTAACCGCCGTTCCCTCTGGCCCCGCCAGGTGACTGAACCGAATAGATTTTGGCAGCAAAATTATTCATCAGAGTAATATGTTGTGATCACAGCACATTTTTTTTTTCACCCCCAAAAAAAAAAAAAAAAATGTCGCTTGTGCACAAAGCCCACACAGCGGAAAGTTAAATGCTATGTGACAAATTACCACTACACCTACATTGTTTTCCTCAATGGCCATATTGGCAAATTTTACAAGTGCTCCTTCAGTATTATTACCTCCCCCAAGCATAAGGGCAGGTTGGAACCGGTTTTATGAGCGTGATTGTTTACTTCGCAGTAATTCCGTCTCTATAAACATTATAGTTAGTTTGAAAATAGGAAATAAAGGACGTCAATGTTTTTTTTCATCAAGTTACTAAGAAATAACGATCCGATTGCGTGTGTGTGACGTTTGGCGACAGCCTCCTGCTGTCTGAAGCTATAACAAACATGGCGACCTCCGGAGGGGTGCCACCCCTCATGTAATATCATTTAATGATAACTAGGCCTACGATTATAAAAAAACATACTGTTGTTCTTAAGATCACATTTATTTGCAAGTTTTCAAAGTCATTTAATTTACTGCTTTTTAATGAAAAACGGTCTAAATCTTACACACTGTCCCTTTAAAGAAATGTGAATAAGTGTCTGGTATTGAGCTTCTAGACTCTTAAAATCATATGAAACTACTTTTTTGAGATTGAGTTAATAGTAAGTTGCTTACAAGAAGCAATTAGTTAGTGATTAGCGTTTAAGCTAACGATTAGCGCGTTAGCACGCGGACGTTAGCATGCTAGCTTTGTCTACTGTTTACCATTAACATAGAAGCCTGAAACGACATTTTTTTCTACTTTATTTTACAACAGCATTTCAAGTGTTTTATGTATCGTTAGTTTTACACCTGCGAACCATTTACGCAGCATAAACGGGTGTTAACTTTGAAGACGCTATCACGCTAGGGAAGAATAGTCCACCTTACGCCTGATATATTTATTATACATCTCAAAGTGTTTCTTTGTATCCTTCAGATTTTCCTACTGGCTGGTTTATAACAATAATAAGTTCCCGGAATTACGGTTTTTAATTTTTGTGCACTAGAGTTGCTAGGATTTGATCACGTGACTTTATTTTTCACGTGACTTACTTTTAGCCTCCATGGTAGTCCAGTTAGCTAAAAATCATGTCAGGGAAGCAAAAATAAAGACTTGTAATCAGATCCCCTTACTGGTAGTGGTTGACTCAGCCAACTGTTGTTCCGCCAGAGAAGGATCGATTCCAGGTCGCTGAACTGGGGCGTCAGTGGTTGTCAGCTTCTATGCCTGCCCTATGATTGACTGGCATCCAATTCAACGTGCAGTCAAGCATGAGATTATCACCCACCCGTTTTTTTTTTGCTTATTTTTATACAGCGTTTGACGTTATTGGGGTCATAGGTTAGCTGGTGACGATCCCAGTTGGCTTTTGGGTATGCGCTCGACTAGTTTCCAGTCGATAGCGTGGAACACTCAGAAAATAACGCTCACATTCACAACTTTAGTATGGATGATTTGAGTTACCGTAATTCTCCAAATAGAAGACACATCTGTGTATAAGACCTATCATTAACTTTGGGGTCAAATTCTGGTATTTTTTATGTTTCAGTCTATAAGACGCACCGACGCTATAGCAAAACAGACGAAATCTTAATTTTGTAAATTCTTCATATTTACTTTTTTTCTTCATATACGTAAGTTGTATATTTGTTGCAGGCAAGTGTGTTTCAGATTTCCCATCATCAGTGAATGCATCGCCAGTGTAACTTTGAATGTGGTAAAAGTAGTTGTTTTTCCTTTTCCTAGCGACGCAGCTCGAGTTCCTTTGCAACAAATACCAGAATTGTACACCATCCGTGTTTCACTAAGTTTATGCTAAAAGACCACAATTAATAAAAGAGTCAAATGGAATAACTTTCCGTGTTCTCTAACCGGAGCATCAGATGGAGACATCATAAATTTTACACAATTCTCTCCATTTTAGTACTATTCCTGTGTGTCAACAAGGTCGGACTCGGACAGTGGTTCAGTCTGCTTGCTTCTTTGATTGAAAATAATGCCGTCACAACCTCAGCTAACACTAGCTGCAACAAGCAACTGACGTCCGCTCTTTGGCTCGTATCTTGACGGCAATTACTGTAAGAATACGGCTGATATAAAAATCAACATCTGCGAGGATCACTCTTCCTCGAATGGTGTCAAATTAAAAAACAACAAAAAAACAAAAAGCTAATCTTTAAGTTACCGTTTATAGGACGCACCCATACTTTTGGCTTTCATTTTTAGCGAAAAAAGAGCATCTTATATTTGCGGGATTACATTTGAACCATCCGCTGTGACATACACAGAAAGTAGACATAAAATGCTTTTTTTTTTTTTTTGAACGTTATGTGTGGGGCCTGTCACAGGCAAATAAATAAATAACTCCTTTAAGATGCGAAAATCATTATGTGCGTAGCAGGCCTCAGAACTTTGAGAAAGACATGCTAAGCACGCATGCTTTTATCTTTTGTAGGATTGATTATTGTAATGCTCTGTAATGGTCTTCTCGCTCAAAAGAACATCAAAAAGATGCAGGTGGGGTTCCGACCAGAAAAGGAATATTGTCATCTGGTGGGAATTTCAGCTCCCGAGTTTTTTTCCCCCACGGATTCTTTAATATCATAAGAAAAATCAAAGGAATTTCCATAAACGCAGATTTTTTTTAGATGTGATTTTTGTTGTTTTTAATCGGCGCGCACTGGCGAGAGCGTGAAGCTAGCTTAACGTCTGACTGGAGCCCGAGCGCTAGCGGGGGATCCCTCTCGGACGGCGGCGGCGCGGCCATGAGCGTATCGCCGTGAAAGGGCTCAGAGGTTTTTACCGAGCTGTCAAGCTGCGTCGCAATCCGAGCGGAAAAGGCCGGGACGTGGCCACGCTTCAAGCCCATGTTTACTCGACGCTGAGATGATGCTCTTTAAGTGGTCATGGACGCTCTCGCAACAATAATGCCACTTCCTCCTGCCGTAATATTTATCATACAAGCATCTGAGCAGGACGCGGGGACAAATATGAGACTTCTATGTTTCTCCTAATCAAAAAAATTCTAAGAGCTCACAAATGAACTCATTCAATCCCAAAGACGTATTTTTATGTTTTTTGCGGACATTCAGTCTCAGGTCCTTTTTTTTCTCAAGTGTTTGGCTTAAGGAGAGTCTAAAATCAGCTCATACTAAATCAGGTAATTAAATATTACAATAATCCATGAAATACATTTAAATAAGTGTTGAAGTAATTTTTTGTGCCTTTTTTTTGGCAATATTTTGTCCATTTTTCTTAATCTTTACATGAAAGGCATTTTATATCACAGTAAAAGCATTGAAAGAAGGCACCAGGGAGCTGAAATTTCACCAAGTTGGTGAAATTATATATATATATATATATATATATATATATATATATATATATATATATATATATATATAGCATATATAAAGGTAGGACACAATTCTGCACAATGGTTAAAAAAATAGATTAATACTTATTTAAAGTAATGGATTCATTTAATACTGTTATCGCCAACTTGGTGAAATTTCAGCTCCCTGGTATATATATATATATATATATATATATATATATATATATATATACACATACACACACACACACACACACACACACACACACACAATTTCAGGTGAAAATGAAGTATCTTATTTAAAGAAAAGGTTAATTTCGTTTTTACAAAAAGGCTTTTTGCCAGTTCGTTTCTTCGAAAAACCAATCCAAACTTCACTTGAGCTAATGAATCAATAGAACAATCAACGAGCGTCATCCGAAAACACAATTTGTATCTTCTCTTTTTGAATCTCGGACCTTCGTCACGCCGTAACGATTCCCACTATTATGTTTTCTTAACGATCCGTAGCAATCTTACTTACGTGAGAACAACACTGACACCGCAACGCGTCAAACTAATAACCTGCGTTGTTTATATTACACTTGTTGTCGCTTTTACAGCCTCTCTGTGTTTTTATGGAACACCAATTAGTCGAAGGTCAGCCGCACCTTCCCGTGGCGTCACAAAAACCATTTGACAAGTTAGTCAGCGCTGTTATAGACCCTCCGACTCCACTGAGTGCTTAATTGAGAAAGTGTCAAATAACTCATTGTGAAGGCGCACAAAGGCAGCGCGCCGATACGCCAAAGGGCCCCGACGCCGCTTTTGTCGAGTGCCTCGTTTTGTTTTGCCTCCCGACCATTCAGCCGCCCGGCGGGAGATTTCCTTTCCGGTTTTGTCGACTGCTTCTCGACGAGACGGAGCGCCTCCCTCTCCATGCGCTTTAATCGAGCTCGCATCTAATCCCCGCTTAATTCTCTGCTATGCTAACATGACTAAGCACTAAAGGAACTTGAGCAAGAGTGTCAAGGAGAGCGCCTAATCTCAAGGAACACACGGTTAACACCTTTTTTAAGCGGGTTACGCACGTACGGATAATCGGAAAGAACTTTTGATCGAAGTCATCAAAGGTGCGATCGTCTGAAAGATTCCCCTGATTGATTATCCGGCGGTGTGGGGTCGGCGTGTTCTTCTATTCCCTGCGAAAACACTGCAGCGGGCACTAAAATGATCAGTGATACGGTATCGCTAGTGCTTGCAGAGTTGACTCAGTTTGCCTGGAAATATTTGTCTTATATTTTTCTTGGCATGGCCCTTTTAGAACCTAAGCAGGACATGACATGTTTGTGTGTCGAGATGACACTGCTTCTGATAGACAATTGGACGAAATCAAGTCATGACGCCTAGCGGCGCCTCCGTGTCTTTTCCGGATCTTATATGATGGCTCTCAAAACGTGATTTTAAAAAGGCAAACTTTTGATCAATAGCTCATATTTACGCTCATGGGACCTGCTGCATCAATGCTCATCGGCCGTCACTCGTCTTTCGGGTCACATATAACATTAAAAGATGTTTTGAAAATGCATCACATTATATTAGAGGATTTTTTTTCAAAATCTACTGTGCCTCCCAGTGGACATACATGGAAGCCCGGTGCGGTGTCTTAAAAATACCTTACCCGCGATGGGCACTAAAAACAAAAAACAAATGTCAATGTATTTATATAGTTATTTATTTGTACTAATAATAGTGCAAATTTTTAGTGCACCAAATATTACATAAAATTGACTTATTCAATGGAAAAAATAGAACTGTAATTTTAGTAATAGTTTTGGCCAAGGTTATCGAGGCATCAGAATCTTATATCAACTCGCGACTCTTGGTAGGACAATTACTGATACATTTCTTTATATTGCTGAAAAGGTAGTTTATTGTTTATAGTTTATTTTATTGAACAAATCAATCAAGCTGATTTAGGTTCTTTTTGATAAACAAAAACAGGCGTAAAATATAATTGGAAAGAGAGGTGTTTAATTCATGGCAATTCTTCACACATGAGCTCATATTTTAGCAGTTTGGGGTGCCAATGTTTGCTAATTAGTGCTGAAAAAACAAACATAGAAGGGCTTCTGGGAATACTCTTATTACCTGACAGCCAAATTTACCAAAAATGATTACAAGTCATCTGGAGGGAGAAGATTTACCAGCAATTTAAAGACTAAATCTAACTCTATGAACTCACCTGAAGAATACATAATCAGAGCTTTGGATGGTTGGATGCATGACAGATGGACGGGCTAGATGGACGGATGGACGGCTAGTTAGCTGGAGCGACTATTATCTGGAGATATCTAACTAGAAAGCTAGCTAGCCAGCTATCTAGAGATAGCTAGGAATCCAGCCAGTCAGACACAGACAGACAGGGATAGCTGGAGAGCTAATTAGCTTTGGATATCTCACTAGCTAGTTAGGAAGCTAGTTAGCTGGCGGTAGCTAGGTAGCATGCTAGCAAATAGCTAAACAAACAGACATAGTCAGAAAGACACAGAAAGACAGACAACTAACTAGCTCGCTATCACTCTGTGTGTGTCTGGCTTGCGAGCTATCTCTAGCTAACTAGCTAGCTACATATAGCTAGCTTCCTAACTATCTCTTCTCTACAGCTAGCCATCTAGTTAGAAACAGCTAGCTTATCAGACAGGCACACAGTCAGCTGTAGCATTCTTGCTAGCCAGCTGATGATATCAGGATAGGAAGCTAGCTAGCTGGAGATAGCAAATGATCAAGATAGCTGTTAAGCTAGCTAGCTAGCTAGATAGCTAGATAGATGCTTACCTAGCTAGCTAGATTATGCTTTGCTAGCTAGCATGACACACAGACAGACAGATAGATAGATAGATTTTCCTGCATGAAGACGCAAAAAAAAACCCTCCTTCCATCCTGCATTCCTCTAGAGATGATTTCCCCCACTCACATTACCAAATTATGTATGAAAATTTACAATGACAAAGTGAACCAGAAGCAAAGCAGTAAAAGTGCTTTATGCGCCTTTTTTTTCCCACTAACTGATGTATTACTGGAGATGGGAATGAATGAGCTCTACAGATTGATTACACTGAGCATCATTCTGCCCGCGTGCGTGATCATAAAGCACGCCGTGGTCCAAGGTTGACTAGTAAAAGCCGCCGACGAATATGAGAATAATTGACCGCACACGCATGATAACAAAGCCCGTACAATGATAAACTCACCTGCCTAAATTGGATAAAGGTGAGGAATTTTGGGGACTAATTTATTCGTCTCCCGTTCGAATTTGCATTCGTCGCACAAGTTGGGCGCGCTCACGAATCGCGAAAATCACGGCTTGTCATTCCACTTTCTTCAGAAAGGCGTTTTGGGTGGTCTGTTTATCGCCGTGTTGCTTCCAAGCATCAGATAAAAACTAAATTGAAATAATCGATCCCATCTTTTGGCACTTAGTCACACTAGATGGAGAGAGGCCGCGATGCTCGCAGATAAGCAAGCAACTCTCTGTTTTCGCTTGAAGATACCTCGCGAAACAAACTGCATCACGGCCAACTCAATCCACCTGAGTAATTATCATCTTCATTCAATATTACAGTGAGGAATTATTCCAATTACGAAGAGACATGCAGTTTGAACCCTTGTGGGATTATGTGACAAATGGTGGAAATTCCTTTGATTTGTTTGTTTCTATTTTTTTATGATGTCATAAAAGAATCAATAGGGGAGCTGAAATTTCCAGCAGATATGTCAAATTTCAAAATGCAACAATTCTGACATGTGATTGCAGTTGGACGTGCGAGATTTCGTGTACTAAAGTAATCATTGTCCACATTTTGGCCCATATAAAACTATTATCATTACAGTTTTTGAGATGCATTTTAATGGGATTGCTTACATTGATTTTCCTGCAATTTTGAAATTATGAACACATTATTGCATAGGTGTGGAACTCCAGTCCTCGAGGGCCGGCATCCTGCATGTTTTCCGGTTTTCTTTCCCCAACACACCTGATTCAAATGATTAGCTCATTAGCAAGCTCTGCGGGAGCTTCGAAATGATCCCAATCATTTGAATCAGGTGTTTTTGAGGGAAAATTTTGAAATTATGAACACATTATTGCATAGGTGTGGAACTCCAGTCCTCGAGGGCCGGCATCCTGCATGTGTTCCGGTTTTCTTTCCCCAACACACCTGATTCAAATGATTAGCTCATTAGCAAGCTCTGCGGGAGCTTCGAAATGATCCCAATCATTTGAATCAGGTGTTTTTGAGGGAAAATTTTGAAATTATGAACACATTATTGCATAGGTGTGGAACTCCAGTCCTCGAGGGCCGGCATCCTGCATGTTTTCCGGTTTTCTTTCCCCAACACACCTGATTCAAATGATTAGCTCATTAGCAAGCTCTGCAGGAGCTTCCAAACGATCCCAATCATTTGAATCAGGTGTTTTTGAGGGAAAAGGTTTGAAAACATGTAGGATACCGGCCCTCGAGGACTGGAGTTCGACCCCTGTGCATTATTGTATAATTCCGCTTTATTTTCACACTGACGACCACAAGAGGGCGCTCTAAGCTTGTGTATCTGTACCTGCTACTTCTGGACATCTGAAAATGGATTATGTCAATAATAGCAGGTAACTAAAAATGGACGGAACAAAAACGACATTGAAAAGAAAATTCTATCCAGCACATTACAAGAGGAAAGTTGTAAAATACGCTGACGAAAATGGTAATCGAGTAGCAAAGAAAGTTTGGAGTGAACGAGAAACGTGTAAGGAACCGGATTTGAATGAATTTTGATTTGATTTCTAATTGTTTTCGTTCTTTATTCGTATGCATTTTTTGGCTGGTGCGACTTAATCTCCGAAAGGAAATACGGTGCAAAAATACGGACATTGATTGCGTCACCTTATTGAAACGTGTTTACGTCAAGTTAAACATTGAAATGAATTTGTTTACATCATTCGACGTTCAGAGTACAATCTCACGAAGAAATGAAGCCAAGCCATAAAAATAGGTTCGAAATTCAGTTTGTAGGCTATACGACGTTCACTCAAGTTATCGTCATGTTTTGGACTTACTTTCTGGCAAATAAGCGCTTGCCCGCGAGGAGATTGCGCATTCTGTGTAAATTGAAGAAAAACAACAAAAAAACATGATCTTGACCTCCTTTCTTTCCACTTCTATTTTTGCCGCAGGCGGTTGTGCTTTGGCCTCAGTATTCGTGCTGCAAGGACGGCGAGCTCTGACTTCTCGCGGATGAGGATCCTAATTTGACGCGGTAAGAAGGGGAAAAAAAAAAGAACTTTTACCAGTCTTCAATTAGAACTGTTTGTTTTCGGTATTTGACAGTAAGCAAGATTTTTAGCGATATCCTGTGCTTCGATGACGAATAGGTGTGAATTGAAATCAGATTCTGACGGTATGATAACCTAATAAGCAAAAATATAGAAGACCTCGTCCTTATCATCCATGCATGCTAAGAAGGTAAAAAAAAAAAAGTAATCGTGGCTTGTTGCATTAACTCTGCAAGCACTAGTGATACCGTATCACAATTCCTATTATTGTCGAACGGAAATTTTTCTAACTAACTAATTAAGTGTCACAGACTTATAAACGAGTAATATATGCCATAAGTTTTTTTTTTTTTTTTTTTTTTTTGGGGGGGGGTCAGTAGTGAAAGGGTTAATACTTAATATTGTCATTATCTGGGTGAAATTTCAGCTTCTAGTGCCTACTTTCAATGCTGTACCTTTGATGTGAAATGTCTTTGATATGAAGCTCAAAGAATTGATTATAGAGAGATTACTTTAATACTTATTTAAAGTAATGGATTACTTTAATAATATTGAATTTGATTCCTCACAGAAAGCAAGTTCGTTTGACCAGCTAGCATGAGCGCAAATGTGTTCTGAATTTGTGTTTTGGGAGATCAAAAACAAAACACTGACGGCATAAGCGTTCTGACTTGATTTCGATTGGTAAAGTTTCGTCCAATCATCTCCCAGTTGTGGTGACGTCATCAAAATTCACCCGTGTTTTTCGGTTTAGACACGCAAACGTGTCACGTTTTCCAGTGTGTGGTGAAGACAAAGACAAATAAATAATTATATATACACTACATATATCTGTGCAGCCATATTAGTATACGATCATTATTTTTAAAGAGGCGGCTTGTTGAGTCAACTCTGCAAGCAACCAATCATATTCTGCTTTGTTGAAACGCCGCATTTGTTAGACAAAACAAAAAAGAAAAGTACTGGTTATAAACAATATTACGTTATGGAAACGTTGACTTTGTAACACCACGGAAAAACCGTCAACACGTTTTTTTTTTGACTCAAGAGTTGTAAAGAACAAGAGCAACAATAAAATCCGAAACGACTTGGTAACACGGCGGTAAAAGCGCCAACCCGGTTTTTGCTCCATTCCTAAGAAGATATTTCCAGGTGAAGCACCGGCCGGCCTCATTTTTACCGACATCACCCGCGGGTTCCCCCGCACCCAAACTGTAAAAAGACCAAGCTCATTAGCGCTCGCGATGGCGCTACTCCAAAGTTGTGATGACTTCCAAAGCGGCGCGCGAGGAGTCTCGGCGCAACAACGTAGCGTGTCCGCGTGCGGCCTTGCCAATCAAAAGTTCACGCGCAGCCATTTGCCTTTTCGCCAAAGAAAGGTCGGCTCCGCGGGGCTTCCGTAATGAGCGCGCGGAAAGCGCGATGTAGAGCGTCGGAAAACACGTAAGACACAATTGGGACACCCTCGTCTTTCATGGCGCCGCGGATGATCCAATTAGGCTCTGATTTGTCTCTTCGTCTGGATGTTAATATTCGCCGCCGATGCTATCCTGTTGTTGTTGTTGTTCAACAGCGACACCCGACAAGACAGATGGTTTGTTTCCCAAATACATCTGGGAAAGAGGGAAAGGTTCCGGAAGTTGGCCAACAAACTTTTTGGCCAACCGTACTGCTGGTTTTCAGATTCATGGGCGATACGGGCTAACTGTAGCAATACAGTATTAGAATTAGACAGTTTTAAGGGATATGTGTGTGTGTATATATATATATATATATATATATATATATATATATATATATATATATATATATATATATATATATAAGCTGCAATTTTTTTCTCATGAGTTGAGCCCTGCGATATAGTGATAAATACAGTATTAAAATCATAGAAATAATGTATAAATTGTATAAAAATGTATAAAAGTGTAAATGTGTGAGTGTGTGTATATATATATATATATATATATATATATATATATATATATATATATATATATATATATATATATATATCAATCATTCAATGATATGATGCAAATTTTTTTCTCATGATTTGAGCCCTGTGGCTTACAGTCTAGTGTGGCTTATCAAGATTTTTTGTTTTTGTTTTTGAGCCAATCGACCAGTAAAGCAACCCAAACCCTCGGAATATTTTAGTGCTAAACATGCAGATATATTTGGAGGGCTAGAAAAGTACAGATATTGCCAAGCGAAAAAAATAACCATTCATGTGATGTGTACGAAAAGCAACATGGCAACATAGGTGAAAACAACAGAAGCAAATATTCGCGGAATGATTTGATATTTTGGGCGATTTGGTTTAAGCTACTTCTTCACCAGCCATATAAAAGGTGTTGTACTTTTTTTTTTACTGTGAAAAAAAACTTCAAAATATACCGTATTAAAAAAAAAAAAAAAACACAAAAACTAAGTATAATAATTAAAAACAAATGAAGGCATATAACAATAAATGAATAAAAAACAAAGGAACACGGAGTATAATAATAAAAAAGAACTGAAAAAGACAGAAAAAAATGTGAAAAAAAAACAATAATTCAACCTATACTTCACAGATTTCACTCAGTGCAGGTATTTTTTTGGAATGTAAACCCAGCTATAATCGAGGGAACATTATATACTATGTGTGTGAATGACACACTTTCCGCATCAAGCACGAATAAAATATCAATATTCGGTTCACCATATAACGATCAGCATTAAACGCTTTCTTCACTAGGTTCTGTCTAAAAATAATAAACAAAAGACAAAAGTATCTTCTGCTGAGGCTATGATGTGGCTTTTCTCTCTAATAAAAGAGTTTTCTATCTCCTCAAAGGATATTCAAAGGCCACCGCCATACATGATTTATACATACGCCTCGTTTCCACTGAGTAAGCGTTACGCCGTAAAAATCCACCGTCAACATTTGTTCAGGGTTGTGGGGTATTACCGAGGTAGCAAAAGTGAGAAAGAACGTTTCTCAAACGCGGGTACGGGTTTTTCTTTTGAAGAAAAATGGCGGCTTCCTCTGGTCCCTTTCATAAAGTTTTTCCAACTGTTGCCGATGCCTAGAGGACGGCTACCAAACGCTCACCGCGGAAAGGTAGATCTTGGTACACCGTGGTTATGAAGACCGCAAACCGCATCTTACCGTAGTCGGTCTCGTAGAAGACAATGAACTTCTGCCAGTACAGCTCCGAGACGAGGGTAAGCAGGACGTCGCTGATGCGGACGGGCGGACGCGCGGCCAAAGTGTAGCTCTCGCCGTCCGGGCTGGGGTTGAACTGGCAGGCGGTGCGCGGTACCCCCTCGCCGTTCCTCTGGATGAACAGGTGGGGGATGTGCATGGCGTCGGTCAGGGATTGCAGGGCGCTGGCGGCGGCGCAGCCCGTGGAGGTGACCAACGCCAGGATCCCCTGATTCATCAGCTCGCATGCTGGGTGGGAAAAGCGAGACAGAAAATTGGATTCGTCAGGACAAGGGAGCAAAAACCCAACGAAGCGAAGAGGGTACCAAAGTTGAGCATTTTTCATTTTCTCTCTCAAAACAGCTATTCGCGCTAATGCTAGCCAAACGTGTTATCACTTGATATGATACAAAATGTATCACCGTTATTTTAGAGGATTTTTTTTCTAGGTGTCTCGCAGTGGACATTTGTAGAAATACGGCGCAGTTCAACAATAGGACTGGTGATACGGTATCACTAGTGATTGCAGAGTTGAGTCAACAAGCTCCCTCTGAAAACAATTGGATGGCAATCATGTTTTTTTTTCCTTCTTGGCAATCATAGCATAAGGACGAAATCTTTGTCCTTTGAATTCTCGTGACTCGCTCAGGACCAATGTCTCCCAGTGGATATTTGTAGAAATACGGTGCAGTTCAACAATAGGATTGGTGATACGGTATCACTAGTGATTGCAGAGTTGAGTCAACAAGCTCCCTCTGAAAACAATTGGATGGCAATCATGTTTTTTTTTCCTTCTTGGCAAGCATAGGATAAGGACGAAATCTTTGTCTTATGAATTCTCGTGATTCGTGACTCGCTCAGGACCAATGTCTCCCAGTGGACATTTGTAGAAATACGGCGCAGTTCAACAATAGGACTGGTGATACGGTATCACTAGTGATTGCAGAGTTGAGTCAACAAGCTCCCTCTGAAAACAATTGGATGGCAATCATGTTTTTTTTTCCTTCTTGGCAACCATAGCATATGGACGAAATCTTTGTCCTTTGAATTCTTGTGACTTGCTCAGGACAATTAAAGAAGAAGAAGAATATTCATGTATTTACCTCCGTTTTAGTAATGTTCCTATGTGTGAACAAGGATTCGGACGGTGGTTCAGTCTGCTCGCTTCTTTTTTTGAAAATAATGGAACAACCTCAGCTAACGTGAGCTGCTGTTCGCCGCAACAGACTCTTGCTGATAACAGCCTGTTACGGTAATTATTATAAGTAAGAATACGGCCCATGTAAAACTGTATCTTATATTTGGGGAATTACGGTAGTCCAAAAGTCAGGCAAGATTTAATGATGTAAAAGGAAAGCTGGACAAAATGCATCTCCAAACAAGACGCGTTAGCAAAGCCGCTAATTTAAAAAGTCGTTTTGATTCATTATGCAACAAAGACTTCTGGTACGGGTCTCAGAATGTGTCACATGAAGCAAGAACGAGGTTCCCGCTGATAACGGAATGTAAAACAGCGACTCCAGGCTCAGAAGGGGGGCACGCGCCTATCTCCCAAAACCAGATAGCGAGGTCCAGCATCGTCTTTTAAGTTGTATGTTAATGAGGCAAGATTACAACCTCAGACGCATGTTTGGAATGTCTGAGACGCTCTTATCATCCCAACATTTTTATTTACATACACAACTCGGGACTTTTTATCCTCTTTGGGTGGATCGGGGACGTCTGCCGGGATAGGCGCCAACAGATCTTTGAAAGATGAAAATGTCATCCTCAGCATTATTAATATGTCAGTATGCAAGAGAAAAAAAACAACTATAATAACAAGGTTTTGTCTGGCATGGGGTGAATAATATATTAGTGTGAGTAGACTTGAAGGCCATGTTTGGCATCCATTATTGAGTTGTTTGACAGCTCGTCAGAAGACTGAGAATATGATAAAGCGTGCTAGCAAAGGAGCTATGTGACAGAATACATAACCTGAGTCAAAATGTTTAAACGCGCAAATTGAATCTTTCATACTCTTGTCAGTTCCGATGTTGTTCGATAGTTCCCGGGCTTCTACGAGAACAACGAATCGGTTTTTAGCTCTGCCATTTCATCGATCGTTTGGTGTAAGACACGGGTGTCAAACTCAAGGCCCGGGGGTCGGATCAGGCCCGCCGCATAGTTTTACGTGGCCCGCGAAATGCTAACGATGACTTCAAGATTCTTCCTAAAATACCGGATTTTCAGGTTGTTTTCAACTGTTACACCCCCTGGTGTTGATTGTACCAATGCGGTACTTGCTTTTGAGGGCGGGATAAGTCACATTTTTAAATAAGTTTTGACAATTTTCACCGAAGCACTGTTTGATTTTTCAGTTTCAGACTAACGTATAACCTAAGGGTGGCCCCCAGGTCCTAGTTTGCGATAACTTGCACAGTATAAACAAACGCCAACGTTGCATAAACAATGTACACTCACTTAAGAATTATTCACTCAAAATTATTTATTTACTATATTTTTAAACTTGTGCCAACTCAAGTCAATACATTGTGGTATAGCAGGAAAAATTCCGATTTTTCCGATTTTTTCCGATATTCAAACGTATTCGCAGGTACGTTTGCCGATCAAAAATGGTTCACTCAACATTGCGTGTCTTACGCTTCGGTAAATCTCAAACGTGGGCCGTCCCACCTATCCTGATTTAACCTCATCTGGCAGTTCAACAAAAATCCAAACATCTGCATTTTCCCCTCGACGAGATGGAAAAGCCATTTTCTACAGTGCTGCATTTGATTGCCAAATTACAATCCAAGACGCTATGTCTGACACTCAGACAAATTGCGGCGCAACAGTGGGGAGCATATTGTACAAAACAGCAATCCAATACCCCCCCAAAGCTTTTCATACTGCCCAATTATGTAGTCAGTCTAAATAATGGAACAATTTAGCTCAAAAACAGCTGCCAACTGACAGGTCATGATTTCAAAACTTCCTCTAGCAAGCCAAAAACCGGGTAGAGGAACTACAAAAGGGGAGGGTTTTATTTTTCCCATTTGAAGTATAATTAAAATGAAATAAGGCTTTGATGCGCTTGGTTATTTTTTTTATTTCAGATTTAGACTAACCTGTAACTTGTATAAAGGCTGTAAAAAGTAGTTAGCAGTCGTTGAAAGTCGATTTGGATTGCTTTTTTTTCTTAAGTGTAATAAAATAAGGATTTACATCTTTTTTTTATTTCAGGCAGTTTGATGCACTTGTTTTTTTTCTGTTTTAGACTAACCCGTAACCTGTATAAGCACTGTAAAAATAGGAAGTCGTTGAAAGCTGATTGGCACGATCCTCATTTTTTCAGGCACTTTGATGCACTTGCTTTTTTTCAGTTTTAGACTAACCTGTAACCTGTATAAACACTGTAAAAAGAAAAATAACAGTTCCTATTAACCCTAAATGTAATAAGGAACGGCGACATTTAAAAAAAAAAAATCAGGCACTAGGATGCACTTTTTTATTTTCAGTTTGACACTAACATGTAACCTGAAAAAACCCTAAAAAAGTAGTAAGGGTTGTTTGAAGTTGATTATGTTGCTTTTTTCTTAACTACAATGAAATAAGGATTGGCATCATTTAAAAAAAAAAACTGGCACTTCAATGCAATCGTTTTTTTTTTTCAGTTTTAGACTAACCTGTACCCTGTATAAACCCTTTAAAAAGTAGTGAACGCTTGTTGAAAATGGATTGATATTACTGTTATCTTATCTGCAATATAATAAGGATTTACATTTCTTTTTTTGCATTTGATTGCACTTTTATTTTTTTTCAGTTTCAGACTGTATAAACACTTTGAAAAACATCGTTAACACTTCTTAAAAGTTGACTCATATTGCTTTTTTCTTTTGCTGTTAAAAGGATGCAGTTTTAGGTATACTTTATACTTTATACTTTATACTTTTTTATACTTTATACTCATATTCATACTCGGCCCGGCGATTGGGCGGCGGTTAAAGTTTTCTCTTTCCTAGAGGGGGCTTTGCAAAATATAATTGAGAGGCACCGAACTACAGGTACAGCGGCCGAAAAGGAAAAGCAAATAACGATGCCGGTAGATGCGCGGAGAAGGTTTGAAAATGGAGTGTCGGCACTCCAAGCATATGACTGTATTAAGGCAATCCAAATCCCACTAGTAGGAGTGGTAGTGAGGAAAGAATGCAAAAGTAGGATTGACAGCCGAGTGGGATTCATACGCGCGCTTGTTTTGTGCGGGCACAACGAGGCAGAGAGATTGAGTGAGGCTTTTGGAGCCTTTTACATTCATGCTTGACAAGGCACGGGAAAATAAGACGTGCTCGTGTGAGGGGAGATTGCAAAAAAACAAAACAAACAAACAAAAAAAAATATACGGGCGCCGGTGAAAGTGACGCACCATTTTGGTGAGAATATATTTTTTCAAATTGAGGGCATGTATTAATTATATTATTATATTATATTAATATGACGACAGTCCGTTGCCCAAATTTTTTGAGGCCTATTCCCATAAAATACAAGAACTGATAAATTGGGGGGTTGATTATAGAAATATAAACAAAGAATAATATGATTTATTTTTGGTCCCATAACACTTCAAACAAAAAGCAACGTGAATCGCAGCCTTAACATTTGTCTGCACATTTTAGTATTGGATGATTACAATTGGCAAAAATGGACAGATTTTTTTTATTGAACTATTGTTTTATTCTTTATTTTATAACATATTTATTTTTTACAGGGCCCTTCTGATGCCATGGTATGAAAAAAAAAATACCTACATGTATAATCTGTACAGGTGGGTGAATTGAGGGTACGGATTACAAAAATGCGGGTAGAGATGATTAAATCTGGGTAAAATATGGGTACAGATGATTTAACTGGGTACAGATTAGTTCACTGTCGGTGGAGATTACTAAACTGTGGGTACAGATTAGTAAACTGGGTAGATACTACTAAACTATGGGTACAGATTAGGGAACTGTGAGTACAAATGACCAAAATGTGGGTGCGGATTATGAAACGGTATTTGGGTATTCGGAACTAAACTGCGGGGATATACTATTACTAAACGGTGGAACAGATGACTAAATTGCGGGAACAGATTAACATATAATATTTCGTTTCATCCAGAGGGGCTCCGTAAATGTTTGTATTTTGTTTTTGTGTCTTTTTTCTTGGCGCATATGCAGGGGTGTTTTTTTTTTTTTCATACTTGAGGCGAGCTCTTTGTTTGGGACACGGCCGAAGACAGACGTTTTCAGAAATCGATTTCAATGAATTAAAAACGTGTTTTAAAGCCACTGAACCTCGATCAGTTATCCCTCCATCTCGTGCTTTGATATTATAGTCACGTCGAGAAACAAAATGTCTTCTCAAGTGTTCATATTTTGGCATGATAATAAGCGCATATAGATACACTAGCGGAGCCCAGTGTGCTGACAGGCAGAAGGAAAGCTCTGCAACCATTGGCAAGGATGATAATGGCGGAATAATGACCCTTAAATGGTCCCGGCGAAGTGGTGGGGATCCATCACTCATTTGCTGGAAGCTATCTGACACCTTTGTCACCGCCATTATACATACGTCTTCAAAATGGCTTCCTTGGACTACATCATTCTTACGGTATCTTCGCGCCATAGCCCATAATGTAGTTTTATGCATCCGGACAGTTTTACTTCAACGCGGATGCAGAAATGAAAAAGTTGTTTCTTAGACGGTGAGGACGGACGGATTGATCGGCAGATAGTTTCTCGGATCAATGAATGAATGTTTAGCTGGATGGATGAATAAAGGGATGGATTTTTTTTTTTTCCCGACGGGTAGAAAGTAAGAGCCTGTAATCACACTTTGATCATCGTTAAGAAGCGTCTCCGTCGCAGGCGGGCGAACAAAAGAAAGTGAATTTTTATCCTCGGAACGCCTCGTCTCATCGGTTCGTCATCGGCGGTCGTGCGCACCGGAAAACAATACGAAAACCGCCACAAAGACCAAAGGACAAAAAGAGACGTTTCAATTCGGTTCCGTCGATGAAAACGGAACGTTACCGTCAACCGAATACGACGGGACGCTACAATGGGACCGAACGCCCGGCGGATTGGAATTGTCTCATTGATTTCACGGCCTAAATGAGACGCTCTCATTTGAAGACACTCGGGGACTCGGAGCAAAGTCGCGGGATCCGACACGGGAGTCTCCGCCGAGACTCGTATTCGGAACCTCGTCCGCGCAATCTTCCCCCTGCTGTGAAAACGCCGTGACTGATCTAACGCAGACGACATCTGGCGCGTGTGATCTAAAATCACCGCGTTTTCCCATTCCTCAGACACGGGTTACTTTTGTGCATAAAACATCGAGCGATTACAAGGGCTGCAAAGATCTCAATATGTCATTTATTGTAAAAAAACTCGTTTTGCAAGAAAGAAAGTCGGAACTGGAGTATTAACATGAAAAATGAAATGTTAGAGAGGTCGGGATCATTTTTGAGTTAAACGCAAACCATTATCAGCTTTCCATCGCAAAACGTGAAAAAAAAAACAGCTAACAACAGCAAACATATGATGTGAGCGAGGGTGTCCGGATTTTATTAGTCACGAGTCACCTTATTGACTTGTGAAGTTCAAACTTTTTTTTTCCTTTTGGAGGATCTCAACCCATGTGCAGTTGCATGGTGAACAAAAGGTGGCGCTATTCCTTATTTTGTGTGCAGCTAGCATAATAGCGCTAAATCTATCAAATAAACATACAGTACCATTAGAAGAAATTTTTTCACATACATGCGTATTGTAATGCACAGTGCCTGATTTAAAATAGACCCAGATGTTGGTAATATGATTTTGCATTTTTTCCTAGTTTTGTAAATGCTTTTAAAAGCATAATAATGAAGTTAATATTTTTTTTTTATGCAAAGAAAAGGAAAGTGCTATGGTTTGTCTGTAGTCTGTGACGTGATGATAACACTAGGATATAGCCATTAACTGGTCTCCACCGCCACCTACTGTCTTGAGGTGAAATGTCAACAAAGAATTTTCTGTTTGCTGACATAGTTTGACTGCCGCTCAATGAATGTTGCAAAAATCACAGGAAAATCACTGTAAGAATCCTGTTAAAATGCAGGGTTAGGGTTAGGGGTTAGGGTTAGGGTTAAGGTCAAAAATTGTAATTATAATTGTTTCATATGGTCCACAATTTGGACAATGGTTAGTTTAGTACACAAAATCTCGCAATCACATAGAAATGTCAGAAAATTTGAAATTTTACATGTTTTATTCATCTGCTGGAAATTTCAGCTCCCTCGTGTTTTTATTCCCATTGATTTTTTAATTATATCATTAAAAAAATCAAAGTATTTGCCACAATTTGTAACATAATACCACAAGGGTTATTCAAATATGAAAATTTGCTGATACTAGGCCTTGACTACCAGTGAAACTTTCTCAAAGTCTAAAAAAAAAAACCAGCCAATCAGCATGTTAAATCATGTACAACGCTGCTTGGTTTAACATCCAAACGTCCTACAACGCCGCACTTTTCCGTAACAATGACTCATCCCCCAGCAAACAGTTAGCCATAAATCTTGTCCTGCCCTCACTTTTCGGAAGATAAACATCCGTGGCCCTCTTTCCTCGCGTTCGCTCCCGCTGTCAGACTAAGGTGAGAGTACATCGTCGTCAATACTATCGACGGCGAGGCGGCCGCGTCACCTGGACCGCGATGTAGTGCTTCACGTCTGTAAATTGTCCCTCGCGGACAAGTGACAGGCAGCGCGCCGGAAATTGACTTACGCTAGCGCGGCGGATTTTAAACAGAAAGTAGTCGTCAATGACCCCGCGCACCCCTCCCGTACGGAACCGCGACCCGTATACAGTACGCCCTCGCCACCCAAGAGTTAGAGGAGGTCGTCCTCTAATCTCTGCCTACAGCTGTCCCCGAATGTGTCTCGACATAAAGCGCGGCCACGATAGCAAGGTGCGCTGAATGTTAAGTCTTTTCTCTCGCCGTTGGAATGACAACGCGCGAGAATCTCGCGTCCGACACGCGTACCCTCCAGACGCCGGCGGGCGTGCGAGACACATTAAAAAGCGAGCGGGACACGGAAGACCTTGACTCACGCCATCAAACGATTCCACGTTGTTCCCCGGCGATAACGCCTCGCAGATTTTTTTTAGCGTGCCTTTTTTTTCCCCGTTAAACGGTAGGAACGCACGTCGTATTCTCATCCTGATCCCCAAGGAAGAACTCGCATTTTGTTCTGTGTCCTGATTGGCTAAGGGACTGCAGGCTGTTGTCTATCCGTTTTTGTGCCGTGTCTCCTGGGCACCAGAACGAAGAGGCACGGTTAGAGCTACAGTGATATATGCGCTTGAAATCATCATTAATAACCATGCAGATTATCAACAAAGTACGTGTGTGTATACAGTACACACACATATATAGATATATAGATATAAATGTAGTCCTGTATAATTACAGCATACAAGAGAAAAAAAAATGATGTGCAATGACATGGTATTTTCTCCAACTTTTGGAGAATTGACGAAACCGCCATTTAGCGATTTTGCCACTAGCTAGCGCAACAACGTGCAAAATTCTCATCCGCCCGTTTTGAAATGGCGAATATGCAGAAATAACTGTCCAGTGGGCGAAAAACTGTGGACATGCAATCGCAGTCGTCGCTGACCAGCTGCTGCCGCGTTCCATTCGGTGACTTCATTAACGATATAACCAATAAACAATAAAAGCAACCTAGCATGCACCATGCACATACTTACGTGCTGAGATTGCGCATCTTTTTTAATTTGATTTTTTTTTTCCTTCCTGTTTTCCAGCTGCTGCTTTATGTACCGTACTCTGGCAATCGATATAATATACGGAGTACACGCAACATGAATGCCAATGATTGATCAGCAATGTTTTTAATACACTCATGAATTAACACACTGACTGCAAAGACGATATAAAATTTTAAATATAATATCCTCCTGAGAGCCAACTCATTCAATTTGTGTCCAACGTCATGTCCATTATGTCTCAGCAAATTTAAACGCATACCAGTCGAACACATGAAACATCACTGGAAAAGCCAGGATGTCCTCGAATGAGGACACTAGGACATTGACCGTTGTAAAGACGATATAAAATTTTAAATATAATATCCTCCTGAGAGCCAACTCATTCAATTTGTGTCCAATGTCGTGTCCAATATGTCTCAGCAAATCTAAACACATACCAGTCGAACACATGAGACGTCACTGGAAAAGCCAGGATGTCCTCGAATGAGGACACTAGGACATTGACCGTTGTAAAGACGATATAAAATTTTAAATATAATATCCTCCTGAGAGCCAACTCATTCAATTTGTGTCCAACGTCGTGTCCATTATGTCTCAGCAAATTTAAACGCATACCAGTCGAAAACATGAGACGTCACTGGAAAAGCCAGGATGTCCTCGAATGAGGACACTAGGACATTGACCGTTGTAAAGACGATACAAAATTTTAAATATAATATCCTCCTGAGAGCCAACTCATTCAATTTGTGTCCAACGTCGTGTCCATTATGTCTCAGCAAATCTAAACGCATACCAGTCGAACACATGAGACGTCACTGGAAAAGCCAGGATGTCCTCGAATGAGGACACTAGGACATTGACCGTTGTAAAGACGATATAAATATTTAAATATCCTCCTGAGAGCCAACTCATTCAATTTGTGTCCAACGTCGTGTCCATTATGTCTCAGCAAATTTAAACGCATACCAATCGAACACGAGACGTCACTGGAAAAGCCAGGATGTCCTCGAATGAGGACACTAGGACATTGACCGCAACTATTTCTAGATTATTATTAATAGCAATTGTACATTGAAAATTAGCGTTAGCTTACCTTGTCATTATTGCTAGTTGGGACGACTGGGACCTTGCTGACAAGGTTTCCAAATGCTTTGGGATTGAAAGAGTAAACAGCAGGTCGAATCTCATTGGCTGATTTCGACGTCCCGAAATCGGAACGTGTATTCAGTCAAAGACGGACGCAAGATACCAGAGAATGGTTGCGCGTTTGTTTGACGACCCAAAGTGGACAAAAATATTACATGCATCTGACATGTACCATAAGCATATAAATACACAAGTTAGTAAACAGGATTTCCCCAAATAAACTAAGGATTATTTTCTCAGACCTCATCCGAATTTCTTTTTGTATCATAAAGCATAAAATCATTTGAAATAAGCGAGCTGTCCTGTTGACTTGGTTATACCCACGGGTACACGCTGAATTACAGTTGGAGTTCCGTTCTTCGTGTTATGTCTGTCGGCGTGTGATGAAGGGACTATTTGTTTGTCATATGTCTGATTCCTATGATGCCATGAATCCAAGTGCCCCATGAGGGGGGCAGTAAAGTTATTGACCATCACCTACTTGGAGGGCCAATCAGTCTTAGTTGTCACCTCCAGAAGCTTCTCCACACTACGGCGTGCAGAGTCTTAAATTCCAAGGCTGACACATGAGGGATAGCGCAGGGTCAGAGAAGTGCCCGCGGGATTAATCGGTGCAGCCTGGGGGGGCGGAAACTCTGACCTAACGCAACAAAATCCACACCCCTTTCCATTTTCACAAAACAAACAAGCATACGTCCAATCGTTTTCGATACTGCTGACGCCGCGCAGGTTTTCGCCGGTTGACTCCCAGCGGACTGAAAGGAGACACGTTGTGCAGCTCTGGCGTCAATATGTTGACTGTCCTTGTTTGTTTTACTCTTTTCCTTATCTTTATATATATACCTGTACGGTATATCAGGTTGGTTGGTTAGTAGGTGGATGGGAGACTACCTGGGAACACCAGGTGCGGTAAATGTCTATATACATATGTATAATCGTATTTCTGCACTATAAGGCGCACCACATTATAAGGCGCACGGCCTATTTCAAAAAACTGTTTTCATGCACCACATTATAAGGCGCTGAGAATAGAAGCTACAGTAGTGGCAGAGGTTGCGTTATGCAGCCACTAGATGGAGCTGCGCTTAAGGGAATGTCGACAAAACAATCAGATAAGTTGCTCAAACTTTTCAATCAGAAATGAAAAATAAAGATGATTTTTTTGAAAGTACTAACTACTACCCTAAATTGTATATTTTAGAAATGTTATAAATATATAAATGTTATAAATATATATATATATATATATATATATATATATATATATATATATATATATATATATATATATATATATATATATATATATATAAATCGTATTTCCGCACTATAAGGCGGACCACATTATAAAGCACACGGCCTATTTCAAAAAACTGTTTTCATGCACCACATTATAAGGCGCTGAGAATAGAAGCTACAGTAGTGGCAGAGGTTGCGTTATGCAGCCACTAGATGGAGCTGCGCTTAGGGGAATGTCGACAAAACAATCAGATAAGTTGCTCAAACTTTTCAATCAGAAATGAAAAATAATGATGATTTGTGGAAAGTACTTTTTGAAGAAAAAATACCTCTTGATCACATTAAATTACTATGACCACTTCACACCCTACCCTGAATTGTATTTTTTAGAGATGTTTTATATACATATATATATACATATAGTCGGTTAGACTAAATGGGATCATAATTCAGTATGGCTCAGTTTTAGACCGTATAATGTAGGGACTTCTTTGTTGTCAATTTCCATACATTTGAATAAATTGTCTAAAATATGTATTTACAAAATACTGTATATCCCTCTGTTAAATGATGATTTATTATATTTCTTGCTATCTTACAAAAGGAACTATTACCTATTACCCACCTATTACCTTTGGTTCCATTTGATGCACGGGAACTTTACCTTTACCTATATGTTACCTTTCAAACCGGTTTTTGTAACACCCCGAGTAAAATACATTAAAAAAAAATGTATACATTGTAGATTTGAGCTTTAGTGGTAGGTGAACAGGCCATATAGTAGGAGAAACCTGCTTCGATTTCACACCGTATTTACTCATTCATTTTTACCGGGCTGGCGGTGAATATGCTAAGAACCGTATCCCACTTAAGATGGCCCCGTAAAAAGACGAGTTACTCTCCGGACCGATCAGCAGTCAGCTGCCAATCATGCCTGTTCTTCAGAAACGATGATGACTTTAAAATCACCGTTGACAGGAAACGGCACGGCACGGCGCCGCCGCGTCTCGTAGCGTCACTTTCACCTCGTTCATACTCCTCGCCGACTTCAGAGTCTTTCAACTCCCTCGCCCTCCAGCGCGACACGGGCCTTCAAGTCCCAATCTGACACGAAAAGAAAGAACCGTTTGATAGCTGACGCGTCGTCCTTTACAAGAAACCAAATGACGCTGAATAGCAAAGCTTTCAAAACGAAGACGCCGCCACGCTTTCGCGTCAACGTCGCTTTGTATTCTTTTCGTCTTTCCGCCGGTTTCGCTCAACCTAATGAGTGGAATGGCGTCTTTTGCATTCAGTGGGATGTTTGTTGACTTTGCGCGGCTGTGCCGTATACGATGGCAAACGTATCGTTACATTAATATCTCTCCGTTCGTCAAAACTGCAGTTTCTCATCGGGATTTCCGATGCGGCGCTTGTTGGCGTTGAATCTCATTAGGCTGGTACGGGCGAGGGACGATTATAAATCATACTCAACAGTTGGACTGTTTACATTTGTCACGGACTCGTTTCGCATCTCCGAGGAGCTTCTTTTTTTGCGCTCATAAATGACGTTTATATAATATGCATCTGTCCAAAAATATTGGAACAGTAAGGCCCATGTGTCGGTTACCGGTGTACAGGAAGACCTATAATATTTGAATTTGGAAAAAGATCATTTAGGTCAATTACAGAACTAGGGCTGAAATGAGTCAGAGTAAGTCAAGTACATAAAATTTTATGGTACATTAAATTTAGCAGTTAAATGTTTTTTGTGTCTCCTGTTTATTTAGTGTAAGCTCTTAGAAAGAAGTCCAGCTAACCGCAGTGACAAATTTTAATTTATGCTTAAAAATAAACCCGACCTGACGAAATCCTATGAGAAGTAGATCCTAGCGCCATGTTGCAGCATACTGGCTGATTTGCATCAGCACCAATGTCTAGAAAGCTACGCGGTAATGAAATCAAACTTATTTGCTAATAAAAATGCTTAAAAAAAGTTAATTGCGATGACTTTGGAGTATACTGCACGCATTGCCAGCAAATAGCGGAAGCTCCAGGGTTAGCGGCTAGCAGTGGTGAGCAGCACTAGATGCTAGCAACGTTAGCGTTTAGCAGTAATCATCTGCCTCGTATAGGCTGGCAAAAGACGTCAAATTACTTTTCAAACGCAGTATAAGACATAAATTTCTCTCCTGAAGTTGCCGTTCCTACTGATCACTTTTGAACAAACCAAGTTTACTCAACTGTCCTTTTTTTTTTTTAGGTAGCGACAATCGCTATTGTGATTTCGACATCATTTTGTTCCATAAATCAAACAAGGAGATATTTGTCCCAAAACTCAGTCACGTTTCTCGAGCGTAAAATGGTCCGTTGCGTCCGGTTTGTCAATTTGCTGCCTTGCAGTACGAGACTCAGCCTCCCGGTCCACGCGTGTTTCTTGACCACAAAAGATTGAGGAGGACTCATGTGGGGCCATAAGATGACTGCCACCTGTTCACACAGCGTGAATAACACGCATGACACGCCGACTGGCAGATAAAGCGCTTGAATCTCCTGCAGGGTAGCTAAAAGGAAGCCACCAAACTCCTTCAGATAAAATAATCCACACATGGCGCTGCCCCATACACGTACTTTTGCCTTGTACTACAGGGGATATGTTCCAGATTAGCCGTAGTAGATGAAAATCCACCATACCGAGAGACCGCAGATAAACACGTTTTATACACACTAAGGTTTTTACGGAAGAGGATTAGGGACACTGGGGGAAAAAGATCTCGAACCTGACTCAGATACATAAATAATGTGTATGAAATGTCTTTAATTCCTTCAAACTCAAAGAGTTCTTTCATTCAATGTCAGCCATTTTCCATTAAATGATAAATAAAATAAAGTACATGGGGTTGATTATGAAAGATACGTAAAAAAACGTCCTTGGAATTGAACGAGTTCATAAAACCGTGCCTAAAACCGGGGGTGGAGGTTGGCTACTCTAAATACTAAATCATCCTTCTCACTATGTATGTAATATCAACAGCGGCCAGAGGCGGCGCCAAAAAAACAAAGATCAAGTAAAATCGTAGGAACCGTTAAACTAAATCATCTCCAAAACATTATTTCGTGATTATTAGCAGTGAAGTCGGAAAAAGTGAAGCATGAAATGGTGAGGGAACGCTGTATATCAAGTAGGCGCTGATATGTAAAGTGACGTACACACCGCTTGTGGTATTATCAATATAAGATGCACACTGCTTCTGGTATTATCAAAACAAGATGGTCGACATAGATATTTTTGAAAAGAACCTGAATGACTGAGACCGCAAAAGCGCGAAGGGGTAAGGGGCACTAAATACCGGGGTAGGTGTTTCCGTAAAATATCGTTAACAAGGTATCTACGGTATTAGCAATACATGACGGTCGTAAACATATTTTTGAAAAGATATCGAATGACTGAGACCGTAAAAAGCGCTAAGTGAAAAGGGACACTGTCCCATACAATATCGGGTAGGTGTTTCCGTAAAATATCGTTAACAAGGTTTCTACGATATTATCAATATATGACGGTCGTTAACATATTTTTGAATATAGCTCGAATGACTAAGACCGCAAAAAGCGCAAAGGGAAAAGGGACACTGTATATCGGGTAGGTGTTTCCGTAAAATATCGTTAACAAGGTATCTACGATATTATCGATATTTTTGAAAAGAACTCGCAGCGCTGAAGCCGCAAAAAACAAAACGCAAAATGGCGAGGGAAAACCGTAAATAAACGGTCTTAAAAAGCTCGGCAAGTAATGCTCAACGGGCAATTACGGGAGCAGAATCTCGCAGTCCGGGGGCGGCCATGTTAACAAGTTTGGTGTCGGGCAGATGGCTGCATGCTTTTTTTTTTTGCAGGTATTAACCTTGTTTTAGTAGCTAACAAGCTGTGCTTTGAAGAGCTGTTTAAAATTTGGCTGACGGCGGAACGCCGCGCCCGTGAACACATCGTCGTCGCCAGCTCGCAAAAACAAACAAGTTGATTATCCCGAGAAGGCCGGGCTCCAAAGAGGCGCGTGTGACGAGCAAATAAGTAAACCTCGGAATAATATGTCGCCGGTGCGCATTAAAAACAGCCGCTAATGGCCATCACAAGACACATTCGCCGTTATCGTGTTAATTAAGGCGCCGCGCTCCTTGCTGAGTAAACACGTGCGGCGGCAGCAGGATTTCCATAATCTGCCTGCTTTTACTGTACGCCGTTACTGCCATAAATGCCATTGTGACAAATTTAGCCTCATAATGTCAACGGAAACTCTTATTCGTTTTTTTTTCTAATTGCTAAGCAGAATTTGCGGGGTACAGGAGAAGCAGTGTTAACAAAAACGCAAAAAAAAAAAAAGTCACTATAACACAAATGAGCAATTTGTTCGTTAATGTTCCAATCAATTTGCTCTTAATTTGAAAGGAAATTTCAAATAAGCATGCAATTAGATTAGCTTATTCCTGCGGAACATTTGTGATGAAGTACTGCGATTTATGCGACAAAAACGCCTGAGCTTACCGCTAAAACAAGCTAAGGAAGAATCGTCATCAATTGGATTTTGAAGGTATGGTAACAAATGAAAAATTATGCGCTTTCAAGACGATACATCTACAGAAAAACTATCACTTAATTAAAGTTGATTAAAAAGGAGAAAGATTGAGGTGTGCTTGTACGTTTTTTACAGAGATAACAATCTGATTTATAGCCAGCGCGTCGAGTGGGCGGGGCACGGAAAGTTTTCTCATTCCTGGGGGGGGGCTTGGCAAAATATAATTGAGAAGCACTGAGTTAAGATAAGGGACAGGGTGAACCATTCATGTTAGGGGGCTAGAAAATGCTTTGCGTCAACGGTGTCCCCACTATGAAGGAAAAACGAGTGTGAGTTTGTGTACAGGTGTGAGCAAAGCCATTTGCGAGCTTTGATTTGCTTTATCGACCACGCGATCGGGGACAGATGCAAAGCGCGCCATTTTTAGATGGGGTTATGTCACATCAAAAATTCATCGCAACATCATAGCTTTTTTTTTTATGATTATTTCCAAAGCATTGCAGCCGAGTATTGATGTGATTAAGATATCTTCAAACTGTCCCGCTGTGTTCAACGTATGCATCAAACAAACATTAATTGGAGAAATTTGCCACACGCTGAAGCGGATCAAATTATTTTTTACTTAGCATTCTTTTGAAAAAAAAAAAGAATCCAATTTCCTAAACATCAGCCATTCTCTTTGCTCGGTTCAACCTCGAACTTATTAATTTCCTCTTTTGGGAAATGAGTAGTGTGCTGAGCAGCGGCGGCGGCAGCAGCAACAACAAGACGGAGCGCGAGAAACAGGAGGTCCCTCATGCATGAAATGAAAGCCTTTCTTCCTTTGCGCACACCTACAAGCGCCAAAAAAAAGAAAAAGGTAAAAGCCTGAGTGTGTGCTTGTGGTTAATGAGGAATAAGCATTTGCATGCTTCGTTGTGGGGACCCTTGAACGAGCCCCATAAAAAAATATATATATATATATATATATATATATATATATATATATATATATATATATATATATATATATATATATATAGTGTTTTCTGCATTGTAAGGCACATAGAATAGAAGCTACAGTAGTAGCTGTGGTTGCGTTAGATGGCGCAGCAATAAAGCAATAAAGGGAATGTCAACAAATAAAACAGATCTGTCAGTAAAACTTCATTAATAGCCAATTAGAAACCAAGAATAAAGATGATTTGTTGAAAGTATCATTTGAAGAACGGTGAAGTATATATATATAGTGTTTTCTGCATTGTAAGGCACATAGAATAGAAGCTACAGTAGTAGCTGTGGTTGCGTTAGATGGCGCAGCAATAAAGGGAATGTCAACAAAACGACCAGATCTGTCAAACTATTCATAGATAATTTGTTGAATGTATCGTTTGAAGAACGATGAAGCTGAGATAGGCGCCAGCAAGCCTGCGATCCCCAGGAACTGTGTGTGTGTGTGTGTGTGTATATATATATATATATATATATATATATATATATATATATATATATATATATATATATATATATATATATATATATATAAATATTTGTATTACACTTTTTTCGTATTGATTCGGAGGTGAAATTTCAAAATGATTTTGGCAATTAAGCCATCAGTTTTTTTTTTTCCTCTGTCCAATACAGTCACATTATGAACCGCTATTGGCAAGGGGCCAAAAATCTTGCATTTTAATCTCACACATCATCCGTTTCCATGGTTCCCTCATCACATTCCCCATCTGGAAGATTTGATCAAACTTTTGAAGCCGTTCCTTTCCCTTACACGCCGATGATGCTCTGACACCAGAGGCTGAGATCAGAGCAACGGAGATTTTTTTTTGTTTTTTCTATGCTAGCAAACTTTCCCGACTTTCGGCGGCATCCCTCGCAGCTCCGGCCCATCGAGCGCCGACCTCCCACCGATCAAACGGTCCCAAACGCCAAGGCTCTCACAAACTCCGTCCGCAAGATGTCTTCCCTTGGAAACGTCGGACTTTATCTTCATCTCAAGTGAAAGTCCCCGCAAGCTTGTATATCAATCTAATTGCTGTAGGAGGTAGCGAGGCCGCGAAAGAAGAGATGGACCAAGATTCTAATCAAAGCAGAAACCTCCTGGCCGGGCGTCCCGTGGTGACAACCCAAATTGATGTTATCAACATGGTAATGGAGCTACTTTTGTCAGCTCCCGCAATGCATTATGGGGGATGACAGCTTATTTAGGGGCCACGTAAACTAAATCATATCTCCACCTCGGCAGATGGGCCGGTCTTGCGCGCCCGTTTCCGCGTCACCCAACAAATGTTGCCCAATGGTCAAAAAACGGAATCACGAATCTTTTTAAGCGGGAACGCCAAATTTGGAAATATATCCGGACATTTTTCTCAGTGATAAAAATGGGTGGGTGAAATATTGTACGATCTTGTGAATAATACTTAAAAAAACGGGTGTCATAATACCCCACCCGGGTTAAAACTCTTGTGCGGTATTTTGTCCAATTCTTGGATATTTATATCAAAGGTATTTCACATCAAAGAGAAAGCGTTGAAAGAAGAGAAGCTGAAATTTCACCCAGATTTCACCCAAGAAGGAGTGCGCCATCCCTTTCCTAAAATACTGAGAAAAAAACGCAAGATTATGATCCAAAAGCCGTCAAAATACGTCACAGGGGTGGAGTATTTTGTCCAATTTTTGGCCTTTCACATCAAATGCAAAGGATTGAAAGAAGACACTTAGGGAGCTGAAATTTCACCCAAAATGAACAAAATAGGCTTTTTAGTGCGGATACGTCTTATAATACGTTGTCAACCATTGTTGATAAACAATATGCTGAAAACCAAATGTTGAAATCTCCTGAATTCTTAGAAAAACATTTCTCAAACTTTTTCTTACATTTTCTCAAAAGTTTTTCAACTTGGCAACATTCTCCGATAATAGTTTTAGCTCCACGTATTACGTGTATACCATTTCAAAAGGAGTGAAGTGTCGAATTAGAATATAACAAATCTAAATTTTTATTTCCGGAGACATTAGCATAATTCACAACGTGTTTTTATTATATCGATTGCTTTAATCGACATAAAAACACGCTGTAAATTATCGTCAATCAAATCATTCTCAATCTAAAACCGCCACAAATTCTCGAGCAAATCATAGATCGAAAAAACAGCATCATGAGTCATCATGAATCATGAGACCGTGAAATTTCCGCAGCCCTAATTAGCGAGCTTCACTTACCAAGAGATCTAGCGAAAGTATATACCGTATTTTCCGCAATATAAGGCACACCGCATTATAAGGCGCACCCTCAATTAATGATATATTTTAAAACCTTTTCCATATATAAGGTGCGGCGGATTATAAGGCGCACCCTCAATTAATGATATATTTTAAAACTTTTTCCATATATGAGGCGCGGCGGATTATAAGGCGCACCCTCAATTAATGACATTTTAAAACTTTTTCCATATATAAGGCGCGGCGGATTATAAGGCGCACCCTCAATTAATGAGCTATTTTAAACATCTCGGTGTCAACGATTTGGTGTTAATTCCTGTGTGTTTGTAATGTTTAGCATAAAAAAACGCAAGTATATTTGGGCCGCAGCGCAGAGCAGCTGCGCGACGCTGCGAGTTTACGAGAGTCGTGGACGGTACAATTGTTTTCCTTCCCGATACGAGACACAGGTGGCCTGTCCTCTTTACTGCGCCGCAGCGATCAGCCACGTGAACGACCCGAGTCACCATCTGCCGCCGCTCGCCACACTAGCTCCCTGATCTTAAAGCGTCGCGTATTTTTGTTTTTTTTTCCGTTACCCGCCCCGACTCATCTCCACCGCGCATCATTTGCATTTCCGACGCCGTTATTCTCTTCCCTCCGCGGACGACGATAGCTTTACAATCATCCTTCGTTAGCTCGTCTCGGGAAACAAGTGGATGCTTACGGATTTTCATCATCTCTCTAATTCGAGGGCTTCCAGCAAACAACTGTATGCTTGCATTATGTGCGCGCATGGGGACGGGACAATGGGGACGCTCTTCAGAGGTACTTATAGATAATAACCTTGAATAATTTACCACGCCGTGCAGGAATGATCCCTTATAGCGCGTTGATGGAGATACTTAATTCATCTGCATTAGCAATTACAATACATTTGATTGAATGAAAAGTACAAAACAAGACACTTAGGGGTATAAATTGGGTTGTTGAAGCCGGGCGGTGACGGCGGTCGTATGGATTATGAGTCGAATTCGCGCCCATTTGCATTCAGGCCTCGGAACGTACTTCGTACTTTCCGAAGGGATTGCTTCCTCGGCCGCTTAGTTCGTCTTTATCGGACCGAATGGCCGCCGGGCACAATTTCAGCAGATTGAAAAGATACATATTTTCAATTCGTCGAGCTGAGCCTAAAGGACGAGATTCGGATCATAAGTGGGGAACGCCGGTGAGGGAACTTAAACTAAGATGCGCTAAAAACTCGGAGACACAGAAATGGAAATAAGGACACGGAAGAGGGAGAGAGCCAGGGATATTTAGGTCGGGAAAAAAAGAAATTCTCATTTTTAAGTTGGAATTTATGTGGTTCTACTGAATGATATTCGGAATTTTGACTTTAACCCTTGCGCTTTGGCTTTCATTTTTACATCGAAGGCATTTTGCACCATAGGGAAAACATTTAAAGATGGTACCGGGGAGCTGAAATTTCAACTTCCCTTTGCCTGCCCTCATCCTTTTCTGCAAAACTGGACTCAAACCAACAATGTCTGTAATGCGTATCTATTTGTCTATACCTGGTACATGCAGCATCCACTTGAACCTGTGGGCCTGGAAAAACTCAAAAATCCCAATTTGGGGAAAATCAGAAACCTTCAGAAGGGACCACAGGTGGGAGGAGTCCCCTACTCCTCCCACCTGTGGTCCCTTCTGAGGGTTTCTGATTGTCCCCAAATTGGGATTTTTGAGTTTTTCCTTCCCCTTCTAGAAGCTTTGACAGGGGACGCTGTTGTGTACCTTCCACCGAAAAGATGTCTCTGTAGACTTCTTTTTTCGAAAGAAGTCTCCACATGAACTCTTTTCATCCGTGAATCCCTTTGAGACTTCGCTGATCGCTATACAAAATTGATTGATTGAACAAAAATCTAATTTCTGTCCTCAGGAGGGTCAACGATGAACCGAAGGCTGCCTTATCTGGCTTCGGGAGAGAGGCGGGGCAATGCCCAGACGGCCTGTCAGTCAATCGCCTATCGGCAATCCATTTAACCTACTCTTGGCCAATGAATGAATACACAAAAAATGCTGATAAGATAACAAAAATTGACTGTCATAAGGTCAAGAGCAAAGCTAGAGAAACGCTGCTCGGAAGCTTTGCGTCCCCTAGCAAGGTATCAAGGTTTTACTCTCCTTATTCATCACATAAATAGACTGTCCGGGGCATGTGGATTACTATTGACTGGATACGCTGAGATCCTCAATCTTCTCTAAGTCACTGGACAACCTCTTCAAGATGAGAATCTCAAATAACTATTGGTCAACAGCGGTAGAAAAACAAACGGGAAACGCATTGTCTCGCTGTATTTGTAGGTTTTGTAGATATATACCGTATTTTTTCAGATTATAAACCGCTCCGGTATGTTTATAGAAGATGGATGGATGGATGGATGGATGGATGGATGGATGGATGGATGGATATTATCAAGATAACACCGACAAATTACTGCAGAGTAAAATAGCTGTTCAAAATCAAGATCAATTCTTCGATAGCATATAACGGTATATGAAATTTACGTCACAAACTTTTATAAAAGATCCTTTTCAATTAATACATCATCTTTTTTATCTATTAACACTATATTTTCAAAACTCTTTTTTCAGAAGAAACACACCACTCTTGACTTTAAGCCGCCTGGCTCAAATCACGAGAAAAACATTGCAGCTCATAGTCTGAAAAATACGGTAAATTTTATCCCCAAGTTACCTCTGGTAGCCAACAGAGAGATTTAATTTAATTCACATGGCTTCTTGTTTTGTACAAAGTCAAAAGAATTCCAGGAAGGCAGCCGGCTACGCAATGCATCCAATCACCCGGCTGCCCAATAGACTTGAGTGCACTGGGTATAACTCTTGCTGTCTGGCACAATATCGCCCCGTTGAAATTACAGCGTAATATATTAGGGCGGAATTTAATAGCGGGGTTGCTGGACTTGTTCAACCCAAACCGAGCGGATCAGAGCCTCCGTCCGGTCGGCGATGAAACGCACGAGCGAGACGGGCGGGCAGCATTAGACACCGGATGACACCTGTCATCGCCCCGACACCCTCCGCCGCCACCGCGCGCTTTTCTTCTCCGAATGCGAAGAGAAAAATACTTAGTGGGTCAATTAAGCCGTTTAACCCGCCCCAAAACTATTTGGACATTATTTTAAGGCTCCAGACATTCACTCCGAGGTAATATTTGTGTTTTATATTTGTCTTTTCTCTGAAGTACCATAAATTCCGTATTATTACCGCACACACCGTATTATTAGACACGGTCTCAATTATGGGGTCTATTTTCAAAAGAAGAATAAACGCTTCTAAATGTACCGTACGTCAACGTAAAATACGGTATCGGACATAGAAGTATCGAAAAATGCCTGATATTACAATAATTAGGTACTAACTTTATCAGTTGCATATATTAAAATAATCATTTTAGTTCTTCAGTAGGTAATTAAGTATTAAAGTAATGGATTCATTTAGGTACTTCCTCAAGTAATATTTTATATTAGTAATTATGTACGCTGGACAATTGATTACAGTGTTTTCTCACTACATCGCGGTTCTATTGCAATTTTTTTAAGTAATACCAGTCAAAAAAAGAGCCATTTTTTAATTAAAGAAAAAAAACATTGATTAACTGTAGTTTTATACTTATTACATAAATCGTTTAATTAATTTAGTACTTAATCATCTAAAGCAATTGACTACTTAAAAATAATCAATTATTGCAATATTTGATTACATAGTTTATAACCTTAGTACTAATAACATAAAGCATTTGATTACTTTTGTACTTAATCATCTAAAATACTTGATTATTTTATTAATTACTTCAAGTTATCAATCATTTTAACATCAATTACCTAAAGTAATTGATTACCTTTGTACCACGGTACTAAAATATTCTATTCATTTCATATTAGTACTTGAAAATTACCTCAGTACTTCGTTTATTACTTCACTTTTTATCACTTATATTATTTATATATATATTAATTATATAATAAATAATAAACTGAATTAAAGTGAATAACGCATTTGATTACTTTTGTACTTAATCATCTAAAATACTTGATTATTTTATTAATTACTTCAAGTAATCAATCATTTTAACATCAATTACCTAAAGTAATTGATTACCTTTGTACCACGGTACTAAAATATTCTATTCATTTCATATTAGTACTTGAAAATTACCTCAGTACTTCGTTTATTACTTCACTTTTTATCACTTATATTATTTATATATATATTAATTATATAATAAATAATAAACTGAATTAAAGTGAATAACGCATTTGATTACTTTTGTACTTAATCATCTAAAATACTTGATTATTTTATTAATTACTTCAAGTAATCAATCATTTTAACATGAATTACCTAAAGTAATTGATTACCTTAGTACCACGGTAATAAAATATTCTATTCATTTCATATTGGTACTTGAAAATTACCTCGGTACTTTGTTTATTACTTCACTTTTTATCACTTATATTATTTATATATATATTAATTATATGATAAATAATAAACTGAATTAAAGTGAATAACGCACATTTCTTTGAATTTAAACAATGATTTTTCATTTTTTCTAACTCCGACAGGACCAGGATTGAATGTCCGGGCTCTTAAAAAGATAAATGTAAAAACATGTCTTTGGGATTGAATGTGTTAAGCTGCTTTTCACGGAGAGACAGCTTTTTTGATATCATCTCAAAAGGGCATCCGTGTTAAAGGATTAAGAGCCAAAGCTAGCCCGACGAGATTTTACATTCCACCTCATTTGTGAAATTTACCTGCAGAAATACACCGCTGACGTGTTCAAAAGTCGTTTTCATGTCATCGCTGAACCGTAGATTGCGCTGGGAGTGAGAACATATTCCTCTGTCGGAATCGGGATTGACCCTCAAAGACGAAAAAAAAAATCCATCCCTATCTATTCTCCTTTCGCTATTTTCGGCCCGATTCCAAATATACGACGCATGGCATGTAACGTGATCGGAGACGTTTCCCGGGAATCATAAGGAAAATATGAAGTTTTTATTTATTAAACGGGGCGTAAAATACTGGCGGCCGAGACATTTTTCACGAGCACCGCTCCTTCAGCGTCCCTCGACGATAAATCCCGATAAAAGGCAAACAATAAATCGAGCGCCCTCTCTCACGGGAGACTTTGATGAGTATGAAGCACTGTAGCCGATTGGCCTCTCCCACCGCGCGCTACATCACACAAAAGCCCGGCGCCACACACAAATGTCAAGTGGGGGGATTTTATTTTCGGATTGTGGCCTTGACCTGTCCGGAGTCGGTATTTTCTGGAGGCTATGGAACATTTTACTCAGGAGTGCCCAGAGGACCAGTGGCTACTCGAGTAGAAATGAAAGGTGGAGTGTGAAATGGAGTCATTCCGACCTTACGGAACCAAGACAAAATTTCCTTCCATTTTTTTTTTTGCGCGGCTAGTTTTTGATACCAAGTGACTGTGACCAAAGATGGGGTACGCCCTTGTCTGGTCACCGGTCAATCAAATGATAATTGATAGCAGAGGTCTCCAACTGCCTGTACCGGTCCTTGGATCAACTGGTACCAGGTCGTATGGGCCGCACCGGAAATAATGACGTTCGAAACGGATTTATTAATCGTTTGGCTTGATCTTTGTTTTTGGCGCCACCTCTGGCCACTGTTGATATTACAATAGAGCCAATGGAGTTTGCATGTTCTCCCCCTGCCTGCGTGGGTTCGCTATGTAGAACCCTACCTGGTTATGACTGTCATCTATCATCTCAAGTTTCCTCATCGCGTTCTATGTTCTAACGTCAATGAATCAAAACATGACAAGTTCCATTCAAAGAGGCGCTTGTAATTGTGTCCGTTGCACCGTTTGGGTTAATTCAGCGTCGGTGAAAAGATCAGCTTTGTTAATGTGCTACTACTCGGCCACTTTACTCCTTTCGGTCCTCGGGGTCTATTTTGTTAGCTGTCAGTGACTATCTTTCTTCAATCTGGCCCATTGTGTTTGCTCGATGGAAAAGGGAATCTGTCAAACGTCCGTCCCTGCGGGGTAATAACAGAGTTGCGTATTTTGTTAAATCGATCCTGGGAGGCCCATTAAGAAACAAAGTGCGAGAGGGAGTGAAGGAACACCGGAGCGGAGGCCTGGTTAGAGGTTGACGCTCAGGGGCTTTGCAGGCAGGTCCGCGACTGCGAGAGCGTGGCGAAAATAAATAAGAAAGAGATGACCGATAGCGGAAATGGAAAGAGGCGAGCCAGGGCTCCTCATACAACAGATGGCCGGTGGGCGAAGGAAAATGACGGGATGATGAGAGGAAGGGTGAAAAAAGGAGACCAACGCGGGGCTAGAATACTTCAGACGGCAGCTTCGTTATTATGTAAGATGAGTCACGCCCCATTGACTGACCCTCAAACCCGTTGAACCTCCTTATAGTGAACACCAAGGCGCTAGCTAACAATAGGAAGGTGTTAGAAGATAAGAACGGACGACATTATACATGTATGTACGGCCTTTGACAAAGACCGTATGCCTTCATCCGGCGCTGCTCAGATGCATCAAATTGCATTGTCGTCATGACAACGGAATAAAGACAGGATCGATGCAAGTATTCTTTAGCGCTTCGGGTAACTGGAGCTTTTTCAAAAAAACAGTTCACTCCGTGTGAACATGGTTTCAAATTGGTTGGGTCTTGTCGTACCAATTCTTCCGGGAGAAACTTCAAAATAAAAGTGTACCAATGCTGTTTTTGTCATATGTTCCTTGTATCATAAGTAGCTTTTAATGTGAAGGATTGGCGTACTTCCTCATCACATCTGCTTTGACTTTGATAACAGTCGCATCGTCCCGTATATCCCGTAGCACTTCTGGTCAAAATTGAGCACCCCCCAACCCCCGCTCCCCGGTTGATGACGGGAGGTTGGCCGGACGATTTCAGGTGAAAGTCAGGGCGTACCCTAGACTGATCACGGTCACGACAACGGGCGATTTAGAGTCGTCAATCAATCTTGGAAGCCGGTCATGTTTCAACGGAGAATCGATTCAAACCGGATCTCCTCTCTACGGGGAAGTACGAAAAACAAAAATGAATCCAAAAATAACACTAGGTTTATTTGTGTTATTTCCACCGCTTGAGTGCTTGAGGCTTTGTCTGAATCACAGAAGTCGATCTTACTCGGCTGTATTAGCGAGGATTTCGAGTTTCTTGAACGCGCCCCTAGGGAGCGAGAGTAGCTGAGCTATAATCGAGGATACACAAGTGGATCTTTTGTGAAAATTTGGCATACAACATCTGTTTTCCGATGACTGTGCGGGCTCGGAGTTAGAATATGGAGAACAGGCTTCAGGGTAACTGTCTGAGATACGTTTCGATGGCTATGAGCTAGCATCCGTAGCAGCGTAAGCACAATTACCTCCAGAACGAGTCGAAACAGAGAGAATACGTTTTTTTTTTTTTTGATAAAATCCTTGACTCCTGGATCCAGGTGTCAGATGGAATCTCCAGAAAAAAAAAAAACTAAAATATCAAGGCTGTAACCTTTGGAAGACTCACACCGGCATAACCATGAGAAAAGTATCTCTGCCAACAGCAAACGTCTGCCTGAGCTCAGACGCGATGGTGCACGCGACCGTAAAAGGGGTCTCGGGTTTGACAGCCGCGGGTTTCGCCCGAGACCGGTGACCAGACAAGGACAGACAGCGACATCGCTCCCACATCTCGCTGCCTCCGTCTAGCCCTGAAGGCACTGATAAGAGCAGACATTTAATTTGGCGGCTCAAAACAAATGCTTCAAAACACCCGTGGCAGCTGCAGGAAACTCTAATAGGCTCCTGAGCACCACAGCAGGCTGACGGAAGGAAGGTGCCCACTTATTGCACATCCATCAACCGCACTTTCTACTGGTCATCATTTTCCCGCAGCCTCAAGCCAGAAAAACTTTAATGAAGTACTGAACAGAGAATGTGGGTATATAATTAGTTTACTGTTTTGATGCATTGTGTGCCATCCAGAGGTGTATGAACGAAGATTTTAGGGGAATATGGTCGTTTCAGAAGAGTTTGTTGCCAGGTTACTTTGAAATTAGCACCTCTCATACCTCGGGGGAACAATTTGGCAGCTGATTGGATGGTAGCGTAGCTTGGCGTATGGAAATAGAAGCAGGGTCACCAGTGAATGGTGAAGTAACAATTTACTGTGAAGAATACATTGATTCGGTGGCGTAAAAATAGTTAGCTTTCAGCTTGTCTTCAGTACTTTCTTGAGGACTAGGAAACACAGCGACCAATTTCTTCGACTACTGCTGCTATTCCAAAGCCTAAAATTAATTTGCTGTGAAAATAACAAAACTGGGAGAAGAGTAATAAGAAGTGGTTAACATCACAAAAAAAAAAAGCTTTGCGCTAAAGGGCAAGAGGACATGGCAAACCTTTGCAAAGTTAGCTTGTAGGTTTACAAATCACCTCCAAAGGACTGTAATTATATGAAACCTAGAAATCACTGCTGCAAAGTTGACAAAATTGGGTGAACGGATATTGACAAGAGCGCACAAGCTGCGCTAATTTGCTAGGAAGGTAATTAAAAAAAAAACTTTCTATCTATCGTACAGTCTAACATACTGTAGAAGCAAGCTATTTTATAGCGTGTTATAGTAAAATACTGCCTCAGTATGACAAAACATTTACCTGACAAAACGAAGAGGTTAGCCACATGCTAACATTCCCCAAGATGTGTACACTTACATTTGATGAATTCACACAATTACTGTTTCACTGGGCTAGCATATACGATATATTGTTTCCAGTTGGTTTGACCAGTCCTATCAACCTAAATCCTAAAATCACAAACAACAGTTAGCTTCGAGCTAGTCTTGAGTCCCTTCTAAAAGACTAGAAGACACAGCAAGTCTTTATAAAGTTAGCTTGTCTAAACTAGCATGGACACTTCCTGTCTAACTACTGCACCTATTCCGAAATCTAAAAATCACAGTTGAAAAATGAACACAACTGGGAGAGTGGATATTGACAAGACCACGCGAAATGCGCAGGTTTGCTAGCAGGGGAACAAGTGGTTAATTAAAAAAAAATTTGGTACAGCTAAGTGACTGTTAGCATATTGTATTTTATGATTAGCAAGACTACCGCAATAAGAGTCAAAACATTTACCAGATGAAACGAAGCTATGTTAGCCACATGCTAACATTCCCGAGATGTGTACGCTGACAATTGGTTAATTTAGAAAATGAGGTTTTCACCCTGCTAGCTTCGATTATGCATTGTCTAGCTGTCATATCGGTAACCTAAAAACCCAAAGCTGAACTTTGTGTTTTACAAATGAGTATCGGCGTAAGACGTATGACAAGCAAAAGCCAAAATGTGAAAATGTCAACGGGCAAGCGTCGGGGATTACACTGGCCTTGTGAAGGGATTACCGTGGGATCAGAAGGATGAGACGCTAGTGTAACAAAGATGACGAAAAATCCTCTGGAAAAGCTAACAATAGCGACACGACAGCAAACGATCGCTAATGTAGCCGTTAGCCCATTTCAGTGAGTGTAATTGTAACTGACGGCAGCTCAAACATGGTGATAGAGACAGATGGAAGATGAACGACCGCATCACCAAGGATAAATAGCTCACCAATAAAGCTCTAAGTAAGCAGTAATCAGTTTGACAATAATTACAAATTATGCGAAACAATCTGTCAGAGCAAAATCGAGAACATCAAAACATTTCAACTTGGGGTGGGCGCTAGTTTTATTTATTTTGCAAGGGAAAGATGCGGAATGTATCAACGGCGCGCTCGACGATAAATCCAAATGAAAACAGTGCAGATGCTTTGATAGAACTACGGTTTCGTGACATGGCTTTCATCAAAATACTCCAGGTATCAGAAACGTTTCTTAATCCTGTTTTGCTAAAATTAGCCATTTCTGCTGTTACCACGGTGACCAGGGGCGGAGTCTGAGTCTTGCAGCTCAAAAGACGTGAAAGACAAAAACGCAGTGCAGCTCTGCTTACACTGTGACATGTTAGCAAAGGTGCCGAACCCAAAAATCACTTGAAAGTGGCTCTGAATCTTCACTTAGCCTGACTGATTAAGTCATGATAATGTTCCGAATAATATAAACGTGGCTCATTGTTACCAAAAGTTTAAGTTTTATGGGCATTTTGTGGGCAAGAAAAGTACACATATTGGCCAAAAAAATTAGATTTACACTTTGCAAAATGGCAACATGGAGACGGCAAAATTTAGTGATGGACAAATGAAGCTTCATGAGGCACTTGAGATCATTTTTGACTTTTCTAGGCGGGTAAAAGAAGCAGGGGAAATTGAATACGATCCCGCTGAATTCTTGTTTATTTACACAACAAGCGCATCATCTAGAGGGGTAAACAATTACACAGGTGCTTCATGAAGCTTCATTTTCCTATCACGAGCAAAAGTAACCAAAAGCAGTCGTGTAACGTTAAAATTCAAAGCCTGGGGGCCAAATACGCCCTGCCACGTCATTTTATGATTTTTATTTATTTGTATTGATGATTTTGCGATATTTTGGGGTTTGTTTTATTATAGTAATGCCAATAAATCATCACACTGTTATGCTTTACTTCCTATTTCCAAAATTCATTTTTTTTTTTAACCTTCTTTGTTATACAACTATTTTTAGGGGGCGCTTAAGACACCCAAGAATGTAAAATAAGCCAAGTGGACGAATGCAAAATGTTCGGAAAGAAAAAGCCTTGTGTATTCCGTACTTCACTTTTTTTGAAGTCGACGCAGACAGCTGCAGCGAAATGCTAATTAACGGGTTCGGCGCCCCCTTACCATCCTTCTCATAGCGCCGCGCATCTCCAGAAGTACACAACCGAGCTGTTTTCACATTCTGATTCCGTGGGCTCTAAACATCCCCATTAATCAGTCACGTTCACTTGCTGTAAATAATCACATAATCTGTGCGCTCCACATGAGAACACAGCCATTACGCACCAGCGTATAATGTCACACTCGTCTTGTCGAGACTGCTTCGCCAGATGACTTGTCGCAAACATCTCCTCTATGAAGCTAATTCGCACGTCGGAGTCACTGGCGCGAGAAGATCGCCGCATTAACGTCTCCGGTAAGCAGTCTGACGCTGTGGGGACATTGCTAAAATCAGCATTGAAAACCGTCATTACGCCCACGAGAGGTAAATGGTAAATGGACTTTCACTTATTTAGCGCTTTTCTAACTTGGGGTTCGGCGTCTTGCTCAAGGACACTTTGATATGGTCAAGATGGTCGGGGGATCGAACCCGTAGCCACTCTACCACCGAGCCATGCCGCCCAAAAAGTAATAATACCCGTTCCATCGTGGGAATTATGTTCCAGAACACCCCTGCAATAAGTCAAATCTAAGTTGATTATAAACAAAATAGTAAGTGTTCATCGCTAAATAAGCAGACTAGTCCTTAAAGCCGCATTTACCGTATTTGCTACACTCTAAGGCGCAACTTCAGAGAATGGTTTGTTTTAAAAATGTTTTCATATATAAGGCGAACCGCATTATAAGGCACGTAGAATAGAAGCTACAGTAGTGGCTTTATGAATCCACTAGATGGAGCTGCGCGAAAGGTAACAAAAGTCAGTCAAACTTTTCAATCAAATTTTATATGGAAAGTATCAGAAGAATGGGGAAAAACATACCTTAAATTATCTTGTTTTGTTGATTTATATACAGTTTTTGGATTCATTTTATAAAATTGCTCTTTCTTCTAAAAAAAAAAAAAAAACTGGTTTTGGCGCCTTGTCCCCATTTAAATCGCTTCAAAATTGGAGCATATATTTAGGCATAAATTCATGTACTGTACATGTATTGAGGACTTTTAGGTGCGCCTTATAGTGCGGAAAATACGGTAACGGTAAACTTGACTTGAGCCATTAGGCATTCTGCCAGCTAATTTTCAAATCTTTGATTTTTAAAACGTTGAATGATTCAAATTAATCCGATTTATGGCCCGGCCCCTGGGTCAATCCGCAAAAATGACTCCTTTCTCTCCATTAAATACAAGTCAATAAATGGAGCCAGCTGGACTTTTCAAGCGCCATCTCCGAGCGCCGCCGCTTGTAACCGCCGCCGGTATTTAACCTCCCGAGTCGCCATTAAGCTTCTTGAGCCGTGCGCTTTTGGCGTCAAAGAAAGCGGTCCGGTTCGGCGATCATCCGTCAAGCAACGGGACACGCTTCGCCGCGGCGCTTAGCATAATCGATGACATCGGCGCTTTTCGGCGTACATGCGGCCGGGCTTCAGCCACTCGTGCCACCTATGACACGGACATCCTGGGTGGCGCTGCGGCATTTCACACTCAATTTAGTGGTTCCGGTAACACACGCACGGGAACGCTAGCAATTTATTAGCCGAAGTATGTCCGTCTGGGCAAGCGTGCATGGAGCTGCGCACCTTTTTAACCTCCTCATATTGGTTCTGGTTGACCCATTGGATTTCCATTGTGATGAAAGCTCCATACATGCGGCAATAAATCATAAGGCCGCATAAGTCCAAAGTGTTATGTTATCTTACCACAAAAAAAATGGTAGCGTAATGTCATAAGTTGGAATTTGAAGGTACGGTCACAAATGAAAACCCACGATTAGGCCTGTCACAATGAGGTTTTCCAGACCATAAATATTCCCAGATAGTATCGTGAGAAACGTAGGATTGATTTTTTGGTTTCGTTTTGGGAAATTGGAAATTTTTTCTACTTTATGAACCCCTGTGCAGTATTTTGACCATTCCTTTGATCTTACATCAAAGGCATTAGACATCAAAGGTTGAAAGGAGATACTAGGGAGCTGAAATTTCACCCAGAAGGTGAAAACATGTCAAAATTCAACATGGCATGACCACTTAGGTGTGAAATACTACCAGAAATAAGCCATCCCTTGGATAAAATATTGCCAGTAGAATGTGGAAGAAAATAAGAGAAAAAAGGGGCAAAATACCACATGGTTGATTTTAAGAGTCCATAGAAGGCTCAAATCCTTACCCTGAAAGCCTTACTCATATGTCAAAACTGATGTCAAAACTCCAGAAATACCTGAAGACGTGACAATGCACGATTTGAACCGCAGGAAATAGATTTTGATATCATGCACATAGACCGTTGCGTTTGTATAACCATGTTATCCCTCTAAATGCACCAGAGATTTTGCAGACATTTTTCAACAGTATTTTTGTAAAATTCTGAAAGAAGTGCTTGTTTAGAGGGTACAGAATCCATAGGGCATTAAAAGGCAAAAAAACGTGGAAACAAAGAGCACCAACCAAACATTGTTAGCCTTAGCGTTCCTTGACTTTCGGCTATTTTCCTCATCGAAAGATACGACAGACTGAAGCCGCAAAACCGAACCACAAAGAAGCGGGGGAAAAACTGTATTTGTTCTTCTACTAAGGAGGCTTGAATATTCCCAAGATTCTTGTTGCAACGACACACACACACACACACAGAAAAAAACACACTAATTGCTCCTTATTCACGAGAAGAAAAAAGCGCCTCGATATCGGCTCCGGTCACAGTCCGTCCAAACAAAAGCCAAACCAAAATGCGGCACTAATCCCTCTTTAGGCCTCTATAATGAGGGGCACATACACACAAGGTGGCAAAAAAGTCTATTAGACATCCGTCCAGGCAAGGAACGAAGCAGCAGCCTACAGAAAAAAGCGTGTCGGCGTAGAGATGCATAAAATAGCTCAAAAGTAAACCGCGCCGACTAAGCGGATGATACAGAGACCGCTTAACCTTTAAATGCTCAACAAAACACCCCCGCATGCTTGAAATGTTTGCTCAAGACCGGAGCCAGTTTAAAATGCAGCTTCCATTTTTTTGGTGCCAATGCTAACGTTAGCATACGCCTTACTTATAGCGGTAGTGTGAACTGCGGTCTCCAAACGCCGACAGACTTTTAGTTGTTGACCGATAGGTTTAATACATTTAAGATATTGCAGTATTTCAAGATAAATAAATAAATACATAAATAAATAAATTAGTCATAAAAGTACCACCTCAAGATTTTGACAGTCAAAGTACAAGATCTTTTCCTGGTATATAGCCTATCATTTTTGGTACCAAATTTTTATCGGGTCAAATAATGTGCCCAAAAGTTCTACTGAGCTTCACTAAAATGGTTTAAGATGGTAAATAATACGGTAAATATGCTTTAGAAATGTCATAATTGCGTATACTTATAGTTTAGGTTGTCATGTTAACCGATTAATCGCAAAAATTCAATTGCAGTCATAGTTCAAATCGAATCCTTAGATCTTTACATCAAAGGCATTTCACATCAAAGAAAAACATTGAAAGAAGATGCTAGGGAGCTGAAATTTTACCCGGATGATGAGAACATGTAAAAAAGTTAACAATGCACGACCACTTAGTTATCAATCTACAAGGAGCGTCAAGAAAAGAACGCAAAAATGGTCAAAAGGTTTTGGGTGGAGCTTGAAAATCATTGCTGCAATTTCGGTACTTTGGTACTTAAAGGGTTTGAAAAATAAAATACATCTATTGAAAATTAGTATGAATTTTTGTTCCAATGATTTTTGAAAGGTTTATAATAAATACACGGTCAAATCGACCCCCTGGGGTGGTGGGTTACTAGTTTGCAGGATTAAACACAAAAGTTTCTGAAACTTTCGGATAATTGCGCATGACCCCAGGTCAAATCGACCCTGTTCCGAAGAAACAAAGGTAACACACAGGCGTAAATCAAGTATTACTCTTGTCAATTTATACTTGAGATTCCAATCGTAAAAACAGACACTTTTGGATAAATGCGGACACCTCCGGGTCATATTGACCCAGAGACATCAATGCTGTGCTTGAGAAATTAACATAGAGTAAATCGAGTTTGGATTATTCACATTTTGGACATTTTTGAGAGACTCAATTCGCCTCGGGTCAAAATGACCCAGGGACATATTGCCCCAGAGACACCATTGCTGTTTTTGAGAAATTAACATACAGTTGATCGAGTTTGGATTATTCACATTTTGGACGTTTTTGAGAGACTGAATTCGCCTCGGGTCAAAATGACCCAGGGACATATTGCCCCAGAGACATCATTGCTGTTTTTGAGAAATTAACATACAGTTGATCGAGTTTGGATTATTCACATTTTGGACATTTTTGAGTGACTCAATTCGCCTCGGGTCAAAATGACCCAGGGACATTATTGCTATTCCTTGCAAACAAACATAAAAGCAGGGTTATTATCACTGATTCCACAACAAGATCCTTTTAATAACAAACCATTTACAAGGGATTTGATTTTGAGCCCACCAAAGTGTTTGGCACCCCGCCATCTTGGTTTCATTAAAAATCTCACAGCGGTAAAGCGTTTTAGTAAAAGGACTTCTAAGAAGTCCACTCCACTTTGTTTACAGTTCTCTCACATCTTTTCAATAAACTTTAGGCCAGGCCTCCTTTCAATTTCAACTCATAATTGTGCAGCCCAATGAATACGCTCCCGATAGGACGGAATAAACAGTCCATGCAGAGAAAAGTCTGTCGCAAATTAGGAACTCAGCAGCTTGTTTATACGGAATAGATTAAATTAACGACGGCCGCGTTTGTGCCCGCACGGCTTTTCTTCCGAGCGCCATCCGGTCGGGGCTAATGATCGCTATGACGTAGGGTAGCGCCCGAGGTGGCTACCGCTCCGGTAATGCGATCTTTGAAGAGCGTATGCCGCCGCCGTTGCCGTTCCGCAAACTAATAATGAACGTCGGTGACACCGACTTTTACTTCTTGAAGTGTAAATCTGGATACGGTAATCGCTAACACCGTAATCCCCACCTTCTTAACCTCTACGCCGACCCTAAAACCTAACCCTTTAATCCGAAACCTTACACCTAACCTTAAAACATGGCCCTGGCTGTGCAAAAGATTGATATTGATTAGTCGGGCTGCCGGCTAATGATCGGGCTAATGATCGGGCTAATGATCGGAAAGACTTTGAGAACGCCCGTAGTGGATACGGCTCAGCAACGAGCGAATGAACCCGTGCGCCATATTTCGCCCGATCCTTGGATCTTCACCTCGAAGGGAAATGATTAAAGAAGACACCGGGGAGCTGAAATTTCACCCTGATGTCGAAAACATGTCAAAGTTCAACATGGCGCGACCAGGAGTGTGATTAGTCCTACAACTCCCCCAATCCAACTTTAAAAATAGTCTTTATTTTTTGACAATTACGCCTGCAATTCAGTGGCATAATTTGCTTTTCTGTCGTACTTTTTAAGTGACAATGACTTCAGTTATTAAACGGGAAGATATCATTTGTTCCATCAATTGCTTTGGCATATGGCATCACGGTCGCATGATAGTCCTTCAGTGGTGTGTGTGTGTGTGTGTGTTTGTAAGAAGGTTAAAGGAGGCAGGCTGTCTCCTGTAAATGTCACCCTCTCCCTGATTAGACATATCAGCAGGCTATTAGCAACAAGAGCGGCTCCTTCTCCAATCAATGGAAAAGATGCCTTGAGAAAAGGACAACAGCCAATCACAGCCCACGAGATTAAATCCAGCTTCTTCACAAATGAGGTGGAGCTTCTTTGCTTCCAATGATGGCAAGTAGGGCTGAAATGAGACCCAGTAATTGGAGTGCCCAAAATGCTTGATTTATTTTTTTGGTTTTGGTACCGTATTTACCTTACCTTACCTTTTGGTAAATTTGTTTAGTGTCAAGTAAAAGTCAAGCGAACAACAGCAAGTGTTCGCGTAATACTTCCCAAATAAACATGGGCATCATTACCTTGCTCCGCTTTTATTTTGAAGTAAATGTCAACGCTTAACGGTTGACTTGACTTCAACAACGTTACGCATGTTCAATTGCTAGCTATGCTAACGAAGTTTAAAAAGACTTCAATACTTTGACATTGTATTACATGGCGACTATTGCCAGTGATTAGCGGCAGCTCAAATGTTAGCGGCTAGCAGCGGCGAACACCATTTAATGCTAGCAGTGTTAGCGGCTAGCAACAGTCAACTTTGGCTACTTTGGCTAGCAAGAGCTGTCAGATTACATTTCAGACAGTTTAACAGGCATAAATGACTCAATTTAACATACATTTTCCATTCCTACTGATCACTTTTTTATTGTTTGATAAGTCAAATTTGCTGTTTTGGCAAAAATTTCGCTAATGTTTCTAGAGACTGGGTTAGGGTCTGCAGTATAAGAGAAGTTGCCAGTTCTACTGATCCCATTTTTTGCTATTTTAGCTAGCAAAAATAGCTACTATGCTTTGGTGAAGATTTCACTAATATTTCTAGAGTTTATTAGTGTTTGCTTTTTAAATGACTCAACGAATGTTTGATAACAGTTAAATGTGCTATTTTAGCTAGCAAAATATGTTACTGTAGTTTGGTAAAAATTTGACTAATGTTTCTATAGGGTGTGTTAAGTTAGGGTCTGCAGTTTAAAAATCATAAATAACTCAACTGACCCCGTTGCCATTCCTACTGATCACTTTATTTGAACAAATGTTTGATAACAGTTAAGCACTGTTTTAGCTTGCAAAAATGGCTGCTGTAGTTTACTACGTTATACTTTCTTCCCTCGCTATGCGTCACGGTAACACGGAAGCGAGCCAACGAGAATAAATAAGATGTCGAATAACATCACATGCGTGTTTTTTGGAAGCAGATTCATCCTTTGAGGATAATTCCACATAGGTGCAGGCATTTGCCAACACGTGCTGCTAATTCTCTTATCATTTAATGTCAAACGGGGAAAAAAAAACCTTTCCCCTCAATTTCTAAGCTAGCTGCCGCCAGTGACACACCTCGAGAACGCATCGCCGCCAAATCCCTTCACACATGCATGCGCCGCCATAATTGAATTCCTCACCCCCCCTACCTGAGTAATCATTGAGATGTCCTCACCTTCGTCTATTTTTAAAATCCACGTCACTGCCATTCAAAATTTGAATGGCAGGGTAGCGTTGTTGACGTCTTGGTTAGATGGCCCGATTTTGTGCTCTACCCTTGAATGTTGACGAGTGTCCTTTGTGTTGGTCATATTTTCGTTTTTCGATCAATTTGACCCTCGCGCAGCATTTTTTGACACTGGGGAGCTGAACTTTCACCCAGATGGTGAGAACGTGTCAAATTTCAACATGGATCGACCACTTAGTTATCACACTGGCAGGTGGTTGCCATCTTTAGGCTAAAATACTGGGAAATAGATGTGGAAGAAAATGACCTAAAATGGTCAAAATAGGACTTAAGGGTTAAAAATATTCCATTGATCTTGCACAGACCAATTTTTTTTTTAGTGATGGAGGCATCCATCCATTTTCAATAGCCGCTTATCCCCACAGGGGTCGCAGGCGCCTATCTCAGCTGGCAGTAGGAGGGGGACACCCTGAACTGGTTGCCAGCCAATTGCAGGGCACACAGAGACGAACGACCAATAAGGCGCCCAATCAAACCTAAGGACAATTTAGTATGTCCAAGAATGGCAGGAAGCCAGAGCGCCCGAAGAGAACCCACACGGGCACGGGGAGAACATGCAAACTCCACATAGGAAGGCCGGAGCCAGGTGGATTTGAACCGGGACCTTTGAACTGTGAGGCGGACGTGCTATTCATGGAGGTATATTTTCCCCAAAATAGTATTTTTTAAAAGAGGTGCGAACATTTGGGCGAAAACGTCAAAAAATGTGATTTCGGTTTTCGACCAGAAGATAACGACAATTCTGAAAAATATCGTAAAAGCATAGCAGAGTGGCTAGCTTGAGTCCTTATGACTCTTCCGTTAAAATAAATAAATATGATCTTAGTATTAAATTGAAGGCGATTTACTCAAGTAGCTTCAAGCAAAAAAAAAGATATATCACGTATAATTTTTGAAAGAATATTTGGTTGACTTTCCTGACATATCGAGGCATATTAGTTTTATTTTAGTATTCCATGCTAACACTTTCTTTCAAACGCAGCGTAGCACATTTGCGTCGGCCTTTCCAAGTCACAAGAAAGTCACTATCAAACCACAATTGGCGTATTAATGCCCGAAATATAAGTCACCTTCTTCGGGAATTTTTATAACGGGCTAAAAAGACGCGCCGGGAGCTGAGAAGCCGTTTTTTGCTAATACACGAAATGCGAGCCTCACCCATAAACCAAATGAGGACAAGCCATCGAGAAAAGGGATGTTTTTCCGCGAATTATTTCCGTATTGCACCCCATTAAAATGTTGTGCGAATGGGATCTTCAGCGTTCCATAATACGGCGCCCGATATTGTTCAAGGAGGGCGGCTCATCATTCAAGTGGTCTCCGACGGAAGACGCGTTCTTCCACAGACTCAGGTAATTCCTTTTCATTTACATATAAAATGTTCCGCAGAGAGGTCTGCCCGTGGCTTTGCGTGAAATACGGAAGAAATGAGAAATCTCAGCGTGAAGATGAAACTTTGGATGCCGACCGTCGTTTGTCTATTAACTATTTTCTCCCGTACTTGTCTGCGTGAAGCTCACAGGTGAGAAGGAGCCAATTCCAGAAACGCGCTACGCTTTGGACTCGCACTCTGAGTCTGATGTAATAATTGGACCGTATATACTGTATGTTATCATAAAAACATTTTTTGGGGGGTTTATTTAAAGGATGTATTTCACCATGAGTCTCACAGTCACTGGATCTATGTTGGGTACGGAATATTTCGCCCCGATACGGAAGTATAACACTAAATACATATTATATTATATTATATTATATTATATTATATTATATTATATTATATTATATTATATTATATTATATTATATTACAGTAAATCTTATGGATATTGATGGATTATGTGACATTATAATAAGCGATGTATTTTCATTTGAAAAACAGGAGGGAAATGATGGGATAATTGTATATCAAGTATGTACGTATATACTGTATGTTATATAAGCATTTGGGGGGGGGGTTATTTAAAGGATGTATTTCACCATGAGTCAGTTACTGGATCTATGTTGGGTATGAAATACTTCACCCCGATAAGAAAGTAAAACAAATACATATTATATTATATTATATTATAGTAAATCTTATGGATATTGATGGATTGTATGACATTATAATAAGCGATGTATTTTCATTTGATAAACAGGAGAGAAATGATGGCATAATTGTATATCAAGTATGTACGTATATACTGTATGTTATATAAATATTTTTGGGGGGTTTATTTAAAGGACGTATTTCACCATGAGTCAGTTACTGGAAAGTAACTTTACGAAAGTAAAAGTGTTTTACGAAAGTAAAACAATAAATACATATTATATTATATTATATTATATTATATTATATTATATTATATTGTTTTACAGTAAATCTTATGGATATTGATGTGACATTATAATAATCGATGTAATTTCATTTGAAAAACAGGAGGGAAATGATGGGATAATTGTATATCAAGTATGTACGTATATACTGTATGTTATATAAGCATTTGGGGGGGGGGGGGGGGGGGGGTTATTTAAAGGATGTATTTCACCATGAGTCAGTTACTGGATCTATGTTGGGTATGGAATACTTCACCCCGATAAGAAAGTAAAACAAATACATATTATATTATATTATATTATATTACAGTAAATCTTAAGGCTATTGATGGATTATGTGACATTATAATAAGCGATGTATTTTCATTTGATAAACAGCAGGGAAATGATAGCATAATTGTATATCAAGTATGTACGTATCTACTATATGTTATATAAATATTTTTGGGGGGGGTTTATTTAAAGGACGTATTTCACCATGAGTCAGTTACTGGAGAGTAACTTTACGAAAGTAAAAGTGTTTTACGAAAGTAAAAGTGTTTTACGAAAGTAAAACAATAAATACATATATTATATTATATTATATTATTCTATAGTAAATCTTATGGATATTGATGGATTGTGTGACATTATAATAAGTGATGTATTTTGATAAACAGCAGGGAAATGATGGGATAATTGTATATCGAGTATGTACGTGTATACTGTATGTTATCATATAAAGGGTTAGGGTTGCAAACCTATTGGGAAGCACACACACCCACACAGATGTAAAAAGGTCCTTAAATGGTATTATCGCGAAACTTTTAGCCGTCTCCTTTGGTGCTCTCTCCCCGTTTTGCAAAAGGTTGTTCTGACTCGATAGTCTACACTTTGCAAAGATCTCATCTGGCGGACTCAATCTCTCGCGAGGTCTCGTCCCCCGGGATCTATGCGTCATCCCTACGGCTGATTCGGCAGACGTGCCGAATAGTAGAATTCCAAATGAGTTTTGGACGACCCGTCGCCCGGTCCACGTTGGGAATCCCTTTCATTTCCGTCAGCGCGACTTTTGTTCCAGACCTTCTGGGCTTTGTTGTCAGCCTCCATCCTTCTTTATCTCTTCTGCTCTCCGGGAGTCGTCACATCTCTTTGCTCTGACATCAGGCTGCCAATGTGGGACACAAGGGTTCCTTTTCATCTCCGCCTTGTTGAGACCAAGCTAGAAGCTACAAACCGAGAACCCGTCTCAGGACCCCAGATGATTAATATTGCTTTTTTTGTTTTTCCGTCCCTGCACAATTGACAAGTGCGCAGGTATTCATGGAGGCACCGATGGCAATCTGCATTTTTAATTACAAAGTTGCCATCGTTGGACAGGAATCAAAAGGCGGAAGCATGACGAGTGAAGTGAGCAACGGAATACTTGGAGGACGCACAATCAAACACCTTCTCGCAGTCACATACTTGTCACTGATATAATTACTCGATTAGCGCAGGTAAAAAAGACTAATTAATGACGCTTTCAAAAGAGCTAATTGCTGTTTTTATTTAGATGTGTGGAAAAACATGAAAATTCCATCTGCCAAGGAAAACGCTAGCTATCGTAAAAATGAACCGTTTGGATATTATTTGATTTACTTGATGAATGTAATATTTATGTTTTGTTAAAGGGCTATATGGAAAAGTAAATAAAAGCTTTAAATGTCAAACGCTGTTGCCATGGTGATGTGCTAGTTTCCAAGTAAAATCACATTGATTTTGCCGGTCGAAACATTCGTCAAAACTTGTGATATTTTGGACACAATACGCCTGGCCACATAATCAATATTTTGATAATGTACTGTGCTGCTTGAAAAAAAAAAGTTAAGTACACCACATTAAAAATATATATCAGTCCCGGTTTTACATTTCACTAAGATCTGGGAAAAGGTAAAGGGAAAATTTAAAAAGCTACAAAAAGACAAGCTCAACACTGTCGACCATTTTGGAGCTGCCTTCAAATTTGGCCCAATTTTTGGCCTACTACAATACTCACATTTCAAATAAGTCCCCATAGAGATGTTTCATCTAAAGATTTTCAAGATGAAAAGTGAAAGCAACGGTTCGTTGTTTTGTTGAATGCGGTTGCCGCGAAAATATTCCGATTTTTTGCCCTGAAATTGAACAATAATTTTTTTCAGGGTTTGCCCTACCTTTTACCCAGTCAGCTGGGATAGACTCCAGAAAAATTGCCCGTCTACAGAGATCACATATTAAAAAAAAATGGATGTTTTGTAATAAGTTTCACATAGCCTTATATGGCATTTATAGATTATTAAAAAAAACTACTTACAACAAATCTCTGTGCAAGGTTTTATGACAGAGGCAGTCATTTTTCATATTTCCGATTGGATTACTGTAAATTTCGGATTATAATATGCCATTTTTTTCTCATGCATTGAACCCTTTGGCTGATAGTCTAGTGCAGCGTATCTGCAGTTTCTATAACTAACCACCGGGGGCAATCTCCCATTAAAAAAAGGGAGACCGAAGAAGACACCTGGGAAATACGGATTTTGAGTTTGAACTGCTATTTTACTGTCGAACAGGGGACACTCTAAACTAGTAAACGCCCAAAAGAATATTACGTTGGGTTGGTGCAGTATTGTATTCTTTCAAGTTCATCGATTTGATGTTGAAAATTATGTTGATGCTGCTTTTATTTCTAAACACAGAGATATGTTTCGAAGGCATGATGTTGCCGTAACCAGACAATTTTTAAAAAAAATCCATTTACCATCTTTTGACGTAAATATCGTATAGTCCGGTGCGACTTATATATATGACAAATAAAGTTTCTCTTATATTTTGGTTGGAGCGATTCATAATCCGCATTAAAGCCCGAAAATAGCATATATTTTGAAAATGGAAACGAATTTGAGTGTTGCGCGAACAGGTTCCAGCGCGTCTCAAAAAGAGAATATTAAATAGCATGCATTGTTAAAGGGGGGCTAATACAATTAACCCTCTAATAAAGGTCTTTACTGCCCATTATGCAAAGTATTAGGGGTCACATGACATCAAACCGCACTGATAAATCAATACCACGATTATTAATCAGCTATAATTGAAACCATTAAGTTCTACGGTCATAACGAATGTATAATGTATCGTTACCACTGTCTGTTTTACGTACCATATAGCGCTAATTGCTACGGTACAAGTTGCGCAATCCCAAGGGGACGGGCCGACGTCGTAATTGCTGAATCGTCGTTTCTTTGCAGCAGGTGGACTGTCAGCCGTCTTAATAATTAAACGCTCTCAAAGGTTGCGCCGCGCTTCAAGCTATGAGTCATCAGCGGGAGTCTTGACATATACTTTTGCCAACCGACACTTGACATTCAGCCCGCCTCAGCAGCTGGAGTCCGGCACCGAGGAGGAGCCGGACGCCGGGACCACCCCGGCAAGCGCCCCGACAAGACTTCTTAGTGGCTCCTTTTCCGTCCAAATAGGCCGCACGCTGTGACGCTCGCTCCCTTTAGATAAGGTTAAAAGGATAATGGACAGACTTGCCGTTACGCGGGGCCAAATGTCAAAGTCGAGCGCAGAGTAAAAAAGGATCGCAACAAACAAGAGCAAACATCTGCCAAGGCTTTGACGGTTTTTACCTGTGAAACCAGCGAATGATGACCCCATTTTGCCGACTATGAGGCACGTCGGATTATAGGGTGCGGTCTCAATGAACGGGGTTATTTCTTGTTGTGTACAAAATCTTATCTAATAGACTATAATATCATGTAATTTAATGTAATATCATATAATGACTAATACGATAACAACGGACGCAAGGATAACAAAACTAAATAGAAAATTGTAGTCAACACCCTGATGATATGGCGCATTATATACTTTGGATATAATTAAAGCATTTTAAGGGCGACTTATAGTCCAAAAAAATTTGCTGTTATATGGGGCCAAATGTTAAAATCAAAACCGGAGTGCAAACCTCTGCCAAGGCTTTGAGAAATGTTACCTGAGAAACTAATAAAATATTCAAATAATAATTATGAGCAAACTATTTCAAAAGAATTTTCAGTAAGATATCCGAGTACCAAAATACTCGATTGCTGCGCCTCTCAACAAAACCAGGAAAACACTCAATTTTCGCAATATTCCCGTTACGAATATGGGCCTGACCCTATCAATTGTCTTCAACAGAATTCATGAAGCAGCAAACGACGTCCTTGGCAGAGGTTTGGCCTTATCGTCGGCGCATCTTCCGACCGACAGCGCAGCGGCACTAAAAATGACTTAGACCGCATCTCCAGACGTCCATTAGAAACGGTGCAGTACGTCCGTCAATGTCACGTAAGAGTCCCCGGGCCCACCCGGCCCACTTGAGCGGGGCGCTGAACCCCGTTAGTCCCCAGACTCATCTTAATTAGCCTGAGATTAAAGGCCCAGCATTGGCACTTAAGTCGTGATGAACGGCGTGGGCCCGACCCGCCTTTTGTGGGGTCAAACCTTCGTGGGGGAATGAAGGTAGGAGATGGGACTGCTGGGATGATGCAACATTGACTTCACTCATGGCTTGATGGCCTTTTAAAATGAGGTCTTATGTTAACACTTGGATAGATTGCGATTGGACCTCATTATGCTGACGGGTTTGGTCACCGGCGTCATTTTCATGGTTTGCTCTTAGTGTCAAGAATGTCCCTTGAGCGTTGAGGAAATCAAATGCAGAAAAATCAAGTCAAAGATGGCTGATGTGGGGTAAAGATTTTTGAATGGGGGGGAAAAAAAATCATATTTACCTCCTTTATAACATATTTACCTACTTATACGTATAACCAAAGCTGTATTCGAGGTCAAGTCAGAGACACAAAGGTCTGAGTCCAAGTCAAGTCCGAGCGCATAAGGTCTGAGTCCAAGTGTAAGTCCAGGTGAGATCAAGACAGAAAAATAATATTTTCATGAGTTCTAGATCAGAAAAATATGGAGCTAATCTCTTGAAGAAAGAAACTGAGCTTCGGAACGTCTCATGGCGCCTCTGCAAATGTTGAGCAAAATAAAAGATCTCAAATGGTCTTTTTACTATGTCTGTAGATCTCTTCATGTTTGCTTTTGTTCTCTTTCTAAGACGTGGCTACCGCCAGTTTTCCATGATTGGAAAAAGCAAATCTTTTAACCCCTTTGGTGCCTACGGTCAGGTTAATCAATTGGATGGCTATTTTGAGTATCTGAAAAACTTTGTTTTGTTTGAAGGACAACCTTAATTATCAAAAACAAAAACAATAAATAATAAATAATAATAATAAATAATTGGACTGCAAAGTTGATAAAGGTATTTGGTGAGACCATTGGCAGAGTCAGAAACCAGTCAGAAGCAAACGAGTCAAAACGAGTCAAAAACGAGTCAAAAGCAAAGGAGTCTCAGTCTAGATATACGAGTCATCGAACAACAAATCGAGTTGAGACTGGCCATCAGGTAAATACAAACTAAGTGGACATATGAGCCACGTCAGAGACGAGTCACAGTCAAATGCAACAGAGTCTGTCAAGTCTGAGACATTAAAAAAAAAAGTGTTGAAACCAGAAATGAGTAAAAGTACATTTATAAGGCAGTGCTCCTTCAAATTAGATCATATGTGCGTAATCAATTTGGAATCAAAGTGGATACAAAGTGGACCTATGAGCTGAGTCAGAGATGAGTCAAATGCCAAGGAGTCTGAGTCAGTGTTGAGTCCAGTAACGAGAACTACAGCCCTGCATGTAGCGTACGCAATCACTTATTAACAATGTGGAAAGTATATTTAGAAGGGAGCGCACCTTCAATTTGGATCATATGTGTTCAATCAATTTGGAATCTGGAGTGATGGACATCAGGAGTCAAGTGCGGGCTATCCCAAAAAAATGTGTTGAGTCCAGAAACGAGTACTAAAACCCTGCATGTAACGTATAAAATCACTTATCACCGTACGGAAAGTATAATTAGAAGGGGGCGCACCTTTAATTTGGATCGTATCTGTGCGATCAATTCGGAATCTGGATATACGAGTCCAAAATAGACTAACCATCAGGTAAATCCAAACAAAGTGGACATAAGAACCGCGTAAGCCGAACAAGCGCATCAATGTCGTGAAATGTGGATAATTAAATGCAACTTGAGCCATCGAGCAAACAATCCCCCATATGTCGCAGTTTCCATTTAGCCCGATTGTAAGAAACGCCACGGGGCCCAACCGAGACAATCCAGGACTCGGTTGCGCCCAGAGGTTATTTCCTAATGTGATCCTCTGTATGTCTTTCAGGTAGCCTCTGTAAATGGGCTGCGGCTTGCGTACCCGCCGCCGCCGCGACACCTTTACGCGCGAGTAAACATCTTTGTTTTTCGACCCTGGGTTCAATTTCGCTGGCTATTTCTGTCCCTCCGCAAACCCTCTTGATGGGCACACCATGAGCTGATTGCAAGCCATTGATCGTCTCTCAAATAGAAGCCAAGAAAATGAAAGAAAGACGGACGGAAGAGAGCGACGGATGAAAGGAGAGACTTCCCGTGTTTACCTTTTGAATCTTTTTCCTTGGGTGATATCAGAAGGGTGAAAAGTCACGGTAAAGTCTTCTTATGATGGTTGTATAATCATCTAAACGTAGTTCGTGACCACGGTCGTCCTGCTTCGTCTAGACCGGCTCATTGACCCAGCGTTGAACGTGATAAGTCATTAATCGGTGTGCAAACAACCAGGAAGATCTCAGCGCACCACCAAGCTGTGCACTAACAGTTAATCAATTTTGTTTTTGTGCCCCACTAATTGATCTGCGGGTCCTTATAGATCGGTCCCGACAAGACTGTGTTTTACAGACGTGATTCCGGTTCTCACCTTGAAAGAAAACAGCAAAAACGCTTCATGTGACGTTACTGAAATGACCGCGTTAACATTTCGAGAAAAGTGATGCCCGTACTTCCTTGTTCAACCCCAGAGACTTTTTTTAAATGGTTTTTGTTGGACCCAGTCTGAACTGAGGTGAATTGAATGAGTTGTATTAAAACATCAAGTACTTATAGATATATATCTATATATTTTTTACAAGGGTAAGAGAGGGTCTAAAAATGGTTAGTTTTACATGAATTAAGCACTGAAGCAATCGCTTACATAGGGTATTAAGTACCTTAGGTATCTAAGTACTAAACCAAGTAATTAGTACCTAAGGAACTTTAAAACCTTAGCTAATCAATTACTAAGGTTCTAAATCATTTCATGAGTGTTGAATACATTTAGCATCGTTATGTTTAGAACAATATTTTTTTTTGAGTTAAGGAACACTTTTTTTCCTTTGGAAAATTGCGAGGTACACCACCAGCTTAAAAAAAATACAATTCGAAACTTTGCAGCCTAAATGAAGAATATAGTCATTCGAAACAGAGTTTTATCAACAGGACGCGAATAAACATACTTTCACACCCCTTAAGATCGTGTGCTGTTGAGTATTTATAACACGATTACGCCGCAACACGCTAATCTCACAGCTGTCAATAACACATTATGTTTCCAGAAATTACAAAAAAATACAAATAAATGGAACATTACTGTACCGCAGCACAGTGGTTAAAAAACATTGGGTTTTTTTTTGAAGTATCTGGAAATGAATGATACCATCGTAAAAATAACGTCTTTGGGGTTGAAGAAGCCTTTAGTCGGTTGACGGAACTAAGAAAACGATGCTAAGAAGGGCGCTAAGATTCGATCCCAAGAAAGGCGCTGAAATTCGATCCCAGAACCTCGTGACTGCGAAGCTACCGTTTTACCCATGCCGCCACTTATCAGCTCACCGTTTTATAATTCTACACCAGAATCACAAAAAAAAGGATAAAAATCACGGGCCGAGACAGCTAAAAGTTCTCCACGTAGTAAAATATTGGCGCACTGACCATAACACCTATCGAAGGTGAAGACAAGAAATATGGACAGCTTCCATTCTTCTGGGAAGACTTTCTACAAGATTTTGGAGTGTCAGTAGGATTTTTACATCCACTCATCCAGAAAACAATCTCCCCGTTCTATTTTATCTCCAAGATGTGTGATGGATTGGAGTTAAGGGCATGCGGGTGCTTCCAAGCGTACCATTAAGAACCTTGCATTGTGCACCGGGAACACAAAAATGGTCTTCTCCAAACTGATTCCACAAAATTGGACGCATACCAAATATGACGCAAACTTCTTTTTAAAAGACGAACTCAGATTGAGTACTTTCCTACAGTCTCTCTCATTGATAACTCGGACAGCTATTAAGGGTCTTCAATGAACCTATACAGGAAGTTCATTCAATACATTCCACTGAAAGAAGACAATATTTGGCAGGGGTGTCATGATTCTATGTTGATTGTGTCGCATGATATTGGTCTACATTTAAAATATCATATATTAGTGCTCATATTACCATCTTGAAAGCACTCTCAAAGGAGATCAAATCTTTAGGCAGCCATCTTTGTGACCCCGTGACGCCGACCAATAGTAGACCGGTATCTTAAGGAGTCGTGACGCTGACTAATAGCAGACCAGCATTGTAGTGACGCGTGTATAGACGTGTGAGCGCATACTGACCACCATGTTGGATGTGTTATAAGGCGAAAGAAATAACGTAAAGAAGGGACAAAAAGAAGGTCTTAAGGTGAAAAATACGTAAGGCAGGGACGTCGTAAACCGGGGGTCCGCTGTATTCCTATTTGAGAACAAGGATGGTCTCAGGAGTAGGTTCAGTCTGCTTGCTTCTTTTCTTGAAAATATTCAGCTAACACGAGCTGCTGTTCGCTGCTAACCGGCACCTGATGACCACAAATGATTAAAAATAAGAATAGGGACAATATAAAAACGTACATCTGTGCATCAAAACTCAGCTTTTGTGAGTGACGGATCAATCTTCCTCGAATGGTGTCGAAACGGTGTGAAATCAAATTTTTAAGTCACGTTTGTAACACGCGCACCCATACCTTTGACCTTCATTTTTTTGGGAAAAAAACGTGTCTTATATTTGGGGAATTACGGTAATCCAAGATTCTAAAATTCAGCATGGAAAGTGCTTCTCCACAACCCCACCATTTTTTCCTCACAAATTTCAAGTACGTGAATTCTTTTACAAATATTTTTTTTTCTTCCTTTTTCTTCCCTTTGCACAATATGTCAGCGTGTATCACATCACTCGCACGGAGCGGATTTAACCGCACGTGATGCCGCCAGTAACCGAAGGCAAAAAAAAAAAAAAAAAAAACACAACAAATGACCAACCAGCGTGAACATTCATCACGAGTTATTTCTATCCACCCCCTAGTTTTGCGGTCTTCCTGCGAGATTGATTGCCAGGATAACTGTGACTAACGTGTTGTCCGACTTAATTAACAAAGATTAATGACGGCACAGTGTTGACACAGTGTCAGCCTTGTTGGCAGGCCGGAGAAAAGGGAAAAAAAAAAAAAAAAGGTGGAGGGATGCCCGGTGAGCGGTGAAATCATCGCACCTTGACAGCACCGGTTGCCGTTCGTTTTTCGGGGTGAAAGACAAGTAAAAGTTGCCGTGATAGCCGGCTGGCTCGTCATAGCTTTTTCGTGTTAATATGAAGCGAAATAGGACTAGAAAACGTTGACCTTTAAAACACTCACGCACCGTAACGGTCGGTGTGATAATCCAACGACAACTCAAGAAATTAGGAATGTACCGTATTTTCCGCACTACAAGGCGCACATAAAAGTCTCTTTTTTTTTTAAAAAAAAGCCGATGGTGCGCCTTATAATATGGTGCGCCTTATATATGGATCAACTTATTCAAGTTCTTATTCTAACTTGAATAAGAAGTTACCGTCTTGAGGTATAAGGTGTGGACTTCTCCCACTTACTAAAGGAAGCTTTATTGTGCCGATGGTGCGCCTTATAATCGGGTGCGCCTTATATATGGATCAACTTATTCAAGTTCTTATTCTAACTTGAATAAGAAGTTACCGTCTTGAGGTATAAGGTGAGGACTTCTCTCTCTTACTAAAGGAAGCGTTATTGTGCCGATGGTGCGCCTTATAATCGGGTGCGCCTTATATATGGATCAACTTATTCAAGTTCTTATTCTAACTTGAATAAGAAGTTACCGTCTTGAGGTATAAGGTGAGGACTTCTCCCACTTACTAAAGGAAGCGTTATTGTGCCGATGGTGCGCCTTATAATCGGGTGCGCCTTATATATGGATCAATATCGAGATTGGGATTCGTAGATGGGGAATGAACCGATAAACAGGATGAAATCAAAAGAAAAATCTACTTTTCAGATCCCACCGATTTCAGGTATTTTTTGGGAACGAACCCCCACGATAAATGAAGGAAAGTTAACTATTTTTGTTGAGAATTTGAACGTGATGATCACTTCCCTAACTTGAATACGAAGTTACCGTCTTGAGGTATAAGGTGAGGACTTCTCCCACTTACTAAAGGAAGCGTTATTGTGCATTTGGGGCGCCATGTGTCTGCTTGGGGAAGATTAATAGGCGAGGGACTCCTTGGGGGAGTTTCTGGATCTTTAGCTGCTAAATGCCGCGTGATGGCGGGCAGGTAGTGTGAAGTGGAATTTAAGACCTTTGAGGAGGTCCCCAGCAAAACAACAGGCTGAGCGCGACAACATCGGCGCCGCGGCGTTCGCGTGGGGATTCTTCGCCGTGTCTCCCGACGGGGACGTCACACCTCCCGGCTCGACGGAGCGTGAAGCCGGAGGCTAAACTAATATGGTGGTCGGCGGAGCGCGAACCTCCACCGGGGCTCAGCGATTCTCATTTGGATCAACACCAATTTAGTTCATGCATATTAGGGCTGCGGCTATTGGGCGGTTTTGGTATTCGGATAACCTTGGAAAATTCTAACCGGATAGAGTACGGTAAAATGTGTCAGAAATTTCAAAATAAAGCGCACTTTACCAGAAAATACGTGGACACAAAGGCCTTAGTACGCTCGGGTGTCATGGCGAAAAATCTTGACTGGTCTTTTTTTCTGCAATTGTTGGTCCTGAATCCTGATGCGACAGTCATAAAATTGTTCTAAAATCACATGCAATCAACAATTTAATTAAACTGACATTGACATATTCCACCTCGCATAAACTAGCCGCTAATTAGCTGCTCTAAAACACGTCTTATAGGTTGGTTGATCTTCTGACAGTTTCCATTCCTACTGATCATTCTTTAACAATCCATGCTAACTTCTGAAATCGCATTCAATCGCCAATTTAGGATGCTAACAAACGATTTAATTACGCTGACATTGACAAACGGCACCTAGCATAAGTTGGCCGCTAGCTAGCTACTCCAGAGTGCTCCTTATAGGCTTGCGTTTGAGATGAAAATGACTGCACAATTTGATGCTGATATCTTGACACAGTTGCCGTTCCTACTGATCACTTTTTAACAATCCATGCTAATTCCAATGTGTTGTTTTAGTCGATAAATTCATCTCTTTGACCGGGATTTATGGAGAACGATTCAGAGGGGAAGGAAAAAAATAATCTTTTAATGAATAATTTGTTTATTATCAAAGGAGGAAATGCCTTATTTGGTCTTCTGTTTATCATTATTTATATCTGAAAAGTTACACAAAGTTAGCACATACGCCTCAGGTTAAATGCCCTGGGTTTTATTACGGTTGTGGCTTTCTCATATGGAGATTGCAGGCACTCCCCGTTCCCCTGTGGCTTTTCTCTGGGTACTCCGGTTTCCTCCCACATTTCTGATAACATGCGTGGTAGAAATATTGGACAATCCAAAATGTCCTGTTTGGGGATGTGTGTGGTTGTCAGTCTATGTTGTGCCCTGTGATTGGCTTGCTAGGTCAAGGTATACCCTACCTACTGCCCCATACGCTCGCGACCCTTGTGAAGACACATGGCTAAAATGGATGGACGGATTTTCATCTGAATATCGCGACCAAAACACTAATCCAAAGTCTTGCCTGTACGAGACTTGGAAAGACCGAGATACTTTTGATCATGAGACGAGACCGGGTCCCTTCAAAGGTGGACCGCTCTTGAGAAGGACAAGACTTTTGTCAATCATCGTTCCCCTATAGTCAACTATGTTTTGCTAGCAAGCAACGACGACAAGGTGACGGCCAACCCGTGTCCCGGTTTTTCAAATACCGGCTCATAGCTGAGGTATACGCGCAGGTCTGTTTTTCGCCGTCCTCTGATTCAGAGCTTTTATGTGACACACACGCAGCGACTGAAAACATATGCCGGCGTCCACTCCATCATCATCAAAGCGAGCCCCCGTGCTGCAATGCGACAGCGACTCTCGCCCAAGCGGGAGGACCTTTCATCTGAACAAGGTAGCGCATATACCAAACGCAGCAGCTACACTCACACTTTCTTACTGTATCTCCAATCTAGAAATCCTTCTCGCAGTCCACACACTCAATTCCATTCTGAGCAATTGTCGCTGAAGTAATTTTGACCCATTAGATTACCAGTACATATTGTCTCGCGGAAAATAACATTAGGTTTGTGTTGTTTTTATCGGTACGGACAGAGAGATGCATTAGTTTCGAGGGGATTGAATTTTTTACCGTGAGGCCGAGAGTGCTCGGAGCTAACAAAGTACAAATACTTCGTTACTGTACTTGAGAAGATTTTTCAGGTAGTTAATAGGCCCAGTGGTCCGTTGTTTATGGCTAGAAACCCGAAAATACCGGCAATATGTGGTGTAAAAGAAGTAGAGGGTGAATATATATATATATATATATATATATATATATATATATATATATATATATATATATATATACACATTCTTAATTTAGGGTCAAAAATGGGGTCAAATTCTGGTATTTTCTATGTTAAAACACACTAAAACTTTGGAAACAATGTAAAACCTACAGCAAAATAGAATAAATCTCATATTTTGTAAACCCTTCATACTTTGTTGTGTTCATATCAGTAAGTTATATATTTGTTACGTGTTAAGTTAAGCGTGTGTCAGATTTCCTACATTGTACGCGGTCAGTGAACGCTGCGCCAGCGTAAGGTTGAATGCGCTGTAAGCAGTTGTTTTTCCTTTTCTTCGGGATGGTGTATTGAATTTACCATAAATACCCAAAGTTGAGCAGCATTCGTCGTGTTTCATCAAGTTTTTGATCATGTGCTAAAAGACCGCAATTAATAAACGAGTCAATTGTATTACCTATCCGTGTTCTCTAATTGGTGCATTCTTTATGGAATCAGCTGGAGACATAAATCTTTTCTCTTGGTTTTACGAATATTCCTGTGAACAGGGATGGACTCGGACATTGGTTCAGTCTGTCCGCTTCTTATAGTGAAAATAATGCCGTAACTACCTGAGCTGACAAGAGCTGCAGTTAGCTGCAACAGGAACTCGATGCTAACTTCTCTAGCTCGTCCCATTACGGTAATTATTTTAAGTCAAACTACGGCCGATATAAAAATGCGCTTATGTGGCTGACGGATCAATCTTCCTCTAATGGTAGCAGAATTGTGGTAAATCTACCACCCTCAGAGTGTTTATAAAGGTTACAGATTAGCCTAAAACTGAAAATAATAACCAAGTGTCTCAAGTTTGAAATATAAATGAAAATTACACTTCACAATGCAAAAACAAAGACTTCTCCCGGTATGGATTCCCGCCCCACTGTTTGAGAAGCACTGCACAGGGCCAAGCTCATTCAGGTCCCAACTTGTCCGCACCCGTTTTTCTGCGAACGACATTCGGAAAGATGCTAACGGCAGTTATTCCGCCATTTGACATGAAATAAACCCCCGCTGCTCAATCCCTTCCCAGACAAGGGAAGAAATGACAGCGATGGAAGAAGCGGGCTTGATGAGACCCGATGCCAGAGTGCCATCGGTCTGGGAGTAAATAAAATCCTCTGAGTCAAGGTGCTGATAGAAGAGACAAGAGCTGTAATTTTGAAAATACTGGGTAGCGCTGGGCCGCCGTGACTGGCTTCAATTTTTTCGCCCCGCGTTCTCGGATAAGACAACGGGTGATAGGCGTGTTTTAAGAGCGGGGATTAAAAACGTCTATTGATGTATCACACAGTTTAGCCCCATTCGGGAGACGGCGATGACAAGAGAGGCTGAAAGAAGGATCCCGCAAAGACCTCGGCGGAAGAGCAAAGATTTACAAACCGCAGTTTGAAGCTTAAGGGTTTAGTTTGTTGATAACAGCCCCGAGCGTTGTTGGCAGAAGGTCTCCAAGTCAGAAAACGGATCCTGGTAGAGTTAAAAGTTTTTAACAGTTACTTGTTTTGGCAAAAACAGCGAACGATTTGGCCTTGCTTGCAGTTCTTCCGATTTTGACTCTATTTTGACTGCTGTGGTGGATACAGAGTATCGGTATATCTATTTCTGACTTTACCTTTACCTTTACCAGCTATAGATCCTTTAGAAAATGTATTTCTCTGCTTGGAAGCAGGAAAAGCAGGGTGGTGCAATCAACATTTTGGAATGAATAATTCATTCAAATGTAGGACTGTCCAGATCCTGTTGAAGTGATCAAAAATCAGGCTGGATTTCGCCATTCCCAGCCGATCGGAATCTACAGGACAAGATGAGGTTTTAATTTGCTTGTCTTTTGTTTTTGTTTTTTTAAGTATGAATCCAGACATACATAGACACTACAGAAGGGAAAAACAAAAGAAAACCTGCTAGCGCTAAGCTAACAAACGAGGGTTTCTCCAGTCCAATTTGCTAACACCATTTATGCTAGCACGGCATTGACTAATTACTAAACAGTTTACTATAGTGGTCGTTAGCCAGCTAGAGGATATATATGGAAGCTAACAGGAAGCTAGCATCATGTACGATGATAATGTCTGTCATACGGAAATATAATTTCGCCATTGACTCTATTTCTTACAAATATATTCCAGCTCGGAAATATGTTTGAACGTACTTAAAGGCTAAATGCTGTGAACATTTTTTTCCCATAATGCCACAGGGTATTGACTAGCATATTCGCAAGTAAACAAGAAATTGTGTACAGTACTTTTAGATTTTGAAATACCTTATGGAAATTACGTGAGTAAACTTTGTTTCTGAATTCATTTTTATGGTTTTATTATGTCCATTTTCCATTTTTCCCCATAATGCCACAGGGTTTTCTAATTCTTCTACGTTTGTAGTTTGAAATCTATCTCTCAAAACGAGGAAATCACGGTTTTAAAGCATTTTTGTACGAACCGTGAAGAGCAATACGATGACGTCCATATACGGGAAATTACAAGAATGAGAGTTCTTGTCCGTTACCTCAGAGCACCCCGTGCACAGCGACCAATCACAGTGACCCATTTCCCATGATTTGCATGCAGAAGGTATTCATGCTGCAAATTGGACAAAAAGAGCCGGAAGACCCCGAGGACTTGGAAACTGCGATGAGGTGATAAGGGAACTCTTTAGCGCACGACGTCAACAAGTTAAAACGGAATCCAGTCTGAGCCGACGGAACGCGTTTGAAGACATATGTAATAAAGAGTTTTGAAATTAGCCGGCTAAGCTGTGTCATTTCCTCCAGGGAGGTTGGGGGGGGCTGAGTGAGTTCCACAAGTACTGTTATCATCTTTTTATTGCCGTAATCTTGCAGCCAGGCAAATCACGTACACCGGAGACGACCGGTAGCTCAAAAAAAAAAAATGCTTTAGTGCGATACTAACATATTCATATCTGGAGGATGAGGGAGGCCGATGTTTGTGACGCATGTACAAATGCAGAACTTGTAAAGCAGACACTACATAGCATAGCAAGCTCATTTACATATTGTGAATTAGCATTTTAGCGTGGAATTGTTTGGTACAGCTTCTGGATTGGATTGCTTTCGTTTCTGCTTGCCCTAACCCAGTGCTTCTCAAATAGTGGGGGGGGGGGGGGGGGGTGAGATGCCGGGGGGGGGGGGGGGGGGGGGGGGGGATGATCCCAGGAAAAAGGCTTTGTTTTTGTCATGTGGAACGTAATTGCAATAAAGTCATCGTTTTCATCATTTTCTTGTAGTTTCAGGCACTTTGGTGCACTTGCTTCTTTTTTTTTTTCCGTTTTAGACTAAGCTATAACCCGTATAAACGCAATCACAATAATTAACAGTATATAAAAATACAAAATATAGTTGACTTAACTCATTCACTTCCATTGACGACGATAAACGTCAATAAATTAATGGTGCAAATGTGTGTCAAGATTCGGGTACACGTGTCGAACTCCAGTCCTCTGCGGCTGGTATCTGCTTGTTTTCTCTCGCTAACACACCTGATTCAAATGATTAGCTTATTAGCAACCTCTGCGGGAACCTGCAAATGATCCAAATCATTAGAATCAGGTGTGTTTGCCAGGGATATTTGAAAACATACGGAACACCTTGAGGACTGGAGTTTGACACCTGTGCATACCACACGTTTATAAAAAGACGATAAACAGAAGACACTAAAGTGGTGTCTCGGTTCCATCTTTTATTCCACGTTTAGATGAGGGATTTTGTAAGCATAGTGTTTTCTACATGTATGTATCAAGATTTGTGGTCATGTCTATGAAGCATGTGCAAGATTTTTTTTTTTTTCAGGCTTACACTATGGCCCCAGTGGGGACACGGCTTGAATCTTGTTTTTTTTTTCTTCCTTCCGTATCATTAATATTTTTTACTTCTCATATAAGATCTCAGGCACTTAAAGAGTACCGACAGACCATTGTATGTTTCTCGGACTGTTCAAGCCTAGTAACCCTTTAAGACCTCAAAAAGTCAAACTCTAGTCCACGAGAGCCTGTGCACTGAACGCTAGAGAGGTTTGTGTTGATATCTATGTGGCATGTGTGGGTTTTTTTCCAGGCTTATACTATGTCCCCCACAAGTCTCGCTTACTTCTTCCTTGCCCATTTCTCATGTTTTTCTTTTCTCTTTTAAGTTCTTGGGGTGCTTCTTTGTAAGTACCAACAGACCTTTGTATGTTTCTTGGACGGTTCAAGTCTAGTAACCCTTTCAGACCTCAAAAAGTCAAATTCCAGTCCACGAGAGCCTGTGCACTGCATGTTTTTCAAGTTTCTCTTTGCAACACAATTGATTCAACACAAACTAATTCTTCTTGATATGTTCTATTAAGATATCATTTTTTTCCTGTATTATCAAACTTTAATTCCAAAGTGTCAAGCTCTGGTCCTCGACGGGCGGAATCCTTCGTAATTTAAAGGTTCCCCTGTCCAAAACATCTGATTCAAACCATTAGTTCATCCGCAAGCTCTGCAGGAACTTGAAAATTATCCGAATCATTTGAACCAGGTGTGCTTGGAAGGGAACCATCAAAAATATGCAGGATACCGGCCCTCCAGGACTGGATTTTGACTTCACTGCTGTAATGAGACTAACTTTAAGCTGGCTTCCCTTTTAAGAAAGTCTCACTGAGAGTTCATTTGAAGTTGTAGGTTGTCATGGCGACGCTAATTGCTAACTTCCTGAAAAGATGAACACGTCAGGAAACGGATGAAAGAGACGTCCAACAGCAAAACTTTGCATTGGAGTGACAGGACCAAGAGAGTTTGGGGAATAACGTGAGCATCGGAAGAAGAAAAAAAAAAAATATATATATATATATATATATATATATGTATCACAAAATCTGATAACGATATTTTGTGTTGGAAAAAAACACATAATTCCCTGGCTGAATAGCAACCCACACGTGATAATCCACTCCTCCAACACCAGTCTGCTTTTCTTCCCACATGCTCTTTCTCATTTCATTTTCCTTGTTTTTTTTCTTTCTTTATCCATAATGGCGGGAGGCCATTTGGCGGGAAAAGCCGGAATCCATTACCCGCTATCGCAGGCTCTCCTCTGACCTGTGAAAACACTTTGGTGCTCCTCATCAAGCAGGAAGGGCGGGGTTGCGTACTGCCGGGAAAAACTCATTATTAAAGCCGGCGCGAGCCTCGGACGCAGGTGGCCCACGCGGCCGGGAAGACGCGGCCGCGAGTCGCTCGCGACCCGGAGGCCGAGTCCGAGAAGTGGACGGCGCTGAGCCGGGCTCCGCTGAGACCGGGTCTCTAGAGACGGCCGGCGCAAAAGTAATAGAGCAAAATAACAACATCCTCTGGGAAATATGCTGCTCTGGAAAAAGAAAAAAAAAAAAAACGGCATTATTTTCACCCATCCATCCAAGATTTGAGGTCTTGGGTGAACTGATGACGAATTCACCATTTGAGGTATTTATTTTATTTTTAAATTTGTATCAAGACTATGGATATATACAAACCCTAACCCTAACCCTAACCCTATATATATTAGTATAAAACATTTTATACAGGTTGTCACAGTATGTTAAACCAAGTAGCTGTTTATTTATTTTTGAATAAATAACATTGCTATTTTTTGATTGGTCTGACTTAAACAGAAGAAAAATCGCAATGTAAATCTTCAAATTCCCGGATCGTAAGCCGTATGTTTGACACCCCTGCAATATTTTATTTTATTTTATTTTTTTAATAATAAAAAACTTTTGTGACAGTTAAAAGAAAAAAAAAAACAATAAGAAAAAAAATAATGGCATTAACCTTCCGTCGAAAAAGTATAGTTATAATTGAAAATTCGTGAGCGTGAAACCACAATAATCGAGCTTTTTTGTCACGAGGAACACTCCAAAGATTGAATTTTCTCTGTAGTTTTTTTTTTTAAATGAACAAAGTTAAAAGGAAGAAAAATTGCGATGTAAACCTTAAATAGAAAAAGTTACGTTTATAAACGAAAATCCGTGACGAAATAAAGCTGCAGAAATCGAACCCTGATATAGCGAGGGAATGCTGTAATTTATCAAATAATCATAATTATACAAAATAAAAAAAAAAGACAAATCCATCGTAGAAAACTCCGCGAATCAGGTCAGTCATAAATTACTGTATTCCAGATTTCCACGCAGGATCCGACTGGAATCCCTCGCCAACACGAAACGCGAGCTCCTCAATTCTACCCGCGAGACTCCATGATGTCTCCACGATGTCTCCATCTGGGGGATCGGTCCCGATTTCCAGCCAGGAGCCTCTCTTTGCTATAATCTTCCAAACGAGGCATCTCGGCGAGGTACGGCCCCGGACGTAAATACGTTCGGACACGGGCGCCTTTTCACGGTAACCCCACGACGCTAAAAGCGTTAGCGGCGGATACAAAGATCGGGAAAGCGCGTTTGCGTGTTTCCATTTGGGGAGCGCGCCTATTCATGAGAGCAAGTGTGCGGAACGGCGAGCCGCCCCCGAAGCTCCCGACACCGAGACGGAATACTGATAGAGAAATCCAAAGTCTTCACACTCGGCTAGCTTCTATCTCTCTATCTGCCCCCGGAGCTTCTTCCGCCTTGCTGTCTCGTCTCGCCGCGTCTTCCTCGCTCGCGCTCGTCTTTGCTTCTCGCGGCTCTCCCTTGTTTATTGTCCATTCGTGCGCCGTTGCGGTGCGGGCTTCCATCCCCACTAGGCCGCGTTATCTTCCAGGCCGATGTCGTACTTCCGATTCCGTGTACGCCCACTGGGACTTCCACCCACGGAGTAAGATTTTAAAATCTTTTTTTTTTCTATTTTTAATTCAGGGTGAGGGTTTTTGATGACGGATTTACCGTAGCTTTCGGGCTATAAGGCGCATCTGCAATGTTTGGGTTTTATCCAGAATTGACCGTGCGGTTTATAAGATGGTGCGTCTTATGTATGGATGTTGAAGTAAATACAATTCGACTCATTATTTGTAGTGTTTTTTTTTTATTCTTTGAGCCTTAGAACCCGATGCACCCTGTTTATGGAAATTTTCTAAGAAAAAGTTACGGTTCGGGGCAGGAGTCCAATCTGTCAGGGCATTGATTAATCATTTACCGTATTTTTCGGACCATAAAATGTTTCAACTTCATCAAAGGTTGATGGTGCGGCTTATAATCAGGTGGAGCTTATGTATGGATGTCAAATTCAACTTGAATACGAGTTGACTCATTACTTGGAGTGTTTTTTTTATTCTTTGAGCCTTATAACCCGATGCACCCTGTTTATGGAAATTTTCTAAGAAAGGGTGACGGTTCGGGGCAGTAGTCTAATCTGTGGGGGCATTGATTAATCATTTACCGTATTTTTCGGACCATAAAATGTTTCAACTTCATCAAAGGTTGATGGTGCGGCTTATAATCAGGTGGAGCTTATGTATGGATGTCAAATTCAACTTGAATACGAGTTGACTCATTTGCTGTATTGCCCCCCACGCCCCCTCGAGACTTAAGACCCGGTGTGACTTATAACCCTATATACAATATGGAAATTTTCTAGGAAGGGGTGAGGGTTTTAAATTTAAACAAGGTTCAGGGTGGGGGGGGGGCAGAGGTGCCACAAATCTAACCAGAGTCAGGGGCATCTACTAATCATGTACTACATTTTTTGGACTATAAGGCGCACCTGAAATATTTTCACCTTATAAATGGACATTTTCAAAAACAGAGTGAGAGTTTTGAACAATGGATTCAACTCGTGCGTGCATAAATATATGGAAATTTCCCAAAATATACCTGTTCATTGAGATTGCACATCTTGGAATACTTTTCTGTTTTCCCCCACTAAATGAAAGGCAACAGTCTCTGAAAAGAGAATTTTTCCAACTTCCTGTGTATTTGCATGCGCTTGTTAGCTAAAAGGGGACTCAGGGGCCCGGCTAAACGTTGAGACGCCCCGTCAGCGAGTCCTTAAACTGCAGCGAGGGGCGCCGTGAATACCAGCCTCAAGTCCGTCCCGAGCGGAAAGCATCACTTCTTCACAAACTACTGCAAAAGAGCCCTGAGGGGCTTTTTTTTTTTGCTTGCTTTTTCGCAAACTAGCATATGTTGTCCAAAAAAACACGGTTAGACAGTTGGTGATTTTACCATAGGGAGGGAAAAAAGGTAAGGAGCCAGCTTGCAAGAAATAACGTGGCGCTGCCACTGTAAACTGTGAGATGGGGGAATAGGCTTTCAAAATGTCGCTAAGTCTTCAGGCGCATATTGAATATTTCAGTTTTAGCTGTTAAGGTGTGATATAATAAGGAAGGTTAGATTTTAGAGTTGGGGCTGGGCAGTAAATGGAATTTGTACGAGTAATTTGTCAAAAAAAAAATCGTAAGAAAGAGAGGTTTCGCATTACGCGACAAAGCAAATTATGCACACACCATGATCGCAAAAAGGTTGGGTAAAAATATCCCAATCGTAGCTCAAAAAAGGACTGATGTTTGATTGATTGATTGAAAATGATTGATTACGTAAACTAATTCATGACCTTAACAATTGAGTAATTCCAGCTACATTCATCCCTATTTTTTCCTTTTTTCTTAAATGTTTGGCAAAAGGAGGGGCTAAATAAATTAAGTATTAAGTATTACTCAATTACTTTAGCAATTAAGTCTATGACAATTTAAATTAATATACGACCTGTGATGGATTGCTGGACTCTTAATGATAAACGTAAAAAGACATCTTTGGGATTGAATGAGTGAATGCACTCTTCCTCCATCCCATCGCAGTATAAACAAAGAGACAAAGCGAGCGCGGGGGGGCTTTTAGTCATGGAAAAAATGTAATTAGGGTTGCATATGGGCAGAGTGGCCCCGGGTGGTCCCCGTGCTGTCGCTTAGCGTGGGATGATGACAAAGTGGTCCAAGGTGATCCTACTCAGTTCTGAAAGATGGCACCATACGGGGATTCTCCCCGCACAGGGTCCAAAATGGCAACGGCGCCTTTTCTTCAGGCGACATTATCGACAAAATGGCTCGTATTGAGAAGGAAGCAATCCGACTTACCTGATGGGTGGCCACGTCCAATCAGAAGCAAGAGGGAGGAAAAAAAGAAAGAGAAAAACCAGTTAGTCATCCGTTTGGATAAACGGCGTCGCTCAAAGGCCGCAGCCATCATCTTTCCTTCATGACGCGCTTGCTGATGTAAGCCACCACGTCGCCGCCGCGCGGCTTGATTGAAATTGTCGCGGAAGTGTCGCCACAAAAAAAAAAACATCCCAGAATCTCACATTGACAGAAAACTTTGTCAGAGAAACGTCAGAAGCGCTGATTTATTTTAGCTAAACGGCGAGTCATTTTTCCAGGGATTAATTCCATTTCTGATGACTTATGATGTGAATCACGATGAACAGTCAGGCCCCGCATTGTTGAAATTTTGCATTTTTTTTTCTTTTAGCCTTTAGTCCATTTTCCATTAAAATATTTTAATTTCTTTTTGAATAAACTTATCCATTGCCTGCTGTTTTGGAGCGACTTTCAAAAGCCGCAAGATCTTGGGATCATTCTCCGACGTGAAACGGGGAAACGGTGCCATCTACTGGAGAATGTACGTCGGTAAAGTTGTTTCCAAGGAAGAACATTACCGAGCGGTAACATAAAAATGCTCCCCCGCCCATTTCCGTCGACTCTTTCAGTGCCATGGATGAAAATTCTCAGCTTTTTAAATACTAATAAAAATAATAAATAATACAATTCTTTTTATGAGTTGAGGAGATTCAGTTGATGTATTTTCCACAGCACGCACCGCACCGTATAATTAGGAAGTCTCAATTATCAATAAAAGGGAAAGTAGATCATGTACTATGATTGTACTATGATTGGTTTATCACTCTCAGTGTACTACTTTATGTAGTAGATAAGGTTCTATGATTGGTTTATCGCTGCCAGCGTACAGTGCGTACGCATTACCTAATGTTCTCTGATTGGTTTATCCAACAGTGGGTCGAGTGGGAGTTGTACCCAAGTCGCACCCTAAAATTTTTTAGAGATTTTGATTGAAGGGTGCACAGAAGATTTTTTTTTTTAATCTAAAGGCCTTTATTTGTGTTTTATGGTATGGTAATCTCTCTTATTTGACTTTGAAAAACGATTAGATAATACCAATCCCCCCCCCCCCCCCCAAAAAAAAAAAAAACACTGAACCAAAGTACCGTATTTTCCGCACTATAAGGCGCACCTCAAAGCCTAATTTTTTGTTGATGGTGCGCCTTATAATCAGGTGCGCCTTATATATGGATCAATATTCAGATTGAGATTCGTAGATGGGGAATGAACTCAGTTGAACAAAGTTGGTCAAATTGGCATTGAGTTATTATGCTATTGAGGGTTTAGAGTTATTGTTATTACTTTGAGTATTACTATATTGTGATTGAAAAACTTTGAAAATATGCCATTAATTGAAGGTGCGCCTTATAATCCAGTGCGCCTTATATATGGAAACGTTTTAGAATATGTCTTTAATTGAGGGTGCGCCTTATAATCCCGTGCGCCTTATAGTGCGGAAAATACGGTATGTATCAAATGGCTAACTGTAGTTTTGTTTTCTATAACCCGAAGGGATGGTAAGGACGGAAAAGAACGAAGCGTTCTGCCATTTTTTTTTCTCTCTTTGACAGAGCCCCGATTGTGTAAAGGTAAACCCGAGAAGAATAAAGTGCAGTGTGGTAAAACAGTTGGCAAAACGACAGCCGGGTCGATCTGAGGTAATTTGAACACGACATCGGGAAGGTCTCGGGAGGTATCCCCCGCACTCGCTTCCACTCAGAAGAACGCAAATTAATAGAAGTGGACTCCTCTCAGTCAAAGTGCTCCTGATTGATCCTTTTATGAGAGCAAATGGTGCGGTCGGACTTTTTCGACACTCGCTGATTTTGCGGCAAGTCGCGAGCGTAGTTAATGCGGTCGGGCAGCGTGCGCTTCGGAAGACTGGGAGCCGGCTGGGGATCCAAACGCGGGCCGTAAGTAGGCGAGATGGCAAGAGTTGCGTCAGCTACGTCAATAGCGTGACATCGTGAAAGAACGATACGGCGTCGGCTGCCAAAGGCTTCGACAAAGGAGGCTGGGAGCGCCTTTTGTATTCTTTTCTTTCCCGCCGTTAAGCTGAAGTGACCGTTCTCAGTACGGTGAAAAAGAAAAAAAAAACGTTGGGAAAGGGTCCAGCCTCCATGCAAATGGGAAGAGGATTATGGGCAAGATGGATGGATGGATGGAAAAGGTCATTTGGATGGATGTATTGATAGATGAAAGGATGGATGGATGAATGAATTACTTGGATGGAAAGAGTCATTTGGATGGATGGATGGATGGATGAATAATATGGTGAAATGGATTAATGATGAATGATTACTTGATGATTAGAAGATTGGATAATGAATGGATTACTTGGACAGAGTCATTGGGATGAAGGGGTGGATGGATGGACAGGGTCATTTGGATGGATGAATTATTTAGATGGATGGATGAATTGATTACTTGGATGGACAGAATCATTTGGATGGATGATGGATGGATGGACGCGGTCATTTAGATAGATGAATGGATGTATTATTGCGATAGATGGATGGATGAATTGATCACTTGGATGGACAGAGTCATTTGGATGGATGGATGGATGGATGGATGAATTGATTACTTGGATGGACAGGATCATTTGGATGGATGGATGGACAGGGTCATTTGGATGGAAGAATTTAGATGGATGGATGAATTGATTACTTGGATGGACATGGTCATTTGGATGAAAGAATTATTTAGATAGATGGATGAATTGATTAATGGATGAATGATTGCAATGGATGGATGAATTGATGACACTTGGATGGACAGAGTCATTTGGATGGATGGATGGATGGATGGATGAATTGATTACTTGGATGGACAGGATCATTTGGATGGATGGATGGACAGGGTCATTTGGATGGAAGAATTTAGATGGATGGATGAATTGATTACTTGGATGGACATGGTCATTTGGATGAAAGAATTATTTAGATAGATGGATGAATTGATTAATGGATGAATGATTGCAATGGATGGATGAATTGATGACACTTGGATGGACAGAGTCATTTAGATGGATGGATGGATGGATGGATGAATTGATTACTTGGATGGACAGGATCATTTGGATGGATGGATGGACAGGGTCATTTGGATGGAAGAATTTAGATGGATGGATGAATTGATTACTTGGATGGACATGGTCATTTGGATGAAAGAATTATTTAGATAGATGGATGAATTGATTAATGGATGAATGATTGCAATGGATGGATGAATTGATGACACTTGGATGGACAGAGTCATTTAGATGGATGGATGGATGATGGATGGATGGATGGACAGGGTCATTTGGATGGAAGAATTATTTAGATGGATGGATGAATTGATTACTTGGATGGACAGGGTCCTTTGGATGGAAGAATTATTTAGATGGATGGATGAATTGATTATTAGGATGGACAGGGTCATTTGGATGGAAGAATTATTTAGATGGCTGGATGAATTGATTACTTGGATGGACAGGGCCTTTTGGATGGATGGATGGATGGATGGATGGATGGATGGATGAAATGATTAGCTGGGAGTTTGTAGGAAGGATAGTGAATAATGACACGATGGATGGAAAGATTCGTCGCTAGATTTGTTGATTCATTTTCCTTTTACTAGCCTTAATCATAAATTTCAGGGGCCTTAACCATGACCTAAGGGGCACTCCGAAAACGATTCTCTTTGAAACCCTTATAATACTGTCTGAATGACAAATCTGACAAATATAATCCAATCCTTTTAATCCCTTTACGACATGACCGCGAACACGCATGTAAATCAGGCAGACGTGCATAAAATCCGACTGTCGAATCCAGCAGAACCAGCGGCCATTTTCGATTTAAAAAACGCTAAGCAAAGCAACGCTTAATGTAGCTTGAAGCCATCAAGTCTTTTGAACCGCAGTGTCAACAGATGCGCCGTTTGTTTAAGGCGCACTGCTTGGGGCTGTTTTTTTCTCTTCTTTCTTTTGAAAAGAAATACACTCCACTCCAGCTCAAGTTCATCCTCCTTCTATACTTAAGGTAGGGAATGAATTAAGTCTGGGGCCTGACCTTCAGGCGCCATTGCGACGAGCTCACCAGTCACCTTGCGTGTGTCACCGGTCGCCTGAAGGATCGCCACAAGCAAAAAGTAACACCCACAGGTGCGCGTGTGTGCGTGCGCTTCTCTATGGTGAGCTAATTAATCACAATTAGCGTGCAATTACTTTCCCAAAGCATGCGTTTATGCATGAGGGTGCCTGCGTGTAAACGGGCCCGATAGAAATCCGGTCGCTCATCTATAAAAGCCTAAAATGATTAGTGCGGTCCGTCTATAACGCTAGCGGTACATTAAAAAGGCTCGGCGGGCAAAGCAAACATCCAGTAGATCACATGATGACATTTACGGCGGCAGGTTTGACGACCCGTCAACTTCTGAAGGGTTTTACTTCAGACGCCGGGAAATCTCGTTAAAATTGTTGTCCCTCACCGGCGGGGCGTCCGGCGGGAGGACACCTTGAAAGCCGGCCGCCAAGCGATGAGGTGAATGAGGGTCAGCTGTTACGGGGGTGTTTTGTAGGATTCGGCCGAATAAGTTGCGGCCCAAAAGGAGAGCTTTGGCGCCTTCGAAACAAAAGCAGGCACAAACGTACCCATCGTATAATGGCGGGCACAATGCAAAACGATAAAGAGCATGGACCTCCGACAAAACTCGAGAAGTTCATCAGCTTTTCGTTATCATTGGGGAACTTTAAATTTGATCTATTTGTTCATTAATATTTAATACAAAAAGTTTTTGTGGCGACTAATATGTGGCATGTGCACGTTTTTTTTACCAGGCTTATACTATGACCCGTATTGGGGACATGGTCCGTGTATTTTTGTTTTTTTTTTCTCCCCTTCCGCCGTGTTTTTCTTTTCTCACCCAAGATCTTCTCGGGGTGAATCTTAGCAAGTGACGACATTGTTTATAGTATGTAACCTATTCCTCAATAAAAACGTAATTTTTTTCTCGCAGGTAGGAACATTCTCACTCTCGTGGTGATCACGCGCACAATACACGATTTAAAAAGATAACTAAAACTAATTAAAAATGTCATGACGAAAATGAAACTGATTTGAGAAAAGAAACCACAAAACAAAGAAATAAATAACAACGATGAAATGAAAATGTAAAAACTCTTTTTTGTAGGCTTTTTCCTACATAATTAACATTGAATTAATTTATTATTTTTGGTGGTTAAAATCAACCTTTTAAGGTTTTTTTTAATTAATAAAAATAAATAAAAAATAAAGAAAACTACTATGAAAGCTGATAATTAAGAACGAATAACTAAAGGTTAACTTTAAACACCCTCTAAAAAAAAACATCAATAATGAAACGTTAAAAAGTACTTTACATTTTTTTTTTCCGATTGGTTGTTTTTTTTTCCTCTCGAACAATCGGACTGCTAAGCAGCAGATCTAGATATTTTCTAAATGTGTAAGCCTCTCACTTCCAGTGCTTTTAACCAGCCGGGCACTTGGGACGCAACGGAACGCATTTGGGAACCGGCGAGCGAGCGAGCGCCCGCGTTGGGTGCAGGGCGCTAATGTGCTTCCATATATTTTCCATTTTTTTTGACCAGCTTTTCGCCACTGCGTTGAGTCTCATTAGCTTCAGCCATCCCACCCACTTGAGTTCCACTTGGCTAAAAGGCTGGAGAATGCCATCAAATGAGCTCCTGAGAGCTTTGCTGGTTAAACCATCTGACTTTCACTCCTTCTCTGTGCATCGGCGCGCGTGGGGGCGTCGCCTCCTGTTTTAACGCATTCGCAGCACGCGCCGGCAAAATGAGTCACGTAGGACGCCGACACATGGTGGAGGCATCCCAAACTTCTTCTTTTGTGTGGCTTTGAAACATAACTGATGGAGAAGAACGATCTGCCAAGGCTTAAACCGGAAGAAAATTGTTATTCCACTCCAGTGCCATAGGGGGCGGTAATGAACATCAAACGTGCTTGACACGCATACGTTTGCAAATGAGATTGGAGAGATTTATTGTCACATGTATAGCACGAAACCACACAGAAATTACACAGCCCCCCCCCCCTCCACCACCACCACCATTTGTTTTGTTTTGTTTAGTATATTATACAGTATAAATTATATATATATATATATATATATATATATATATATATATATATATATATATATATATATATATATATATATATATATATATATATATTATATATATATATACATACTGTATAATATACTATATATATATATATATTTTTTTTTTTTTTGTGTGTGTGTGTGTGTGTGTGTGTGTGTGTGTGTGTGTGTGTGTGTGTGTATAGAGGCCCAAATTTTGGAAACATATTGATACTTTTGCACCCCCAAAAAATGCTGAATTGCAACTCAACCCTAACCCTAACCAAGATGAAATTGAAGTACGCAATATCCGTGACGTCTTTGGGCTTTCGGAATCGAACGCTAATTTCTCAAGGCTGTCAATCATAGCGGCATGAATATGCAAACACACTCTTGATCGATTAAAAAAAAAAAAAACAAAGCTTTGTTGTTGACGGGGGGGGGGGGGGGGGGGGCATCGAATTATAACATCAATACATCGGAGGGGATTTTCATTAGAGCGTTAGAGTTCAAGTGACCGCCACGGTTCGGACAGAACCTTTAAGTTGCCCCGCCCCCTCCCATCCCCGCCACTCAATCAATCATTAGATGTGACCGATACGTGTGACTTAAAAGCCGGCGCCATTTTTCACGTCCGTGCCTTTTTCTTTTCCCCGCCGGGCGCTGATTCATCAACGTAAATGGACCCGCCGGCCGGTTAAACACCCCACCCCGCCCCGCCCCGCCCCGCCCCCTACCGTCTCCCGGTATAGCGCTTTATAAAAGGCGGCTACGTCTGATAAGCAGAGTTAATTAGCAAGAGGCAGGATGGCTCTGGGGTTTATGTAATGTTACACCCACTCCGTCAGGCCAGATTAACCCGGAACAGAGGAGGCAAGTGCATGCACACGGAAACCAACGAGGGAAATAAAGTCGTGCCTTCCTTGCCGTTTGGCCGCCCGCCAGTTCCAAAAAAGGTGGAAAATGGGCTCCGATCCTTTCGGGGACAAAATTGAATCCCGCCAGGATTGGGGCGTTCGGTGATGCTGCGTAAAAATGGGCGGAGTGTTATTCGGAGTTAAAACAGGCAAAATCCATGTCGGCTGTATTCCCCTGGGGAAATTTTGACCCAGCATACAAAAAATAAACACTAGTAGGCTAAAATATTGTATAGATTGTCTAAACATGACAACTTTCAACATGCCGTCCCTTCTAAATGCTTGCAAACGGGATGTCGAGAGGTACACCCTATAGGTGTCAAATTTAGCCCATGTTGGGCTTGTTTACTGCCATTGAAAATTGGGTATATGCTCAATTTTGTACATGAAGAAAACCCAAAGTTTTATCATGCATTTCACCCCATTTTTGCATGAATCCATTCGACGGCAACTCGCAATAGAAATGTTTGTGTTGAAAACCATCAGGTGGCGCTAGCGGACAACTTCTGGCATTTGCAAGCCGTTCAATGTCTCTGATGATTGTCTTAGCCTGGGACTGCAAAAGTCTTCAAAAGTCATAATACTCGAATTATGACGTATTTTTTTTTTTTTTTACAATTTTGGTACAAAAAGAGGCAAAGGCTATAAAGCCATAATATCTTGTGCTTGTCAATAAACTACCTATTATGGGTGATGACCTATTTTATGTACATCGATGAGTATAAACTTGCCACATTAGCTTATGTTGGCCAATTCATATGCCCTAAATGTGATGCTAACATGCTAGCTTGGGTTTAACAGAGGCTACTGAGCCAAAACATTTTGTACTAGTTAAATAAGATACCTAATTTGGATGCTAGCCTATTTTATGTACATCAGTGAGCATAACTTTACATTAGCTCATATTTGCCAAATATTATCAACAGAATTTGATGCTAACATGCTAGCTTGGCTTTAACAAAGGCAGTACATTATCTTGTACTTGCCAAACAACCTACTATTTTACGTACATTGATGAGCATAAATTTGCCACATTAGCTTATGTTCGCCAAATATGACCAAAATTTTAATGCTAAACCGCTAGCTTGGCTTTAACAGGGGCTAATTAGTCCCAGTATAATGTCCTCGCCAAATAACTTACCTTAATTAGATGCTTACCATTTCACACACATATGAAGGCATTAGCCGGCCAAATTAGCATCCATTGAAATTCGTTTGAATGCAATGCTAGGCGGCATGTTTTCACAAATTGTTTAGAATGAAATACCCAGCTTTACGCTTATCGTCAAACATCGTCCCTTCATTCATTCTTTCCGAAGTGCAATTTCTAGCGTAATACTGGTCACGACCTGCAATCCGACTCATCTCGTGCTAACCCACATATGCGCGTATGTGTGCTTTTAAAGTCATCGGCGGATTAGTTGGGAACGTGCCAGGAGATCTCAAATGTCACAGCTTGGTGTTAGCTGACATCTAACAGCCGCTCAACACACACACACACACACGTACACACACAACGTGCGACACGACGTCGCCTTGCCCCTTGCAAATCTCTGCGAGACTCCCAGCCGCTCTGTCACGACGGTTACCAGAAGGAAATCCTGACTGCCAATTGATTCTCATGCTTTTCACTTTTGCTTTATATCACTCAAGAGTCAAGGCGCGCTCTTACACCAGGAGTGAGATGCGCTTGTCGAGACGGCGGAAAATACTTGACTGTAAATGTGAAGAGATACTTCCTACATACAATAAATAAGAGTGCGTGTTTAAGATTTGATATAATAGGACTACGTACGTACCTTGCATGCCGCCTAGCATGTTTTGTTTGGTTAAGGGGGAAGTATAGAGAAGGACTCTGAAAACTGAAAATAATTGTTCATTGGTCATGTAGTGTTTGCTTTTTATTTGTGTTTTTCACAATGGAAAATTCTCAGATCTCCTAAAAATGTCATCTAATTATTTGCAACTGTTATGTCATTGATAGATAGATAGATGGATAGATAGATAGATAGATAGATAGATAGATAGATAGATAGATAGATAGATAGATAGATAGATAGATAGATAGATAGATAGATAGATAGATAGATTAGATAGATAGATAGATAGATAGATAGATAGCCAGGTGTTAACCTAGCAAGCTAGCTAAACAACAGCTAGCGATAGATAGATAGATAGATAGATAGATAGATAGATAGATAGATAGATAGATAGATAGATAGATAGATAGATAGATAGATAGATAGATAGATAGATAGATAGATAGATAGATAGATAGATAGATAGATAGATAGATAGATAGATAGATGGATAGATAGATAGATAGCTTTAGCTAGCCAGGTGTCAACGTGGCAAGCTAGCTAGGATAGATAGATAGATAGATAGATAGATAGATAGATAGATAGATAGATAGATAGATAGATAGATAGATAGATAGATAGATAGATAGATAGATAGATAGATAGATAGATAGATAGATAGCCAGGTGTTAACCTAGCAAGCTAGCTAAACAACAGCTAGCGATAGATAGATAGATAGATGGATAGATAGATAGATAGATAGCTTTTAGCTAGCCAGGTGTCAACCTGGCAAGCTAGCTAAACGACAGCTAGATAGATAGATAGATAGATAGATAGATAGATAGATAGATAGATAGATAGATAGATAGATAGATAGATAGATAGATAGATAGATAGATAGATAGATAGATAGATAGATAGATAGATAGATAAAAAACAACGAGTCTTTGGCCATGCCCAAGTAAAAGGGCGTGGTTCAAGTCTGGAAAAAACTGGCAAAATGGCCACTTGCTAAGATGTATAATAACAGGTGAATTTTCCTGCTCAATTCATATCCCATACATAGAATATTAATCAGAGTGTTGTGTTTCGACTAGTTGGGCACATAAAATATATTATATTATTTTATATTACCATATTGTGGTTGACTTTCCCTTTAAGTTTAAGCCGAATTTATGTTTCCCTGAATTAAAATCACAATTTGTTCAGAAAGCTAGTTATACTATATATTTTTTGCAATATCACCTTACGTCATTGAACAGAAATACTCATTCATCTATTCTCCATCGGCATCAAGGCCTTCTCCTCAGCGTGAAGCCGTACTTGACAAATAAGTTAATTATCAGCGACCGGGACTTAAGCAAAGATGAGCCGCCTGAAAAGCCTGCTATTTGTCTTTGGAGCGCTAAGAGAATTTAGCGACAACCCTGATGAATGATAATGACTTCGCTTTGATTCTGATGTATAGAAGGAAGTGAGCATACATTTACTGATAAGGCCGACGTTTCGGCGGCGAGTAGACGAATTCAAAACATACAACGCAAGTTCGTTGTACGCTAATAACGTTTTGAACGGCAGCGGTCTAAAGGAAGCGTCCAACTGGAGGACATGTTCTTTACCGGACGAAAGACGAGCCCTGGTTCATAAAGGCAATTTAAAAACTGCCCCAGAAATAACACGGAAGCAATTATAATAAAGTTAATTAAACACTCGGTGCGCATAACTGACATGGATGAATGAACGTTAGAAAACAGAAAAATAAACAAAAAAATGGAACCAATTACATCCACAGGGCACTTTCAAGTCGTTTTATATTACAGCCGGGAAACAATTAAAAAGTCGGAAGTCAAAACTAGCAAAGGTTGTCTTTGACTCATTCACTGCCGTTGACGGCTACAGACGTCAAGATCAGTTTTTGCCATTAGAAGACTATTTCGTCATTCCTTTCTTTAGTGAATCAGTGTTTGAAAATAGGTACCATCGTTGTAGGACTATAAGCTGCGACTTTTTTCTCGTGATTTGAGACCTGCAGCCCCTTAGCATTTTTTTTTGTTTGTTTGTTTTTGCTAGGCAACAGGAGACCAACCACTTGTATAGCAAACGTGTGCATCAGTTCAACATGTCAACTTATGGAACGAATATGAAATAGAACTGAAAAGATGTGAATCAGACAAAAATGTTTGAAGAATATTGTATTGAAAATATAAATACTATTTATAAATTGAATAAGAAAGTATGTGATGTGTAGTTTATATATATGAATTACTGTATTTGTAACGTGTTATGTTTTATGTTTCTGCGTTACCGTGTATAAGACACACCACCACTATGGCAACAATGCAAAAACAAAACCTAAAAAATATCTTCCTAAACCCTTCATATTTTCTTGCGTTCATACCCGTAAGTTTTATATTTGTTGCGCGTGAAGTGTGTTTTAGATTACATATTTTTAGATTTTTAGATTACATCATATTTTCTTGTGTTCATATCCGTAAGTTTTATATTTGTTGCGCGTGAAGTGTGTTTTAAGATTTCCCACATTGCGAGCGTTCAGTGAACGCCTCGCCAGCGTAACGTTGAACGCGCTAAAATTCGATGTTTTACTTTACCGTTTAGAGGACGCACCCATACTTTTGGGAATTCATTTTTGTGAAAAAAAGTTGTCTTATATTTGGGGAATTACGATAAATATATTTTTGACTAATACTTGTTAGCCTCCTTAATCTTTTAATCAAACTTTGCAGGATTTACCAAGGGAATTTTGACAAATTTAGCTCAGTTCAAAGTCCGCCGGGATACCAACACCGTTATTACCGTATTTTCCGTATCCCGCTCGGCTGATAGATCGGCACAGGCCGGATCAACAGCGGGCTCCTATTGAATTTCCCCGCGTCTGATTAATCGCAAGTGGACATGTGGAACCACCCGCGTCGCCGCATGAACGGCTCCAATCACGCGGAACAAAAAACGCAGCGTGGATTCCCGCGCGCGTGAGTCACCGACCGCATCCCAAGCAAAAGTTTACGACTTCATATATTTTAGATAGGATATGTTAAACGGCCTCAGGTTATGAAATGAAACTCATCGTTTTTTCGCCGAGCCAAACGGATTTGACGCGCGCTAAATGCGAGTCGTTACCTCTTCAAGTACACCCCGATAATCTCGTTTTAAAATGGGGTATTTCAGTTCGTCAAGGCGGCTAACGGGGGCTTGTTCCCTCCGTTTTCGGGTTACGTTTTACACATCGTCTTTAATTGTGACAAAAAAGCGTGCGGCCAAGTGGATCAGATTAGCGGAGGATTATATTTGTAAAGACAACTTTGATGCTGGAGACGGACTAAATCATTCATTAAAGTCTTAATAAGCAAAACAATCCAATTATAATGCTGGAAGAGATGAAAGAAAGTGGTGTCCCCAATCAATTGGTCGCGGCACAACGGAATTTTAGTACCTTAACAAGCGCTGTCCGCTGATTTTTTTTTCGTATATTTGAATACGATCAGGCACGTCATGTACGGAACGGAAAGTTATAAGTTGTTGTTTACGTGTTATTTTAGATTTTTTTAAAAATACATTAATATTGTGTTTTGATTGTAACTTTTTTGTGTTATTGGAAATATATTGCAGGACATCGTATTTTTGTTTTTTTATGACATTATAGGACACATTTTTTTTAGAAAAATGTAGTTTTCAAATGGAATGTTTTTTATTTACATTTTACTCATTTATTCATATAACTTTCTTGGAAATGAGCAAATCATGTATTTACAAATGCGGTGTGATGTTTTTCTTGTAAATTAAATGATGAAAACTAATATTTTGTTGAGGTAATAATAAAAATTATATATTTTCAGATTTTTTTTTTTTTTAAATACATTAATATTGTATTTTGATTGTAACTTTTTTGTGTTATTGGAAATATATTACAGGACATTGTATTTTTGTTTTTTTTATGACATAGGACACGTTTTTTTTTTTTTTTTAGAAAAATGTAGTTTTTAAATGGAATGTTTTTTATTTACATTTTACTCATTTATTCATATAACTTTCTTGGAAATGAGCAAATCTTGTATTTACAAATGCGGTGTGATGTTTTTCTTGTGAATTAAATGATGAAAAAAATATTTTGTTGAGGTAAAAAAAATTATATATTTTTTTCAGATATTTTAGTTATTTAAATACAAAAATAAACGTTTTAGTTTATGAAAATGTTAGATTAAATTAAATTTGTTTCATTAATAAAATATATTTCAATTGGAATTAGTTATTACTGTTTTGAAAACAAAATAAAACATAAAATACTTCACTTTATAAAAATAAATCTGAGGAAGGTTTTACAAAAGGTGAGCTGTTACGTATCCTAGTATATTTGAAAAATATATATTTTTAAATTAAACTTTATGCCTTTACATTTTTCATTGATCTTTATTTTTAAGACCATATATTAACAATTTAATAATACAGGATGTGATGTTCGGTATTACTAGTGATCCTTTTTTTATGAACTGAAGATGACCGTAACAAGGTATCTATCACATTAGTTCCATATCAATATTTTTTTCTGATATGCAATCCAGAGCAGAGAAAACGATTGTACTAAGAATAGCCTTCCTAGCGGCGGGCCGTCCAATAAAATCCTATGCACATCAGCTATCCTGTTTTTACAAGCCCATAAAGACGCGACCGCCCGAACCTCGCAGGCATCGTGAAGAACCAGTGAGCGGACGTCGGCCCGCTTCCGATTCAAATCAGCAGAGAGCCCGGGCGCCGGCCCCCCTCACCTGTTCATCACCACTGATGGGACGGCGCCGGCGAGCGCTAAGTGGGGTCGTGACCCGCCGTGCCACCTAATGCTATTGGCTGCGCCTACCGCACCGTTTTGGGCCTTCTCTCTCCTGCGCCATCTTGGGCTTATCAAGCACAAACACACAAATGTATCATTTGTGAAAATGTGACGGTTTGACAGTAATAGGATTGGTGATACGGTATCACCGGTGCTTGCAGAGTTGACTCAACAAGCTTATGAAAATAATTAGATGGTCATTACTGGGTTTTTTTAACCTTCTTGGTATGCCAAACTTTGGATATCTTCGGATATAACCATCACGCTGGAGGACATGATGGGTTTGTGTGTCTAAACCAATAAAATTACAGAATTTCGATGATTTTCGAGACAACTGGAATAAACAAGACCAAATGAAATCAAGTCATGAAGCTTAACTTGACCTCCGTTTGTTTGTTTTTTTGATCTTACAAGATGGCTCTCAAACCGCAACTTCAAAAAGGCAAATGATCATGCTGGACATATGAACATGTTGTGTGTATAATCTTAAAGATTATAAACGATAACAATCAGAGTTATTTTATTGTGTAATCACCATTAAAGATTTAGTTTAGTGTGCCTCACATTTGTAAAAACGTGGGAAATTTGACAATAAAAGGATATGGCATTGTGATACGGTATCACCAGTGCTTGCAGAGTTGACTCAACAAGCCGCCTCTGAAAATAATTAGTAGCTGTTTTTTGAAATATGTAAGTAAATGTAAGTCCTCTTTTTTTTTTTCAAACCAAAAACACATTTATGCTCAAGCTAGACAAATAAATTTCCTGTGTATAATCTTAAAGATTATAATTGATAACATTCAAAGTTATTTTGATATATAATCACGATTACTTTAGAGGGTTTTGAGGTTTTGGGGGTGTAGTGAGCCTCACAAAGGACATTCATGAAAACGTAATACGGTATCACTAGTGCTTGCAAAGTTGACTCAACAAGCTACCTCTGAAAATAGATGGCAATTATTTATTTTTTTAATTTTATTTAAACCTTCTTGACATGCATGGAGATTTGTGTCGTAATTTAATTTAGCTATAACATAGAATTGAATAACTGATTTGTACTAAAAATTGCGCATGTTCCTTGATGTACCAAAGACTCAATAATTTGTTCAAAATAAACCAGATTGCGTTCAATGAAAAAAATAAATAAAGCGACTGTAAAACTGTGATATTTTCGCTGGCGGTTCCCACACGGTCAGCCAATCAAGTTGACTTTGATCGTCGCGCCGTAACTATAAAGCCACGCGAGGCGGCCATCTCAGAGTCGACTTTACAGTGAGGCGATTTACCCGATATTCAATCAGTCTGGGATTACGGCGCTATGACAGCGCGAGACCCGTATCGATCGGAAGATGAGCCGGGGTCGCGTCAGTGGATGTTCCTTGTCACTGCTCTACCGCTTGTATTTTTCCACCGCCGATCAGTGGCGGTTATAAATAAAGGGCGGAGAATAAACGGGACCGTCGTAGCGGACCATCGCTCATTCGTGTCACGCTTCCTCACCGACCGACGCGTCGGGCGCGCCGCCGACCTCCGGGCGAGTTATCGCCATAACGCAAGGTGCTGATACATAGCGCGCAGCACATTAGCCCCAACAAGTCCCGCTGCAAAGCAACTTGCCATATGCTGGGCTACATTATGCTGTAGCGCCTCCCGTATTTTGGAGGAATTTCTCCCACGGGATAGGTCATAATGCAACATTCTTCCTTTTTGTGCTATTCGTTGCTTTTCAAACTGGGATCCGGGGGATTCCGGGAGTCCTTGTTTTGGGGTCAGCAAAATAATACGCTGTAAAAAGTATTTTCGGAGAATAATAGGCACTTCTTAAGTACGCGCCACATCCAAGATAGCCTTCAAAAGATTATTATTATTTTTTTGAAGGCTGTATTTAGCAGCACCGTATGAATTTGCTGATGTCTGTTACTTTGGAACGTCTTTTCAAAGTTCCTCTGGCCTCTAGGATTATTGGTGGTTTAGTCAACGATAAAAAAAACTCAACTTTGAACAAGATTTTTGCCCCAGTTGTCACCCTTAAGTCTTCTAATAGTACACGCCAAATTTGAAGGTGATCGGGATAACCGTTGAGGATTAGGAGGCAGAAGTATGACTTCTACAAATGTCCTAAAAAGGGTCAAAATTGTACGTTCAAAAATGCATAACTCATGTTCTGAACATTCTAGTTTAAGGCTACAATGGACGTTTTTTGTACAACATAGGGTCCTACATATGCCTAAAAAAATTCGTAGTTCTAGGTCAAATGAAAGATTTTTTTCACCTCTAGATATAGACTAAATCTTAAAGTGATTCCTACATGAATTAAGGACCTAAGTAAGATATTACTTGAGGTTATTCAGCACCAAAATAATTAAATCACGTAATTGAATACTTTAGTTCTTACTTAGATACTTAAGTACCTTGAGTAATCAATTATTTAAGGTACTTAAGTACCCTAAATAATTGATTACTTTGGCACTGAATTACCTTAACTAATCAAAAACTTTACGCTGAATTCTAATTCGTTAAAAATTGTTTAAGTACTAAAGGAGTGATGTAATCACTACAAAAAATCGATTTAGTGCTTGATTACCAAAAATAATTGACTACTTTACTTTGTAATGCATTATTTTAACAGTCCATCTTTAACCAAACACTAGGAAAAAAAAAACAAAAACATGTAAACAAGTATCTGGGATTGAACGTGTGGACTATTAAAAAACGTAAAAGTGCTTGGAATTGAATGAGTTAAACATAACCATCTAGTAGAGATGGGCCAGTATAATTAAAACAAGATCATAATCAATTTAGATTTGGAAACTAAAAGCTTTATACAACTTGTATCTCTAAATCCAAGACACACTTCATTTGAGCAACTTAGCTAGTGCTAATGCAAGCACGTAAAAGAATGTCTTTGGGATTGAATGCGTAAAACATAACCATCTACTTGAGATCAGCCAATATAATTCAAGTATAATCGCTAATCAATTCAGATTTGGAAAAAAAAAGTCTTATACACCTTATAAATCTTAATACAAGACAGACTTCATTTTAGCGTATTAGCTAGTGCTAATGCTAGCACGTAAAAATATGTCTTTGGGATTTAATACGTAAAACATAGCCATTTACTTGAGATGGGCCAATATAATTAAAGTATTAGATTTGGAAACAAAAAGTCTTAAATAGCTAGTGCTAATGCTAGCACGTAAAAGTATGTCTTCGGGATGGAACGAGCTAAAGGGTATTCGGATGACGCTATATGTTGCGAGGCCTTCCACGAGTCGGGGTCATCAAGGCGCCAGATGGCGAGCCTGGTCATCGTTTATGTCGGCTTCTTGGATGCGAACCGACGCCGTCCGTGCTGGGAGAGCGATGACCTCGCGAGTCTCACGCGGCTGCGGGAAGTCCAAATCAATGCAGATGTATTTATGAGATGCAGGCTTCTGTTTGCACCGATAATTTGCCTCTGTGGGGTCCATCTCTGCGCACGTAGATCATCTGTTAAACACATCTCATCCCTCACGACCCAAGCTCCCTTTAGCCCAACGGAAAAAAAAAAAAAAAGAGCTAATTAGCGGACGGCGCCGCTTCTCGCCTTTTGCTCAAATCTCAATGGATATTTGCGCATCCGCGCCACGGTTGCCTCCGAGGGGGAACGGCGGCGAGTGAGATGGAAGAGAATGACGTACCCCGCAATGAAAAGAGGAAGAAAAAAAAATGGCTGACTCCAAGGCTGTAATTGTATCGGCGTGAAATGAATAAGGTCATTAGCGTTAATGTCTTTGGTGTCATTACTGTCTATTTGTTAAAACCCCTTTAAACATGGGGGATTGTGACGCAAAAAGGGGAATTGGAGAATTTCCATCACTCGGTTTTGTTATCAGGCTTATACACTCGGGCCCGTGGATACGATTGGCTTGAAAAACCACGGTGATGTGTTAGCATGAAGCTAACGGCTAACGTGGTTGATTTAGGCCTCGGTCGAGGATTTCGTCCAATCTTTTGACCTCTGTATCAAAGGCATTTCACGTCAAAGGGAAAACAATAAAAGAAGACACCAGGGAGCTGAAATTTCACCCAGATGGTGACAACATGCACGACCACGGGAGTGTGCCATGCCTTGGCGAAAATACTGTGGGAATGATGTGATGATGAACGTTCAAAATACACTACGGTTAAAGAAACGAGGTCTTTTCTTCTATAGGTCAGGAGACGAGGATTGAAACATTTTACTTGAGACTTCTGGAACCGCTTTACAAAAAACCATAACTGCTATTAAAAAGCGATTCGACAGATACGATTCTGAATCTATCCTCTGTGATTTGAATCGTGCGTTGTCGCGTCTTCAGGTATTTCTGGAGCTTTAACGAGACAAGAGGCCATATGTGTTTTGACGCTTATATGGACTCTTGGTGTCTCCTCATTCTGAATTTGGGGTCTTTTTACGACCCCCCCGCCCCCACATGGCGAACAGACGACTGCAATATGTCCACTCTATCAGCATGAAATGGCTGTCACGCGCATATGGAGAATTCGCCGCGGATGACCCCCGCGTCCCCAGGCAACGGGCCGCCCCATTTGTCTACTCGATGCGGCCAAACAGACCGTCCACCCAGCAGGTCCTCACCATTCGGACTCTCGGCCAGTGACCCGAACCCAGGAAGGACCGCGCCGTCTGTTGGCTTACCCGTCGCCGCGACTCGCTAGCCACAATATTAGGTACACCTCCGAAATCTAACGGCGTCCATACAGGGGTGCGCATAATTTTTTGCTGGGTTACTCACACGGGGACCAGGACTCGTCGCAGAGAAGGCGGGACGTCGAATTTGGTTTTTTAGACATTAAGGGGGTATTTAGGGGGTATTTGTTCATGCGTAAATCCGGGTTGTGCGGCAAGGTGGGAACGGAAGGGGTCGGTAACCCGAAGACCGCCTGTACCGCTCGGTCTTGATAAGACTGTCAGAGAGGATTTAATGCGACAAAGAAAATGAAAACACGTTCTCCATGAGACCGTGACCTGTCTCCATTGGGTCTCATTAGATTTCGCAGGTGTGTCCATCTGGTGGATGTAACGCAATTTACTGCAATGCGCTGGCTGGTGATTGCACAAGAGGCTTCTATCCCACAGCGGGCCCAAACACACACACACACACACACACACACACACACACACGTGTGCGCGCGCAAATAAATTGCCGGGAGCTTCTATCGCCAACTGCCGTTATGAGAGTTTCACAATAGAAAACTTAATATAGGTAAAAGCTGATTAAAGAACTTTTGGGGTGCTTTGCCGAGAAACGGTGATTCAAAAACGACAACATGAGAATACGTAAAAACAAGGATTTGAAACACAAGCCAATATGTCAAAAAAAGAAACATAACAAAAAACTTACATATTTACATTTTTTCGTCTTTCCTTTTCGTTTTAACACTTGAACCCTAATAATCGCAGGGTGAAGGCATCAGGCCAGTAAAAATCCGCATATTTATGATATAAAAATTAAATAATTCACTTTTCATCTGTTTTTGTTTAAATTAATCGTCCGATTGATCGGATATCTATTTTTTTTTTGTCTTCAAAAATCATGGCAAATTTTTTTTTTCTATTTAAAAAAAATGGACTACACAATTTTGACTTGATTTATCACATGATGCAATCAAAAATAAACCCTAGTTGAGAGGTGAGTTTATTTTATTTTTTCCAGCCAAGTACTCCCTAACCAGCATGAAGTTCGCCGTATTTTATTCAAGACCTCAATTCAGCGTTCGTATCCCTAAGCGTGCTTGCGATTTCCCACGTTGTGAGCGGTCAGTGAACGCCACACCAATGTAACATTGAATGCGCTCAAAGCAGCAGTTTATCCTTTTCCTCGCGCTGCAGCTCGAGTTCGTTTTACCATAAATACCCGAAGTTGCGCCGCATCCATGTTTCATAAAGTTTATGTGCGTATATAAAGACCGCAATTAATAAACGTGTCATATGGAATACCTTTCCGTGTTCTCTAACGGGTGCAACAGATGGAGACATCATAACTTTTAACGGATCCTCTCGGTTTTAGAGTAATATCCCCGTGCGTGAACGAGGATGTGCTCGGACGTTGGTTCATCCTGCTCGCTTCTTTTATTGAAAATAATGCCGTAACAACCTCAGGTTGTATCTGCAACAGGCGCTGGCTGCTAAAAGCCAAATGACGTCCGCCCTCTAGCTCCTACTGTTAATTATTGTGCGTCAAAACTCGCCTTTACCATGGCCTTCATTTTCGGGGAAAACGTGTCTTGTATTTGGGGAATTAGGTTAATGATATTTTCTTCAGACGCTGGAGTTTATCTATCTTCAGCACCCGCCGGTGACGGGGGATTTCAAACATCTTCCCGATGAAGATAAGCCACGGCGGGGCCTCCCGACGCACACAAAAGCCTTTTCATTATACAAGGGTATGGAGCTGACGATCATTCTTCACCCGGGATCACGCAGGAGGGATTTTAGCAAATGTCAACCACGCAGTTGATTGCTCGGCGCGATACGGCCGAGACGTTCCGTAACGCCTCGGATTTACCGCGGGGCTCGAGCCGAGGAACCCGCGTAAAGGTCCCTGTCCGGACCCGGGAAATCTGGGAATTGTAGTGATGGTCGGCGCCATCATCGTTTCCACGTGTTTTGAAAGAAACAAGAAACACGAGATGAGAGACGTTCAATCAAACTCTCTCATCATAATACTTCCCGTTTTCACTCTTAGATATTTAGATACTCTTAGATACTTTCGAAAATACTTTGTTTTCATTGTGTATCTCGAACAAAAACAAACCATACATAAATTATTGTTTAGTATATCTTCAGTGCTCATATTACTAATAATTGCACTACTATTACTGCAACCAGTAGTGCTAATAGTAGTGCTAGTACGAATAGTAGCCATAGTGCAAGTACAAATAGTAGTAGTTGTGATGGTAGTACAAGGAGCACTAGTAATAAGTACTACGAGCAGATGTGCTAAGAGTGGTAGTGGTAATAGGAGTAGTTATGATAATACTACCATTGTTAGCTAGTATTAACAGTATTAGTAGTATTATATCATTTTATACAATATTACATAATAGTATTAGTACTTCTAGTACTACTGCTACTGTTAGTACTGGTAATACTACAGGAAGTAGTAATATTATTATGATTATTCCACTACGACTGTTATAATTTCCATATAAATTCAGTTAAAACTATTGTCAAAAGATGTATCAATAAGTGAGCCAATAAGTGCTGAAAATATGATAATTTAATAATTTTTCTTTTACAATTATTACTCAAACTTCAAAACAAATTTTTACCACTTGCTGTCCACAGAAAATCACACCACACGTGCTGAGGTCTCAGGTAACGACCAATCACAGGTGTTCTTGTGAACGTCACATGACGGGCATCCATTTAAACATAATAAACATAAAATGGCTGAAGTGGACTTTGACTTTAGCATTAAAGGGACAGTGTGTAAGTAAGATTTTCACGAAAAAAAATCAAAAATTTCAAAAACTTGCAAAAGAATGCGTTCTTAAAGACCAACAGTATGTTTTAAAAATGCTCTAGTTATCACGAAATTATATTACATGAGGGGTGGCACCCCTCCGGAGGCGGCCATGTTTGTTATAGCTACGGACAATGGTAAATGCAGCACCTGCAGCACCCCCTGCTGCCCCTAATGAAAAACGGCCTAAATCTTAACACACAATCCCTTTAAACAACTACGAATATAATAATAGCTAGTACATACGGCTAGTCCTGATTTTTCCTGATGGAAACATTACTCCTTTCTTGTCCGTTTCCAACCACAGGCAAAGGAGGACACGGCGAAAAAAGAATCCCACTTCCATTAGACAGCGCAAGAAACAATATGATATTTACGCCGGGAGCGTGAGAGAAAGACTTTGCGAGGGAAAAGGACGTACGGACATGCTATTAGCGCCATTTGCCTCGACAGTTTTAGCGAGGCGGTAATGGGAATGTGACGAGGGGTCCGGACCTTTGCGCCGTCGCCGACTGGCTCATTTCAATTGGGTTAATGAGCTTTCCAGTATGTTTTCATCTTCGCCAAACGGAACATGGCGGCTTTCATGCAAATGTCTTCTATATGGTCCATCATGCTCTTCATTTTTTTTTTTTTTTTTAAACCCCGTCTCCGGAGGCCAAGTTCCTCGCGGGAATTTCGAATTGTTCATAGCTTCCATTCTCTTTCCTGTCGAGCGCTGCTAGATTATTAGCACAGGAGGTATTCACGCAAACACGCCCGCGCAAAAAAAGGTTGGATGGCGTTGTTCTCCGGGAATATCCTTTTATCGTGCGTTTGAGGCCTAGCTGTGAAAAATCATTTCTGCCGTTACTCGGCATAACGTTGCGTAATCCTATTTATACTGGGCCGATATTTGCATTTCATGTGGTAAAAATATGATTCTTGAGAAATGGGGCATACGTGATGTGAGTTTGCGCCGGTTATACCGTAATTCCCCAAATATAGGACAAAACCTTCATTTTGGGGTCAAATTATGGTATTTTCTTTGTTAGCGTGTATATGATGCACGTTGGCAACAATGTAAAAACGATAGCTCAACAGAATGATTCTCATCTTTTACAAAAAATTCGGCATATTTTCTTGTGTTCATATCCGTACTTAATATATTTGTTGCAGGTTAATGTGAGTGCGTTTCAGAATTCCCACAATGTGAGCGCTCAGTGAACGCCTCACCAGTGTAACGTTGATTGCGCTACAAGCAGTTGTTTTTCAGGCGCTTTGATGTACAGTGGGCCCCCGTGTTACGACATGAATCCGTTCAGCGGTTGGGCTCGTAAGGTGAATTCACCGTATGGCGGGCAATCCAAATCCAAATGCGTTTAGAACCCCAGGTAAAAACATCAAAATTGTACACACGTATTAAAAATTGGTACCAAAATAGTATAGTAAGTGCTACGTAAATATATTACACATGTATACAATCAGAAAACATCATAAATAAAAAAATACAGAAAGGATTTATTTACCTTTGAGTGGCGCTTGTTTCGCTTTACCATTCCGCCATTTCGAAACGAGTGAGGCCGACCAATAGCGGACCAGCATTGTAGTCACCCGTTGCAGTTAGACGGCAATAGTAAATAAGTGCAATTACCTTAAAAATGCCTGCAGATGGAGACGAAACAATACAAATACAGCCACGCCCCTAAGGTCATGACAGTTGTTTTTTTGTCGCAAGGCGGGGAAAATGCCTTAAAGAGGGGACGAAAAAACTTAGTATTCCACATCGCAACATGAAAAAAAACATAACCCAGGAACGCTGTAACCCGGGGGTCCACTGTACTTGATTTTTTTTTCAGTTTTAGATGAACCTGTATAAACGCTGTAAAAGATAGTTGACAACTAACCTCAAAAAACACTGTAAAAAGTACACTAACACGAGCTGCTGCTAGCTGCAACGGGCCCTCTAGCTCGTACCGATACGGTAATTTTTTTAAGTAATAATACTTAAGGATAACGCACATCTGTTCATCAAAACTTGGCTTGTGGCAGAGAAAAAAAGAAAGAGCAAAAAATCTAATCTTTTAGGTAATGACACACTCATAATTTGAGCTGACCAAAGTTTTAAAGAAGTTTAAAATGTCAAAATGACAGTAGCTGTCCATCGAAGCAACGCGGAACAGTTTGTTACTGTATGAATGGGATTCGTCAAAGGGTCAGCGCTCGCCCCGGAGGGGTTTTTGTTGCTTTGAGGCGTAATGAAGAGCAATATGTCACCGGCCATATGGCTGCCGACTTGGTGTGAGGGCTGCATGGCGTCAGAGGGCTGCATGGCGTCAGCTGAAAATGCCCCCCCCCCCCAAACAAACAAAAAATGTCTATTTTATATTATTAAAGATCCATAATCAATCTCAAAAACATATTTTTTTACGTTGTTTTTCTTTATGTTCAGGCATAATATTCTTCATCATTTTTTCAGGTAAAAATGGCTGGTATAGATTAATCAACTAAGCAATTTCTTACTGAGTTAAAAGTGATTATAGTACCTAATTACTTAGTACTTAATGACTCAAAGTAATCAATTACCTACTACCAGCCATTTTGAAACCCTTTTTAGGAGAACACTTGAAAAAATGAAAAACATAAGTACCGTATTTTCCGCACTAGAAGGCGCACCCTCAATTAATAACATTTTAAAAATGTTCCATATATAAGGCGCACCAGATTATAAGGCGCACCCTCAAATAATGACATATTTGAAAACTTTTTCCAAATATAAAGCTCACCGGATTGTAAGGCGCACCCTCAATCAATGACCTATTTTAAAACTTTTTCAATCACAATATAGTAATACTCAAAGTAATAACAATAATAACTCTAAACTCTCAATAGCATAATAAATCAATGTCAATACGACCAAGCTTGTTCAACTGTAAACACACAAAATAATCAGGAAAAGTTTACTTTATCGGTTCATTCCCCATCTACCAATCCCAATCCCGATATTGATCCATATATAAGGCGCACCAGATTATAAGGCGCACCCTCAATTAATGACATATTTGAAAACTTTTTCCAAATATAAAGCTCACCGGATTGTAAGGCGCACCCTCAATCAATGACCTATTTTAAAACTTTTTCAATCACAATATAGTAATACTCATTGTAATAACAATAATAACTCTAAACTCTCAATAGCATAATAAATCAATGTCAATACGACCAAGCTTGTTCAACTGTAAACACACAAAATAATCAGGAAAAGTTTACTTTATCGGTTCATTCCCCATCTCCCAATCCCAATCCCGATATTGATCCACATATAAGGCGCACCGGATTATAAGGCGCACCATAAGATTTTACAAAAAATTCTGGCTTTTAGGTGCGCCTTATAGTGCGGAAAATACGGTACCTGAGATTGACTGTCCCTGCAAAAAACTTAAAAACACGTCTTTGGCATGGACTGAGTTAAATGGCTGACCGAATAATGAGACGTGCCCTAATATTTACAGTAATTCCCCGTTCTTTCACTTAAGTTTGCGCCGTTTTACTCGTGTAGAATTTAGTAAGGACTCTCGCGGCCCGCTTGAAAACATTTGCTCTTCACTAACGTAAACATTCCGTTGCGTTAAGTGAGCCCTAATACATATTGTTAATGCTTTCGCGTGTGGGAACGGGCAGCCATTTTTCAGATGTTTGAGCTCACTGATGTCATTTCCAGCGTACAGTATCAATCAGGGTGAAGAACCGCAGTACTGAGGTCCTGAGTGATTGCCTGGCTGCCGAATAACTCAATTTTATGGTTTGAGAAATAAAAAGAAAATAAAATTAAAAAAAAAAAGACCTGAGAGAGGAAAACAGTCAAAGAGAGTCGCTTATATCCGCTTCAATTTTCGCAGGTTTTATTTCCAGCCTCTCCTGTCTGAGCAAAAGACAGCGACAAAAAAAAAAAAAAAGCTAATTACAAACTTGTGACGATGAATCAGTGAGAAAACAGCAAACTGTGGCATAAAAAAAAAAAAAAAAAAATCGCAAATCTTAAAGGAAAAATGTTTTATGACCTTTCAAAGCCGTTCCTCAAGAAGTACTTCGCCCCGGTCCGCACTGCAGCTTGGTGCAATGTATTATGGGATGTTTTAATAAGGCCAGTGTTGCCCCGCCCACTGGCCTTTATGAGAGTGCTTTTCTGAAAGTCACAATCATAACGCGTGCACATTATAAGGCGCTGCTTTCAATCCATTTGCTGGCTTATTACATTGTTTTTTGAAATATTGACCTCAAGAGAAGATCAAACTCTGGTGAAATATGCGGCGGCGTATATACGAGCCGGCAACTCCGTAAATTGATCATTTGTGACTTGATTTTTGAGACGGGCGTAAAACCTGCGCAGCACGTGGCGTTTATAAGCGGAACCGATGTTGGTCATTTGGCAAAAATGCACAGGCTGGAAGATTAGATTAAAAAAAAATAAAAGAGAGGGCAGCGCCACTGCGGGCGTGATCAAAGCCCACGTTGATCATAGGGAATCAAAACGGCTCCTTTTTAAGTATCCAACCAAATTCTGCAAATCCATTTTGTCTCAGTAAAAAATTCCACACTGCATTTTAGGTGTTGGGACAAATTGCTTGGTGTAGGTTTACATTAAATAAATTAGTATTTATCTATTTTTTTTTCTTTTAAATAGGGATGTACTGATTATTAGCCAAGCTGATTATTGGCACCGATATTTAGCATAGTGTGGTGTAGCATAGTGCAGCGCAGTATAGTATAGTATAGCATAGTATAGCGTAGCGCAGTATAGTATACCATGGTGTGGCACGGGACAGTATAGCATAGCATAGTATACTATAGCATAGTATACTATAGCATAGCATAGCATAATATAGTATAGCATATAGTATGGTGAAGTGAAATGTAACACCGTGTAGTATAGTATATAGTATATAGTGTAGGAAAGCATAGCATAAAATAGCAGTATAGTATGTAGTATAGTATTGCATAGCATAGGTGGCACGGGATAGTATAGTGTAGCATAGCATAAAATAGCAGTATAGTATGTAGTATAGTATTACATAGCATAGGTGGCACGGGACAGTATAGTGTAGCATAGCATAAAATAGCAGTATAGTATGTAGTATAGTATTACATAGCATAGGTGGCATGGGATAGTATAGTGTAGCATAGTGTGTAGCGTAGTGCAGTGTAGTATAGTATAGCGTAGCGCAGTATAGTATAGCATAGCGTGGCACGGGACAGTTAAGCATAGCATAGTATAGCATAGTATAGCGTAGCGCAGTATAGTATAGCATAGCATAGAATAATATATGTAGTATAATATATAGTATAGTATAGCATAGTACAGCGAAACGTAACAGCGTGTAGTATAGCATAGCGTGGTACAGGATAGTATAGTAAAGCATAGCATAAAATAGCAGTATAGTATGTAGTATAGCATAGCATAGCTATGTACTGTAATGTAATGCAGTGTAGTATAGCGTAGCGCAGTATAGTATAGAATAGCGTGGCACGGGACAGTTACACATAGCATAGTGTAGTATAGCATAGCGTAGCATAGTATAGTATAGCATAGTATACTATAGCATAGCATAGCGTAGTGTACTGTAGCGTAATGCAGTGTAGTACAGCGTAGCGCAGTATAGTATCGAATAGTGTGGCATGGGACAGTTACACATAGCATAGTGTAGTATAGCATAGCGTAGCATAGTATAGTATAGCATAGTATACTATAGCATAGTATAGCGTAGAATAATATAGTATAGCATATAGTATAGTATAACATAGTACAGCGAAACGTAACAGCGTGTAGTATAGCATAAAGTGGTACAGGATAGTACAGTAAAGCATAGCATAAAATAGCAGTATAGTATGTAGTATAGCATAGCATAGCGTAGTGTAACGCAGCATAATGCAACTGTAGCGTAATGCAGTGTAGTATAGCGTAGCGCAGTATAGTATAGAATAGCGGGGCACGGGACAGTTACACATAGCATAGTGTAGTATAGCATAGCGTAGCATAGTATAGTATAGCATAACATAGTATGGCATGGTATTTTATAGTATTGTACAGCACAGTGTGTGCATGTGTATATATGTGTGTGTATCAGTTCCAAAAATCATGAATTGGCCTGCTTAAATACAAATAATTGGTATCGGCGTTCAAATCGGACAAAAACCAAAATGTTTCCATCTCTATTTTTCGTTTGAAAGTTTCAAAGGCCGACCTGTAGAGTTTAGGAGATTTGATGCGAGTACGACCTTGCAACAAGTCATTTCCATTTTCATTACGCCCATGGGGAAAATTGGGGAGAGATTCAAAGAAATGGAAGATTCGCCCATGGGGCGTTCGCTTGAGTTTATCTGCAATTCTATTACTGTGTTAGAGTTTTGATTTTTTTGCGCGTTGCCTTTGCGGTTTCGCCGGGGAGTTGCGAGTGTGTTTGTGTGTGTGTGTGTGTGTGTGTGTGTGTGTGTGTGGGGGGGGGGGGCGCGTAGTTGCGCGCGAAACATCAACATGGCTCCGTTGATCCCACCGTTGCAAATGTCAGCTTGCTACGTTGAATCCAGCCAAACAAGTCAAAGCGCCGGGCATAAACAAACCTTGACAAGGTCCTTGATGGGAACCAGTGAAGCTGTATGAGTCTGGGGCCGGCGGGGGGGGGGGCGGAGGGGGCATGACCGTGAAAGAAACACACCAGTGTTCTTATGAGCAGCAACGTTTCATGTTTTATAACAAAGAGTGAAAATAAACAAGCACTACCTTGAGTTTTTGTACATATTTTGTAACAGGTTCAAACCATCTACAATGAAAGTTGTACAAATTTGTTGCACAAAACAAACTGTGAGTGACGATTCAATCGAGATAACGATTGAGTTATACGAGTCCGGCGTTCCCTCACTACATCGCAGTTTGCTTATTTGGGTTTTGCTATTAATTTTGCGGTTTTGTGTCGCTAATGAAGTGTGCTTTTTCTTCCTTTTAAATCAGACCAGTGGGAAAAAAAATACTGTATTTATTTTTGAAAATAGGAAACAAAAATTGGAGAAAAAAAATGTTAAAAATCATGCAACCGTTACTATCATTTGTATTTATGACCATAAAATAAATACATTGAAATTTAAAAAAAAAACTAAAAAAAAAAAATCGCATTTTGTTGTTTTTTTAAACAAATGAAATACACAAAAAAAGGGTGAAAAAGCATTATACTGACAGTGTTGCCGGATGGTTTTAATGTTAGCTGCTAGCATAACTGGATGCTAGCAGTGTTAGCTGATAGCGCCACTCAGATGGCAAGAGCCACTGGATTACATTTCAAGACTTATTACATAGACAAAAATGACCTAACTGACACAGATGCCGTTCCTACTGATCACATTTTGAAACTTATAAGGCTTTTGCTGAAACACAAATTCAACAAACGCCACCATTTTAATAACCGTTTCGGCAAGTCATGCCTCATAGAAAATATTGAAATAAAAATGTTTTCCCGTTGAATAAAAAATGGAAAAACCCGAAAAGCCCCTCACGGGTTAAAAAGAACGATACGATATACGGCTTTATATAACGATGGCATTCTCTCCGACGGCTAAATAACTAATAATAAACACTCGGCTAAATGAATACTTGGCGGTTGCGACTTGTCCACTTTGCGGCAAATAAACAACTTTGACGTTTGCGACGGAACGCCGTTCATAAACGCAACCTTGAAGTGAGTGGATGGCGGCGTGTGAATAAGGCAGTTTGCCCTCCGCTTTCGCACACAAGTCTTTGCGGCGTTATTACTCTAAGTGCTTTAACTCAGCCATTAGTTCCCTTGTAATATCACAGGGACGCCGACTGTGACATTTTGCCATAAGCGAGTCATGCTTACTTAATGTTGCCCCTTCTATAACGAACTTATGCAGGGAAAAAAAAAATCAAAACATGACGGAAACTCGAGTAGGTGCTCCCATTGTGCTCAGTTTTCTATTTTTTTTTCCCGTGTGTCCGCCTACTGCACTGCCAGTCAGATATAAGTAGGATTATTATTTATAAGAATTGTATAAGTACGCCCAAAACCGTTTCATTTTCATCACCGTTAACCACTATTGAACTCTTTTATAGGCGTTACAGCTTAGTCTAAAACTGAAAAAAAAATAACCAAGTGCGGCAAAGTGCCTGAAAAAAAAGCCAATCCTTATTTTTTGCAATTACACTTCACATGGCAAAAACAAAGCCTTTTGCCTTTGCCCCCCCCATTCGCCGAATATAAGTAAGATTATTATCTTAAATAAGTATACCCAAAACGGTTTTATATTTAACATTAACCAAAGAAAAAACAGGGTTATAATTTTTAGGTTAAATTAATTTATGTTTTAACCACTTTTGAAAGCTTTTATAGACGTTACAGGTTAGTCTAAAATTGAAAAAAGAAAAAAAAAAAAAAACTTAACCAAGTGCATCAAAGTGCCCCCCCCCCTGCCGAATATAAGTAAGATTATTATCTTAAATAAGTATACCCAAAACGGTTTTATTTTTAACATTAATCAAAGAAAAAACAGGGTTATAAATGAACTTTTAACAAGTTTTAACCACTTTTGAAAGCTTTTATAGACGTTACAGGTTAGTCTAAAACTGAAAAAAGAAAAAAAAAAATTAACCAAGTGCCTGAAAAAAATGTCAATCCTTATTTTTTCCAATTACACTTCACATGGCAAAAACATAGCCTTTTGACTAGGGTCATTACCCCCCCCGCCGAATATAAGTAAGATTATTATCTTAAATAAGTATACCCAAAACCGTTTCATTTTTAACAATAACAAAAGAAAAAACTGGGTTTTAAATGAACTTTTAACAAGTGTTAACCACTTTTGAAAGCTTTTATAGACGTTACAGGTTAGTCTAAAACTGAAAAAAAAAAAAAGTGCAATTATACTTCAAATGGCACAAACAAAGCCTTTTGCCCCCCCACCCCCAATTATACCCAAAACTGTTTCATTTTTCACATTTACAAAAGAAAAAAAATGGGTTTTAAACCACCCTCCTTGCCAAAACACACACACGCACGGACCCTGAAAATGATCCAACACCCTCAGCCTGACACCTAACCACACAGGCGCGAGGACATTTCAAGAAAAGCTGTACGCGGCCCATTTGGAGCCACCGTTAAATCCTCCGACTGATAAACGTGCAGCCTAAACCGAAATCGACAACAATTTCTTCCCGCCAAACCGGCGGCCATGACAAGAATCCCTATTTGTATAAATATTAGTTATATAAACGCCAAGATTTTATTGGTGCGGCCCAAACAGGAATAGCAAAATCTCCCCCTTTGTCTCATATCTACTAATATCAGCCATTTTCCTTTCAAATGAAGAGCAAATCAATTGGAAGATGAAGAAACGCGTTGCGGGATCGTCCTCGAAACTGAAGCCGTGGTTTTGTTCAAATAGGACTTTGATAGCGAAAGTCTTCCATCCACTTTTGTTTGCTCCTCCATTATTGCACACTTGTAGCTGCGCGCCACCAGCTGTGTCTTCGAGCAGGGGGTGTCTCCCTCTGTGCTCATTATTCCACTCGCACCCCCCCCCCCCACACCCGCTCCACGTCACCCCCCCTCCACCGCACTGCCGCCATGAATATTTCACTAGCCCTGCGCTTTGTGCGCTCGTGCTCATTCTTCCTTTTCTTCTTCAGAGTGTTTAGAATTCAATGAAACTCCAAATTTACTCAACATAATATTTGTTAGAATTACCGTAATTCCCCAAATATAGGACTAGATATATACAAGTTTTGGTATTTGGTGTATCAAGATGCACCAATAGTTGGACGACGAGATAAAAACTACAGAAAAACAGTAAATCTCAACTTTGTAAATTCTTCATATTTGATTGTGTTTGTACACGAAAGTTATACATTTGCTTCGCATTAAGTAAAGCGTATTTCATATTTCCCACATTGTAAGCGGTCAATACGGCTCCTTGGATATATATAACACAACTTAGAATGAGTGGATTCATGTTCTAATCAATTTGCTCTTAATTTGAAAAGCATCTCGTTTGAGGTGAAATAAGGTGTGCATAATATCAATATATAATCTCAATATTGATCCATATATAAGGCGCACCTGATTATAAGGTGCACCCACAATTAATGACCTATTATTTCCACATATAAGGCGCACCAGATAAGGCGCACCCTCAATGAATGACATTTTAAAACTTTTTCAATCACAGTATAGTAATATTCAAAGTAATAACAGTAATAACTCAAATAATAATAACAAAAGAACCAGGTAAAGCTTACTTTATCACTTCATTCCCCATCTACCAATCTCAATATTGATCCATATATAAGGCGCGCCTGATTATAAGGCGCAGCTTTTTGAAAAAATTAAGGCTTTTATGTGCACATTATAGTGCGGAAAATACGGTAATTACCGTAGCGATTTTTCTCATTAAGGGCCGAAGCATTTTCGAGTTTGCCCCACTCGCTTTTACGTCGCTGTATCGCGCGACGCACGGCGGTTTGGACGTAAACACGGTACTAGAACGATTGGTTGGGTCGGGGGCGGGCGGGGCGAGGCGAACCAATCTCAGAGGCTAAATTGGAATTCAATTAGCGTGTCGGGCGCGGCTATCCGACTTGTCTTTCTCTTCTGTTTGTCAGCCAATTTTCCGTCCGAACTTCCGCGGTCGGGCCGCCGTTCCCCGTCGCTCCGTATCGCTCGCCACCGCGGCTCCGACTGACCCGACTCGGAAAAGAAGAGACGGAGCGGAATTTAATTAGCGCGGCGTTAGACTCCCCCCTCACTATATATCTCCGCTTCACTATTCATCCCGGCCTGGTCCGCCGGTCACTCCGATCGCTCACATCCCTCCCGTTCACCCGCCCTCTCTCGCTCCTCCCCCCCCCCCCCGCCGGCATAAATCCTCGGAGAGGTACCGAAGAAGAAACGGCAAAGAGGCCGTCCACATCGGCCGGCGGATTAAAAACGAGAAGGGGAAGATAAAAGAGGCGGGAAGAAGTGAGAGGTGGACCTGGAAAGAGGAAAGATGGAAGGAGGACGTATGCGGTATAAATAACCAGATGTGATGGTGGAAAGTGAGGAGGGAGGAAAGAAAAAAAAAACGATTCGGAAGAACAACAAAAGGGCAAGGGAGGTGATTTTCTCCCTGCGGCTCGCATTATCCAAAAGTGAGACAACGCTGCCTGGAAAAGTACAGATGAAGAGCTCTGTTTTTTTTGTTTTTTTACTTCGGCCAAACCGGTAGATCAGTTGTTGTACTTCGAAGTACTTGAGATTGTAAATAAAACAAACATGCAAGAATACTTGATAAATCATTCTCTGATGCATCAATTTAAAAGTCAATTTGACCCCAAGCTAAAAAAAAATTTCCCACCCCTGCTATAGACTATGAATAAGATTACTACAAAATCGTATTGATTTTATACGTACCGGTAATTTTTATCTTTTCAATATTATATTTTGAAAACGCTTTTTGAATACAGCCATTGACGCACATATTTTCAGTTCTATCTCAAACAGATACACACATTTGCTTAAAGGGACAGTGTGTGAGATTTTCTTTATGGACAGCAGGAGGTGCTGCAGGTGCTGCATTTATTATTGTCCGTAACTATAACAAACATGGCCGCCTCCGGAGAAATGCCGCCCACCATGTAATATCATTTCATAATAACTAGACATATGATTATATTTAAAACATATTGTTGGTCGCCTACAACATATCCATTTGCAAGTTTTTTAAATTTACACCATTTAATTGATTCCCCTTTAATGAAAAACGGTCTAAATACCGTCCCTTTAACTGGTGGGCTGCCTCCTGGTGGCTGGCACAAAAAAAAAAAAAAAAAAAAATGCATGGGGGCTGCAGGGCTCAAAACACGAGAAAAAAGTTGCGGCTTATATTCCGAAAAATATGATACAAAATTTTCAAACAGCGATTAACTAAACAACGGAATAAGAACTCAAATCATGACAAAAAGTCGCGCCTAATAATATGAAGACATAGTAGATTATCTTCCATCATGGTCTGCCTCAACGATCCCAAATGGGGGACGTACTGGCATCCGGGGGTGCGTCCCATTCCGCGTCGCCCGCATACCAAACAGCTACAGATCGTGGGCCAATCTGAGAGATATGAGATGAGAAGGCACGGGCTGCACCTTTAAGTCATCGACGGCGGTGGGGGGGGAGTCGGTGGGGGGGGGGGGGGGGGCTTAGACAAAGCCCGGGATCACAAGGGGGGAAGATAGCGGGGCTTGACCGCCTTTGATTAGCATGCTGCACGGGGGGAGATAAGATGGCGAGTGGCGCGCCGCCAATCGCGCTTCACATCTCTTCCTTTGACGGGAATTGCCTGCGAGCGGGCAAATACAATTTTGCCATATTTACTTTAGGGGTTCCGCACGTGTATCCTCGCGAGGGGTAAACACCGCAAGCTTTCCGTATCCTCCCCCGAGGGCCGAGAATTCCGCCGCCGCGTTTCGCGGCGGGGGGGGGGGGGGGGGGGGGGGGGGCGAAAGCAATCTTCCGACGGCATCTGCCGCCGAAGAGCGTTTGAACCCAATCGGCGGCCATCGGACCCAAATGGACGGCGGGAGGGTTGCCGCGGCCAACGGGGACCGACGCCAGTCACCGACGCGCGCCGATCAAGATAGCGGAGGAATGGCGGGGGGGGGTGATGAAAAGCGCTCAAGTCCAACACCGGTTGCGCCTCCGGAGGGGCGGCAGACAAACAATGGCGCGCATTCGCTCGCGGGGCCGCCAAATCCAAACAGCCGGCGCCGGGTGACAGGACGCCAAAGACGGAGATGTTTGTCTCTTCGCCGATGCCCCGACGCTCCCCGGTTATTACGGCGCCGTGATCCGGTCGCTGGGAATTTCCATCGGGTCGCGTCACGCCGACCTCAAACTGCCGTCTGCGGCAAGGGCGCGTCTCAAACGCAATCTGATTGGCCGAGACTTAGCAGCAGAGACCTTCTCGAGCCTGGCATCTTTCCCATACAATTGGTATTCAGCGCCGGTTAATAATTGATGCCGGGGATTTCTTATCCCGCGGATGAAATTGACTCGATCCCGCCGGTCGGGGCCGCCGCGCCGCCCGCCGAGATGGGGCGAAGATATGCTCGGACATTTTCGAACGCGTTGATATCAACGGCCGCTAGTATTTCTATCGAGTTGATATTCAGTTTTATTTCAAGATATCGGGACTTGGGATGGCAACCTATACTAGCGTCGGACGATTGGTGCTAGCAGAGGGCATGCGCAGATACCAAGTAACAGTATCGGGCTGATACCTGGCCTGTTAATACAAAGTATCAGTCCTTTGGCTGGCAACCGATACTAGCGTCGGCCGAAAGATAAAGCGAAGATGCGCTTGTCCATTTGCTGACACATTATCAGTGAGTGCTAGCGAGGGATGAACAGCGATACCAAGTATCAGTACTGGGCCGATACCTGGCCTTATTTCAAGTTATCCATACTTGGGATGGCAACCAAAACTGGTATTGGCCAATAGATAAGGCGAAGATGTGCTCAGCCATTTTGTGACGCATTGCTATCAATGAGTGCTAAGGATGGGCAGGTAGTGATACCAAGTATCTGTATCGTGTTGATATCTGGCTTTACTTTGATATCGAAACTTGGGATGGCAATCGATGTAAGTATTTATGATTATTGCTATCAATGGTGCTAAGAATGGCCGGGTAGTGATACCAAGTCTCTGTATCGTGTTGATATCTGGCTTTATTTCAACTTATCGGAACATGGAATCGCAATCCATGTAAGTATTTATGATTATTGCTATCAATGAGTGCTAAGGGTGGGCGGGTAGTGATACCAAGTATCTGTATCGTGTTGATATTGGCTTTATTTCAATAAATCAGAACTTGGGATGGCAGTCGATTTAAGTATTTATTATTATTGCTATCAAGGAGTGCTAGGAATGGGCAAGTACCAACACCAAGTAGTACCCCCCCCACTCAAAAAAAAATCATTATTATTCATTTCTGATAGAAAAATTTGACTGATTTATCTGGTTGTTTTCTTGACATTTCCTTCAGCGCAGCTCCATCTAGTGGATGCATAATGCAACCCCGGCCACAACTGTAGCTTCTATTCTATGCGCCTTATAATGCAGTGCGACCTATATATGAAAACGGTTTGTAATAGGCCATCCATTGAAGGCGTGTTTTATAATCCGGTGCATGATATAGAGAAGAAAATACAGTAATTTATCAATTGAGGTAATTGATCTGCTAAAACTAATTAGGCACGACGTAAATTATTTTCCTTTACTCGCACACACAAAATATGTAATATTCTGAACACACAATATCACAGTAATCATTTACTCCCCCCATTTTGCTAATTTAATTAATCTCATTGATGTCGCGAAATGTCTGCCGCGTACCCACAAAAGCTACACATTTCAATTTGGTTAGAAGCCAAATTTAAATCTTTCAAGATCTCTTCTCGCAGGTCACGCTACCAATTACACACGAAAAAAAAAAATGGCTCAAGAGGGAAATAAACAAAACAAATCAGTTTTTGAAGCGACTTTATGACGGCCCGTCTGCTACATTATTTACAGACGCGAGAAAACCTTTGAGCAAAACAACATTGTGATTTATGCGCCCGGGATAGCGATTGAAAGTGAAAGTTGTGGCGTCGCCGTGGCAACCGCGAGGCTGAGTTTGGACTTTGTGCCAACTTTTTAATTCCGTTTCTAGTATGTTTACGAGCTCGGGCGATCCGATTTATGCCTTGTTTGCTTTACCTGCCGGGACCCCGACATCGCCGATGTTAATGTATGCAAAAAAAAAAAAAAAAAAAGCCGGGATATTTCAGCTTAACAAGATAGGGACGGCGTTACGTGCCGGATAAATTGTGGCTTTGTAATTACTTTAATATTCAGCGTGATGAGTTTGGGGTGTGGAATAAAAAGGAGAAAAAAAAAATCAATCACGGGAAAAAATAAAAGCTTGAGTCATACGCATACGGAAGGTCAGCATTGACTTGCAAAACAAGCCGAAAGATAAGAAAAGGCGCCCGAGGAAGGATGTAGCCCGCCCGATTGCTACAAGTTGTTAAGTCGATACGGAGCGTTATTTGCACCAATGGCTGCCTGCGATTGGGTGTTTTGGAACACTGCCTCCATATCTGGGGGATTCTACTGTATTATTGACGTTAACATTAGGAGCCGTTTTAAAGCTTGATTCCAATTAGGATTAAATATCATTTCCTCTCTTTTAATAACGCCAAGCCTGTTTGAACTTTGGAAAATGCATTATGTTCAATGAAAGAAGAGAGCTGACTGAACCGACGTGCGAGTTCACTCTTGTTCACACACAGGAATGTTACTAAAACCCAAAAGATCATGTTAAAGTTATGATGCGGCATAAATATATAACAAAAATTTACACCCACACTTGGACTTCAAACACATGATGCTATTTATACGAAAAAGCGCCTCTACTTACGAACAACTCATGTTACAAAAGTACTTCTGTAACAAAATAATTTTGTAAGTAGTGCTACCACTGTATATACCGGGGATGAAAATAGTACTCGAGTAATTTGAGTATCTGTTGAGTATCTGCCTCATTTACGCAGTTTATTATTGTGTTTATGCTAGGCTTAACCGTAACACACCGCCAACGCGCTAACATCGTCAAAACTGCAAAATAACCTTGGCCTTCCCATAGAAATCAGCGCCTTTTATTTTTAAGTAAATCTCGGCAGCATGTCGTCAACAACGTGAAATCAAGTTCAATTGCTACTTATGCTAATTTAAGATTCTTAAAAAATAGACTTCATTAAACAGACATTGAATTATACAGTGTCTGCTGCTCGTGATTAGCGGCGGCTACACTGTAAGCAGCTAGAGGTGAGCAGCAAAAGATGCTAGCAGAACTCAACTGGCCCATATAGAATGACAAATTTAGATTACTTTTCAAAGGCAATTTAAACTCCACTGACATAGTTGCCATTCCTACTGATCACATTTTAATGAACCATCAGTACAAAAATGTACAAAATCATGTATGTCCAAAAAAACAGACATCGTGATCCTGACTTTGTTTTATCCAGTGGTACAATGGTTGCCAGTGATTAACAGAGGCTAGCAGCTAGCAGCAGTAGATGCTAGCAGGAGTAGCGGCTAGCAGCACTCATCTCATATAAGTTGACAAGACCCATTTGATTACTTTTGAAAAGCGCTTTAAAAGACGTAAATGCCTCAACTGACAGTTGCCGTTCCAACTGATCACATTTTAACGAACCATAAGTACAAAAATGTAAAAAATCATGTATGTCCAAAAAAATAGACATCTTGACGCTGACTTTGTTTTATACAGTGCCTGTTGCCAGTGATTAACAGAGGCTAGCAGCAGTAGATGCTAGCAGCAGTAGCGGCTAGCAGCCCCTTATAAGTTGACAAAACCCATTTGATTACTTTTGAAAAGCGCTTTAAAAGACGTAAATGCCTCAACCGACAGTTGCCGTTCCAACTGATCACTTTTTTTTAGATTGCTTCAGACTGAGCGTGGGAGTGCTATTGAAACAAATTGGGTTAGCGATGCTGTGACGGTCTTTTGAAAAAAAAACAAAAACGAAGCGCCGAAGCCACAAGTGCGAAGCGGCGAGGGAATACTGTGTACAAAAAATGCTGCCTCCGCCCACAAAATGCTTCTCACGGTTTAATATGGGCACTCACTTTGATTACACACTGTTGCCTCTGCTTGTAAAATTCATTCGTCTCAAGCTCCGCCCCCGGCTGTAATTGTAAAAATAAAGCCAAACTTGAAATCGCTCCAACAGTATAAACGGCATAAAATCTTCAAGGCTACGTTCGGCTAGACAATTACTAGTTGCAGTAGTTTTGGGGGTATTTAATGAAAGCATAGCACAGACATGCGAATAACTCATTCAATCCCAAAGACGTATTTTTGCGTATCTTTCAAGAGAATAGGAATACTTATTTTTTTAAATGTTACAGTGGCGCGGGTTGGAAATCGCCTAATGAGTTAAAGCACCTCTGAGCTATTTCAAATCGAGAAAGCGTATGGTGCCATGAATTCAATTCCCGCTGTTTTCCACGCCAACAATTGATTGCATCATTACAACATAACACGTTAGCATTTCTTCGGCCAAATCAATTGACAGCAGCGGAATTCTTTAATTTGCTCCGACGTTGCGGTCTAATTGTAGAGCGCTTCGCTGATTTCCACCCGCCGCGCATTAAAAGCGCAATTAATGGACGGTCAATATAACGCTTTCTTATCTTTTTTAAGATGATGAGGTTTGTTTCAACCGCCGCAGAAAGTAAGCGGAAAGGATGAGATGAGCCCGGCGCTGACGATTTACTACCTTTGCAGAGCGGCCCGCTGGAGAGTCGCCAACGCCATAAACACGTCGCCGTCCTTTTATCCCGAAAAGTTGCTCCGCCGTCAGCGGTGAAAAGACGACAAACGGCGAATCGTTGGGAGCGGCGGATCGTAACTCTCGCTAACGGCGTGAGTGAGATGCCAATGACGGCTCGCTGTTGATCCAAACTACTGTCCTTAAGTGATTAGGGACTTGAGGAAGGGATACGATACATGACGGGGAGCCCCGATCGCTATTCCTCATCGGCCTGGCCCGCACGGATCATTAACGGCGAATCGTTAGCGGCCTCGGCTGGCCTTTGACCCTACCGATACGAAACGGAAATCGTTCTCAAGAGAGCCGAGGGTTGCTGGGGGTGGTTAATGATTATGCGCCGTCCGCGACGCTAATGTTAAGGCGCTGCGGTGTTGCTTAAAAGCTTCGGAAAAATCAGCGTGACAGCGCTACTTTCGAACAAATAAGAAACCGCCGACGCGCCACTTCACGCTTCCTACGAAGTGCTGTCACCAGCTCCACGGGAGGTAAGCGCGCCGCGTTGACACGGCGTGGAATTTTGCCGTTTGTCAGCTTGAGGACATTTTAAGTTTTTTTTTCGGCAACTAATGACTGTGTTTTTACAGTATGTAACACAATCACACATCTAAGAGGGTAAACGAGATTGTGGCCTAGAATAAATAATGGAACATAGCATAGCATAAAGTAACAGAATGCGGGATAGTGTATCATTACCACGCAGTGTAAATTAGCGTAGTTATTCAAGGAACTAAAAAGGTAAACCAGGTATATCTATCATATCATACACAAAGAGGGTAAACAAGCTTAGCCAACAAAATAGAATGTAACCTAGCATAGCATAACGTAACAGAACGCGGGTTGGCGTAGCATTACCTGATAGTGAAATTTACCGTTGCTATTCAAGAGACTAAAAAGTGAAACCAGGTATAGCCATCAAATCACACACAAAAATAAAAAGGGTAAACGGGATTTGATTGCAGTGTAGATTAGCCTAGCAAAATATAATGTAACCTAGCATAGCAAAACGTAACAGAATGTGGGTTAGTGTATCATTAGCACGCAGTGTAAATTAGCGTAGTTATTCAAGGGACTAAAAAGGTAAACCAGGTATATCTATCGTTTCATACACAAAGAGGGTAAACAAGCTTAGCCTAGCAAAATAGAATGTAACCTAGCATAGCATAACGTAACAGAACGCGGGTTGGCGTAGCATTACCTGACAGTGAAATTTACCGTTGCTTTTCAAGAGACTAAAAAGTGAAACCAGGTATAGCCATCAAATCACACACAAAAATAAAAAGGGTAAACGGGATTTAATTGCAGTGTAGATTAGCCTAGCAAAATATAATGTAACCTAGCATAGCAAAAAGTAACAGAATGTGGGTTAGTGTATCATTAGCACGCAGTGTAAATTAGCGTAGTTATTCAAGGGACTAAAAAGGTAAACCAAGTATATCTATCATATCATACCCAAACACAAAGAGGGTAAACAAGCTTAGCCTAGCAAAATAGAATGTAACCTAGCATAGCATAACGTAACAGAACGTGGGTAGGCGTAGCATTACCTGACAGTGAAAGTTACCGTTGCTATTCAAGAGACTAAAAAGTGAAACCAGGTATATCCATCAAAATCACACACAAAAAAAGGGTAAAGATAAGATTGCAGTGTAGATTAGCCTAGCAACATATAATGTAACCTAGCATAGCATAAAGTAACAGAATGCAGGATGGTGTATCATTACCACGCAGTGTAAATTAGCGTAGTTATTAGAGGGACTAAAAAGGTAAACCAGGTATATCATATACACAAAGAGGGTAAACAAGCTTAGCCTAGCAAAATAGAATGTAACCTAGCGTAGCATAATGTAACAGAATTACCTTACATAGGGTACGTTAGTGTCGTTAGTCAAGAGGCTTAAAAGGTAAACCAGCTATATCTTACCACTAAACAAGAAAAGATTGTAGCTATTGTGAGCTTAGCCTAGCAAAAATAATGTAACCTAGCACAGCAAAATGTAACAGAATGCAGGTTAATGTGGGATATCCTACGAATATAATTCCGTATGATTTTTTTCATAAAGATAATTCCTCTTTAATACCAAAATCTGAGCAAATGCTTATTGAGTACAAACGCTATCCAGCACATATACATATTTTATTACCCTATTTTATGCCACCATGAGAAGTGGTGCCAAGTAAAGCGAGGGTATCCGTGCCCCCGGGGTGAAAATGGGCACGTACAAACAGATGGCGGCCATGTCTGAGTACCCTCGGCTTGCGAAGAGAGAAATCTTAATTTTACTATCCATGGAAATCAGTCAATCCAATATTTCACATATCGGTGAGACAAGGTGCAGTATTCCGTATATAATTCTTTTTAGAAAACCTTTTTCTCGCATGAAAAATCTAAAAGTTAATATACTCTTAGTATATAAGTCACATCAAAAAATACTTGCAATAATGTTTAATGTGTTTGTGAAGAATGAATTAAGCCAATATTTTTTAACCCCCAGTATTAGGAAAGCAGCCATTTTGCTACTTAGTTATTAGTTAACTAGGGATCTAGCTAGCTAGCAAGCTAGCATATTTGTCAGACTAAATTTGTCAGAAAAGTAAGCTATGTTTTTTATTTTTCCCTTATTTTTGACTTATACACAGGAGTGACTCATAGTCCGGAAAATATGAGAGTTAGCTAGGAGGCTAACATGACTTTCTTTTTCGCTACCCAACAATAAACATTAATCCATTTTTATTCCATTTTTTTGGACTATATGATGAAGAGCTTCATCAGTCGGCACGTCGAGACGAAGCTAACAAAACGAATGACTTGAAAAGAGTACGAGACACCTTGAGAGCAGAATACGCGATGGAAGCGCTTAAAAACGGAAGACGATCCATCATCTTTTGTGCGAGCGCGGCGCAGAGGTGGGATGACAATTACACGCAAGGGAACCACGCTGAAACGAGTCAAAAACGGGATAAAGGCTTCATTTGAATTTCGCCATTTGGCGCCATTGTTGCGGCGACGTTGCGCAATCCCCGCGGCCGCGCCATCTCGTCGGTTAGCTGTCACGCGTTCCTTCCTGAGCGTGAACCTTTTGTGAACCTGCCCGCGACAAAAAAGCCGACTTATTCCCCAGGTTGCTTTTATTTTCCCGGCGTGTTCAAAGTCGATCATTTTTAACAACCTCCGCGCAAACGCCAGCGCTGAATCCGCAGTTGCCGTCGCGATGCGCGGTACGGCAAAATCTGAACATTTTTTGTTGTTGTTTTTATCTGCCTGGAGCGGCGGAAGAGGTTTTGACAGGAAGCACATATTGAGAGGCATCTATGCAACAAAAATCCGTGTTGTCACGGTCGCGTCGCAAATTGAAAGTTTGAAGCGCAGGCGAATTCAATCTCCGATTCCTCACGCCTTACTGCCTCGCTCCTCTACTGTCTGCCTCTCATCAGCTCGTTAGACAAAATTAGTGTCTGCAAATAACGCACACCGGGCTTTGCACATCAGACATGGCATACTGTTCACAGTACAACGGAATATCGGGCAGCTACGCGTGTACGGAAAGCTTCAGTCGAGTGCTTAATTTCACTTAGCTATGCTATATAGTTAGCTAGTGAAGAAAATGTCCTGTCTCTTAGTCAGTTGTCTGGTTATTTAGTGAGTTCTTCCATTAGCTAGCTAGCTAATTAGATAATAAAGATGGGCTGATGTAGTAGGTAAGATAGCAACCCCAGGCAAGCTAGTAGTAGTAGGCAAGCTAGCTAGCAAGTTATTTATTTGTTTTAATCGGCTAATTGTGTCGGCAGAAGTCACCAGACATTCGGCTGTGCTAGTCTTGTCGAAAAGAAGTTTAGAAAACATTCCAAATTTCCAGGTAACCTCCGGTGGCATGTTGGTGACCCCTACTGACATTTTAGCGACCTTGAACAAATCCTGAGGAGGTCAAAGGGGCTGCTACCTTTGCAGAGACTCGCCAGCGTTCATCTATATAGCGTTAGCTATACACAGAGCTAGCTACCTTAATTAGTTAGCTAGGTTGTAGCTACAGTATCGATATATTTTATCCGTTAAGTAGTTAGCTACGTATCTACACAGTTGTTAAGGGCTATGGTGTCTGTTTGCTGCCTACAAAGCTATTTTGCTAGTTTTGGAGTTGTACATGATTATTTAGCTATATAGTCGTTTAGCTAGCAAGCCATGTACTTCGTACCTAGTTAGTTAGCTCGCAAATTATTTCGTTTAAAACTTGCTGGCAAGTGTCGGCGAAGTTAAAGGCTGTTTTCATCTCCTTGTTCAAGGTCACTAAAGGTCAGCAAAATATTGTTAGAGGTCGCAAAATGTCGCCAGAGGTCACCAGACGCACATCTGTGCTGCTGTAGTCACAAATAAATTTGGAACACATTTACAATTTCTTGCAAATACCTGAATATATAAAATATATAAATCAAGCTATAAAAGCAATATCTGTTGATCTCTGGCGAAATTTTGGCGACTTTTTGGCAACAATGAACGAGCCCTGAGAAAATGAAAACAGCCACTACCTTCACTGACCGTCCAGCATTTGTCTCTCGGTAGCTTTAACTTGCTAGTTAGCTATACACACAACTAGCTACCATATTAGTTATGTAGGTTTATTAGCTAAGCACTTAGCTATCTAGCTAGAGTTGTTGATAAACGGCTATATTGTTCGTTAGCTGCCTACAAAGCTTTCGCTAATTTGCTAACTGTACTTGGGTAGAAAACTCTTACATGAGCTAGCAAGTGAATGAGTTACTCGTCTCGCTAATCACTAATTAGTTGATTTATGAAGGAAATGGCACTTCTTAAAAAGCAGTTATAGCTCTGGCAAAGTATAAGTAATCCTATAGTGTGTTCTAGCATTTTTTTGAACGGTTTTACAATGTGTAACACGCCAGGAAAATCAATAGTTTGGACCGTGGGGTTATGGGGACATGCAGTACATCTGTTTCTCCCCGCTCTCCAAAGTGAAGTTTCATAAAAGCTCAAATGCAGCGTGTTCTTTTGCCTGCACAGCATGTATGACTTTTTTTTTTTTTTTGGGGGGGGGGACTGATTCTGTGAGTTGACGCTGATCCCCTCTCCAGAGAGGTCAAGCTTGAGCGAAATCAACCGTAAAGACCTTCAGAGGCCCTCGCAGCACGACCACTTTTTGTTTTTTTTTTTCCCTCTGGCCGAGAGCTTGAGCACCAAGCTCGTCCCACGCTTTCGTCCGCCCTCGTTCAGAACGGCGGCGAACGTTATCAGCCGCGGCCACGCTTGGCTGTAAGGGACGAGAAGAGCGGATGACTGATAAGGGAGTGATGGAGGCAGGGTTTTTTTTTTTTTTTTGGGGGGGGGTGAGATGAGAGGATAAACAGATAATGGAAGTGAGGTTTGGATGTCGAGATAGCAAAGATGGCGGCAGCAGTGCGTGATGACGGCGATATTTCCCCCTCTATGTGAATGTCTGTCGAGGACTTCAATCGCTAATAGCTAAAACATGCCCATGGAGACCAACTGCAATATATATATATATATATATATATATATATATATATATATATATATATATATATATGCGCGTGTGTAAACTTTGCAGCTCTGCTTACCTTTTAGATTTAACTTATTAGAACCTGCATAGTCAGTACGGAACGCCAAGCTTTGCAGCTCTGCTTAACGTTCAGATTTGACTTAATAGAGCCTGCATAGTCAGTACAGAACATAAAACTTTGCAGCTCTGCTTACCTTACAGATTTGACTTAAAAGTCAGCACGGAACACAAAGCTTTGCAGCTCTGCTTAACGTTCAGATTTGACTTAATAGAGCCTGTATAGTCAGTGCCGAACACAAAACTTTGCAGCTCTGCTTACCTTGCAGATTTGACCTAATAGTCAGTACGGAACACAAAACTTTGCAGCTCTGCTTACCTTATGGATTTGAATTAATAGAGCCCCAAAGTTAGTACGGAACACAAAACTTTGCAGATCTGCTTACCTTACGGATTTGACTTAATATTCAGTACGGAACACAAAACTTTGCAGCTATGCTTACCTTACGAATTTGACTTAATAGTCAGTACAGAACACAAAACTTTGCAGCTCTGCTTACCTTACGGATTTGACTTAATAGTCAGTACGGAACACAAAACTTTGTAGCTCTGCTTACCTTACGGATTTGACTTAATAGTCAGTACGGAACACAAAACTTTGCAGCTCTGCTTACCTTACACATTTGACTTAATAGTCGATACGGAACGCAATACTTTGCAGCTATGCTTACCTTACGGATCTGACTTAATAGTCAGTACGGAACACAAAACTTTGCAGCTCTGCTTACCTTACAGATTTGACTAAATAGTCGATACGGAACACAATACTTTGCAGCTATGCTTACCTTACGCATTTGACTTAATAGGGCCACCATAGTCACATAATAGCGGCCCTTTATAGTTGTGGGTGGGGGCAGTATTAAGTACCTAAACCCTACCATTAAGTTACAGTATTGCAGGTCCTCCAGGTATTCTACTTTTGGAAAACACAATTAAAAAGTACATTTGCATGACGATGTCGCCTTTTGAAAATATCCCAGCCGCACGGTTTGACATCACAGGTAGCGTTCGAGGTTCTAATGAATTTCACGCAGCAGGAAATGAAGCCCCGCGCGTGTGTTTGGAGGAATAATTTGGTGTTTGGGCGAGCGAGGGGGGAATACTGAATACGCCGCTGCATTATCAATAACCATCCGAATTTCCATTGCTCGCCGGCGGCTGTAACTAACGCGTGCCGTATTAGTTAATCAGTTCCCGCAATGGCGCCGATCGGATCGAGACGTTCTCATTTCCACAGTCGCCCCGCCTTCTCTTCCCGGAGTGCATCCCGGAGTTATTAAGAAGGAGCGATTGGATGCATTTAGACGAGTACCCGGGGATGAAAGGTGATTTTTAGTGCGCCGCGATTGGCGCCGGAGGTCCGCGGGAAAACGGGGACGCCGGCCGAGACCCTTGAACCGGAGCGGTGACCCGAACGCCGTTGATACGTGACGAACGCCACCGAGAGGCGACGGCCGCGTGCTCACTTTGACTTTCTATGGAGATTTAGTTCGGAAATATATTTCAGCCATCGCTTTGGTTTCCAGCAGAAATCGGCGACCCAGCGATCGCAAAAATAACCTTTCAAAATATACGGACCGTATTTTCAGCCGCAGCTGCAAAAATTGAGAAAGAAATTGGCACCACTGCCCCAAATCTGATATTTATTAAGAAAGATGGCTCATGCAACTTTTTTTTTAAAATAAATAACCCCTGTATGAAACTTTGACCCAATTCAGGCTTTTTGATGTTTAATGCCAAAGGAAAAGCATAAAAAATTATTGCATAGATTATCCAAGCATGACAACTTTCAAGACGCCGTCCCTTTAAATACTTGCAAACGGGATGTCGAGAGGTACACCCTTTACATGTCAAATTTAGCCCATGTCAGGCTCATTTACTGCCATTCAAAATTGGAACTTGTCAAGACCCGATATTTTATCATGCATTTCACCCAATTTTTGCATGAATCCTTTCAACGGCAACTCGCAAACCAGGCGCAATAAAAAAAATTGTGTTGACACCCCAAAACCACCGGGTGGCGCTAGTGGCCAACTTAAGCCATAAGCAGGCCTTTCAATGACTTTCATGATTGGCTTAGCCTGGACTGAAAAATCTTCAAAAGTAGTATTAGTCTAATTATGACTATTCCTATTTCAATTCGATAAATATATAAATAAACAACGTAGTTACTTATGGCTGTCTCCGTTCATTTGCATGTTTTGACTTTGTCCAAGCTGTCAAACATCAGCACTTAATCACGCCCTTGTCATCTAGCCCGGAGTGTTTGGTTTTCTATATATCCAAGATAGGAAAAGCGGTACATGAATTTGCCCCGCCCTTTCCATCTTTGCCACCGGGATTCATCACCTCTGTGTCAGATCAGGAGGGGGCTTCTGTTTCGATTAAACTTTGCCTGGCGCCAGACGACATTTCCGCGAGAGGGGAGCTGATATTTTCACACTGTAATTGCAGGCGGAGGTCAATGAAACGGAGAGACAGCTGCTACATGTTTAGTGATAACTACGCAGCGGGATTGTTCCAAATGTAATCCATTGATTTTCTTGTGTTACCTTATTTTCCGCCGGTGGGAAAGAATAACGAGAATACAATGGTGCCTTGAGATTAAAAGTTCAATTTCTTCAGCAAAATTAATCCATTCTTGCCTCGACCACCCCCCCCCCCCCCCCAAAAAAAATATATTTTTAATAAAGACAACATCTTATAATGTACTTTGTAAAACCGGTGCATCGTAAATACAGTTTCTGCGTCAATTATTTTATGGGATATGCGATTTGGCCACTGGGGGCAGTAGAGTACATTGTCACAACTGACTAAACTGCAGTAATATTAATTATATTTGTAGAGCAGGGGTGTCAAACTTATTTTTATTGTGGGCCACATTGTAGTTATAGTTTCTGACAGAGGGCCGGAATAAATCTAAAAAAAAAAAGTCTAAAAAAGCATCCTTAACAGTCATTGCTTAAATTTTGATGTACCCCTGAATTTCTCTAAAATCCTGAAAATTAAAAATCCTTAAAAATAGAAAAACGTGTCTAATAAACGCCGTTTTTGCTCGTTTACATTGTTACCTAGTTTTGAAATCAGAGGCCGGTAAAAACTGTTCAAAAGATAGATCTGGAACAGATTTTTTTTTTTTTTTTAAGACAATCTGCAAGTTTAGCTAGAAACTTGACATCAAATCAGCATTTGGCGGGCCGGTTCTGGCCCCCGGGCCTTGAGTTTGACACCTGTGTTTTAGAGGATAAACAATATATGAAATTATCGCCGTATTATCCATCTCTGTGTTTATTAGAGCAAAATTAATGAACTGACAAGTCATATGTTATTAAAATAGTTGCCGATTATTTTTATAAACAGGTCATTTTCAGCATTTTCACTCATCTTTTAAGGCCGACAGAACGCTGTAAATATGGGTGCTCGCATATAAGTATCCATACAAGTATGTAATGCATACAAGTATGTAATGTTTGTATGTGTAGTATGTACACTTACGAAAAGGAAAGCAAACCATCTGAACATGTCATCGGATCATGTGGGTGTGTATTTACCGTCGCACGGGCAGAACAGGGATGGTGTAGAGGCGCTATGAGGACCTGTTATTGTCATATTGCCTCTCTCAAGCCGATTTTATCGGGCCTGAGAGAGCAGAATAAGCAAGGAATTCTTCCAGATTTATCAATGAAAAAAAATAACACTTTGGAGGTGTTTATTGTCAGGAATTAACATTGTGATATGGTTAAAAGCTCAAAAAAAAAAGAATTTAATGATACAGGCAGTTTAATAATCAACTTATTGCATCCCAAAAAGAGCTGCACCTTATAGAATCATAATCCTTCCGAACGGCGCCGAATTGAACCATTCCGCATGAAAATCCACCGTTGGCAAGATACATGTACAAAGCAAAACGGTGACTCGAATCAAGCAAGTACCACGCAACACACGCGCGGAAACGTCGAAAGCCAACCCCCAGGCGATTTATCGCTAGCTTGAGCTGCATCTGTTGTGCTTTTAATCGAAACCTAGCGCCAGTGCCGATCGGTACATCATAAACATAATATACGTTTCAATCCCGATTGCATCACCGCGGTGGGGACTGTTACCCGCGTAAACTGCTGTTGATTAGTCAAGCAGTGGCATTAAAAGCCCTTCCTGTAGCTGATTGGCTTTATTGATCTTGCGGTAAAGGCCCATTTCAATACAATGGTAAGGACACCTCGCATCAACACGCACTCCAGCTTATTTGGCTTCCATCTGTGCCGTCGCCGCCCAGAAATTGCGTGTCGTGCACCCGTATAAATGCGTTTTCATATTACGATTTTAAATTATTCACTGCCAGATCGGTTGTATATATATATATATATATATATATATATATATATATATATATATATATTTTTTTTTTTTTTTTTTAACGATTGTCAACAAGTTACCTTAGATGGATCTTTGACGTCTACAGCCGTCAAAGGGTTCAGATTACAATGATTAGTCTCAACACTTTTTTTGGCAACACGCTCTTTCATATCTTTGGTCATGTTCAGAATAAAAGCCAGGCGATTAAAAGCCGCTTTCAGCAGCCCAGCTGGGTCTTGATGCCTTGTTACCCTCGACGGAGAAACCTTTCATCAGAACCGGGTCGAGGCGGAGGGCGCTCATTTTGCCGGCGGCGATAATTGACAAACTTTTTTGGAGACTGTACAGACTCGAGTTGTTTTGTTCAGAACTCCTAAAACGCATATATTTTAATAAGGCTAACAGATGTTTGCAAAGAAAAAAAAAAATTGCAGTGAAACTCCTCTACAACAAATCTAATTATTGAAGCCTCTCCTTCTTTCTTACTTCCTCATACAAGGAAAAATCTCCGTTGCATAATACGTTTTTTTTGTGCATTTGCGTTGCACTGAAATTCACGATAGCGCAAACAAGCGACCGCATGCGTTTTGCACCACTTTATATTCAGTGTGGCTATATGATATTCTCCCATACTCTAGGTGGCAGTAAACGAAATCTACAGCATACAAACAACACCACTGTAAAACAGCGGTAGAGAATCCCGGTAGATTCAAACGATCTATTCAATCCAAGCGTTCCTCATTTCTTGTCAGGAGTTGTGTACAGTATTTAGGTCACAGTAGTCCTTTTCAGCCGAATCCTAAAGGTGTTTGTACTTCCATAAGCAAAAGTTTGTCCGCCATGTTTCTGAAGAACGTTTCTGAAAGGTTGAATTGCCTGCCAAGGGCAAACAATCCCAATTTGACTGGGCTCCAAATTGAACTCCTTCACAGATGCCAATCCTCCGAGTATGACAAAATTTTGTTTTATTCAGGTGCGACCGTTAAATTAAGCAAATGACCAGGACGATTTCCAAAAATGCAAATGTGGAAATCCATCATATTGGGTTTCTTCCTTGGCCTGAAGCCCATCCACTCTCTTCTTGAGAACAAATAAATACCTGTCTGACCCCGTCAATAAAAAGTAAGCACTTTTTGGAAAGTTTACCCCCCAAAAATTCAAATGATCGGTAGTTCTATGTCACTGCTTTCAGTTGTTTTTATTTTGAACCACTTCTGGAAAATGGATGACTGCAAAATTGTCCCTAATATATAGGCAAAGGTGAGGCAGATTTATTTGCGTAGCTAATTTTATACGTGTGGTAACTTCATTTTAAAGATGGAATTAAAAGTATTTTCACTTGGGGCTGCGCAGCATAACAGCTAACTGCTGCTTCACCATGTTTGCTTTGAAGTCTGAGACCAGTAAATGGCTATGTCTTAAAATGTCCTCGTCGCGTCACAGACTACAGACAGACCATACCATTTTTCAATTTTTTGTGGGTGTTAATTAAAGTACCCTAGAACTGAACAATTTGAGTGGTCGAAGGAAAAAAAAAATCAGAAATAACTCTATTACGCCTTTAAATGCATTTACAAAATTAGGAGAAAAATGCAATGTTTGCAAAGTGTGTGCACGAGGGTTAATGTATAAAGGACCTAAATATCAATCAATCCGATTTTTTTTTGTATAGCCCTGAACCATCGAAGTCTCAAAGGGCTTCACAGATGAAAAGAGGTCATGTGGAGACTTCCTTCTGAAAAATAAGTCATACAGCCACATCTTTTTGGTGGAAGGTACACAAAAGCATCTCCTGTCAAAGCTCCCAGAAGGGGAAGGAAAAACTCAAAAACCCCAATTTGGGGAAAATAAGAAACCTTCAGAAGGGACCGCAGGTGGGAGGAGCCCCCACCTGTGTGTCGCGGCATAATTTGTGGTCTCTTTAGAACCGGCGCAATATGTTCTGATCTGCTTCTGTTTGATGCTCTTTTCACCATGAAGATAATGAAGTTTACAGGTGATAAAAAACAAGTTTCTCATGGTCTGATCAGCGCATGCAAAACTTCTCTGTATATTTTCCAGATGGTAAACGGCTCTTCTAGTGATTGATTATAGTGGCCAGTGAGGAAAATGCATGTGCAGATGAAACAGAATTTTTTTTTAGGACCCAAGCACTCTGACGTGATGAATTTTCAACCTTTACAAAATGCTTCACAAGCTCAATGGCGGTTTAATTAAAGATGGAGATCATGTCCCGGTTTATTCTCGTAAAGGGAAAATGTTTCTCTTTCCGTCTTTGTTTTTTGTTTTTTTTGAAACGTGTTGATGGCAGCACAGAGAGGTTCTGTTCACAGCTTGTTCATTTGGCGGCGGTACGCGGTCATGAATCATTCACTGTCCCTTCTCCTTGACTTTCTTTCAAGCGCTTCTCAGCTTCGCGTGAAGAAGAAAAAAAAATCATGCTGAGAAAAACTCAAAGCTCATTATCTACTGACATTTAAAACGGTTCCAATTTTGGCGTTCCGAACGGCGCCGGTATCAAAATGACTTGTTGAGTAAAACTACACCAGTGTGCAATCATTAGGAATGAGAGATGAAACGTGATACAAAGTTCAAAGCCTTATCGTGGGGAAGACGGCGAAAACGTATATCAAAGCCAAGAATGGGTCGTCGTCTCTGCTTAAAAATGATATTATTTACATTATCGTCACTCGTTTCAACCCGTGCTTCTCAAATGGAGCTACACGTTACCCTGGGGTTATAAATGGCATTTCAGGGGGTTTCAATGAGATTTTGTCTCAGTTCCTGCAGGTAAGAACATTTATTTCTTATTTAATGCAATACAAAATGTTTTTTTTTTCAAAACAAGAGCAGATTAATTGGAACATGGTGCAATTTATTGCTAAACTGTTTGAAACACCGTATGCATTAATTTTGTTTTGTTTGGATGCTTATTGCCATTGCTTACGCTTCATTTTGCGTTTACTGTAATTCCCCAATAATAGGACACACCCGCGTATAGGACACACCCTTAATTTTGGTGTCAAATTATGGTATTTTCGATGTTAAAAGATGCTAATCCTTTGGCAGCATTGTAAAAACTATAGCAAAACAGAATACATCTAATATTTGTAAATTCTTCATTTTTCTTCATATCCGTAAGTGATCTATTTTTTGCGGGTTTCGTGTGTTAGAGATTTCCCACATTTTGAGTGATCAGTGAATGCTTTGCCAGTGTAACGTTGAATGCGCCCCAAGCTATTTTTTTTTTCCGTTAATGTGAATGCACTTGTCAGCGTTAACTTGCTTGACTTGCGATGGCCAATTAGCTCCCTGTTCCGATTGTGACATGCCCAGGTGTTCCTTGTTGTCGTCAGTTTTTGTATGGTCATTTTTGTGATTTCTCAAGCTTAGTCTTTTTGCGCTAAGTTTATTTCGGGTTTGCAACTTTTCACGCCGCTTTCGATCCTGTTAATTTTGTTTTCATCTTTGTAATAAATGATCATTACCTATAAGTGGTTCGTAGTGCAAAAAAAGTTGACCACAAAATGCGTTTCCATGAGCCGCAACACAAAACGCAGTTTATTCCGGCACTGGTGATGTATGAGTAATCGGCGCCGTGCCCCCCCGCTCACCCTGGCGCATACCTGCGTAACTGCCAGACATTTCACATTATCGCCTTGTATGCATCTCATAAATGCACGCGCTTAATGAAGCGGCGCGCGTGGATTTGAGATCCACTCACATCTCGTCGGTATGGGCGCTAAACATGGATCCGGGCAGCATGAAAAAAATTAGACGTGGTTATGAACGAGGGCGGACCGCTTTGTGATTAGTATGCCTCAGGCCGGGCGAAAAGAAGCGGACGTCGACGGAATCCCGTATGGAAATCTTCCGACGGCATCCATCCGAAGCTTCGAGGTACTTCATTTGTATCCCTCCATATTTTACGTCCAAGTCGCCCCGGGGGGCAAAAAACGGGAGGGGGGCTTCCTTTACTTTGGGGGACAAAGAAGCATCCGCTCAATGTTGATAGTCAACGTCAAGCGATGAAGCCGCACGCGTGCGTTAAATGCTATCCGGCCGACTCATGCTCGGGTTTCCAAGTAACTGCTGGACGTGATCAATGGAAGGAGCCACGCGCCAGCAGGAAATCCATAAGAAGGAGACGTACGTCCATGCGAGTCTTTGTGCAAATGAAAGCTTGGCGATGCCTCCAGTTGCGGGAATACAAAAGGACTCGAATAGGAGGAGAACAAAACGGATCCAAAAGCCTCAATCTTGTTGAGCGGCCAAGAATTATATTTGCAAAGGTTGCGTGGGATGAAAGGATGAGGACTTCTACCTATGTTCCCCGATATCAGAATTTGATCGCCACCACCAGCCATGTTGTCTCCCCTAACCTTATGAATAAAAGACGAGTGGACAGAAACCCTAACCAGACCGGAGGTAGACCTGAGAAAGTGCAGGTTTCTCTTTACTCTCCTCGAGAGAAAAAAGTTTGTTGTCTTCCTTCTGCTTTGTTCCTTAATATTCTGGGTTGCCTGAACCTGGCAGTTCATTTCTCACACGTAACAATCAACAAAGAAATCATTTAAAATGTTCAGTTCCATTCATCTTGAACTTTGCTCAGCGCTTGCATGTCTCAATCATACAGATTCGCACTTTGACCTTTACTACGGAAAAGCTGCCACAAGGGGAAACTCCCTCATTTAAGATGAATTTCACCTGTCTTATTGCGCACAGAGTTTCAATCTCCCCCAAGAGTGGATCAAGTCATTCATTTTGTTTGACTCGCCCTTATGTAAGGAGCGACGGGGCGTCGGCGAGGAGGAGGAGGGAGGGAGGACAGCTTCTTTTTGTCAAAGTCATTTATCAGCATGGCGCTGGCGTGCGTTTGAGGTGCAATGATGTGATCCGCCGGCCGTCTAGCGGCAAAGGTCAGCGGCGAGATAAATGTCATCTGGGCCGAATCAAGAGGAGTTGCCGGCGCTGGAAATAAACATACGACGGCTATCGACCGGAAGGTGTTCCGAGGGCCGCCCCCGTAACCCCGGTTGCTCGGTGACGCGGCGTAACGGAGACGTCGGTAATACGCGCCGGGGAAGAAGAAGGAGATGGGCGGCGACAAAGTAAATAAATAGGCAAAGAAAGAACGTAACGCGAGCTGTGGAAGCCTTCGGTATAAATAGTCCATTACATGATTTCCCTACGGGCTGTATCAAGCTCTCTCTTTGTATGCTAAAGCGGTGCATTAGAAACATTGATCTGGGCTCCCCACCCACTCTGACAGTAGCTGTAGCGGCACCCCGAGGCTTGAATGCCAAGCAGAAGGCTGGAGGAAAGATGAGGGAGGGAGCGAGGGAAAGATCCTTGGAGATTTCATCAAAGGCGAGCGAGCGGGCCCCAAACAAAACCGACGGGGGGGGGGGGGGGGGGGGGGGGGGAATCAGGTGGCTGTAGCGTGGATGAGAATACTCAATTCGGAACGGCCTACGAGATAGTCACATGGTTGAAATAGCGCGGGGATTTTTGTGTTGTCGGTTCGAACGTACAAGTTCCGTTTCACTACTGTGAAAGCGAGGACGTGAATCGGCTACATTTACGCAATAGTTCTCGAACAGAGATAAGGCATTTTAATGGGCGAATTAAATTCTAACGAGATATTTTAAAATAAACGAAATGGGACTTTGACAAACTAATACTCACAAACTAGCTAGCTCGCTAGCTAGATCACAGGTTACGTTGTGCCCGTCGGTCGGAAAAAGCAATTTCTACATTTTATGGGCTACATGAAACTTTAACAATAAATATTTTACCATAAAACTAACACGGATTTATGACAAACAAATACAAACTAGCTAGCTAGCTAGATCACTGGATATGTTGCGCCCTTCACACTTGGATAAAAACGATTTCCACATTTTATGCTCTAATCATACTAACTAGCTAGCTAGCTAGCTGGTAGACAATCTGTCACCGTGCGTTCTTCACATTTGGAAAAACTATTTACCATATTTGATGGTTTACATAAATTAAGAAGCACTAAGCATGAATCTAACATGCATTTATGACAAACTAATATTCACAAATTAGCTCGCTAGCTTACTTACCAGACACGTTTCGTCCTTCACACTTGGAAAAAATCAATTTCCACATTTTATGGTCAACACGGAGTTTTAACAATAACTATTTACAATAAACCTAAGATGCATTTTTGACAAATTCTCAAACTATCTCTCTAGCTAGCTAGACAACTCACATTGTAGCTAGCTAGACAACTTGTCGCGTTGTGCCCTTCACACTTAAAAAAAAAAAAAAGCAATTTCCACATTTGACTGTCACCGTGAAATTCTGACAAATATTTTACTAAAAACCTAACGTGAATTTTTGACAGACAAATACTCACAAACTAGCAAGCTAGCTAGCCAGACCACCTGTCAAATTGCACCCTTCACGCTTTGAAAAACCAATTTACACGTTTGAAGGTCTATATTTTCTTGGAGCGCCAGCCAGAAAGCAATAAGGCGCAGATCAAGCCTACGACGTAACCAAATATGCTTTCATGCAGGAAAAAAAATGAGCTAAAAATGTCCGTCTGTGAGGGCTGCCTCTTTTGCTGGTTTTGGTCTTCGTTTGGGAAATCGCGGCTGTCGTGTTGAATCTCAGGTCGGAGAGAAGGCAATAAACAAGCGCTTTTCCCCGGACGACTTCTTCGCATGGAGTCGCATCTCAATTACGCTTAAAAGGCTTTAGCCGGGTGAGTGGCATTTTATTGAGGCCGCTTGTTGCTGTCTTTCTCCCCCAAAGGCTGCGGAGCGTCGTCGATCGCATCATTTCCCAAATTTGGATGCGATTCAAAAGAATGATGTCTGGATGGTGTGCCTAGCGGTTTAGTTGCAGCCCGTATGACATGGAAAATACAAAAGACGCGATAGACGACAATATGACGGGAAATTGAGGCCATAGGAGCAGAGACGAAATAAAACCACTCAAATGCATACGCTCAGCCCACAAATGTATTTGACGACAAATCACAACAAGATGACAGGTGAGGGTCACAAGCGTCATCTTTGTGTAATTGTCAACCTTCACGATGGGACTCCATATTTTTTCGCCCGTTTGGAAGGAAAAATGTACAATTTTAACCCTTATATTATATTTTGACCATTTTTGGATCATTCGTCTCATCATTCTCACAGTTCATATTCAACCTCGATATGTCAGGATCTGGGTGAAATCAATCAATCAATCAATCAATCTTTGCTGTAATTGTCAACCTTCACGATGGGACTCCATGTTTTTTCGCCCGTTTGGAAGGAAAAATGTACAGTTTTAACCCTTATTTCATATTTTGACCATTTTTGGATCATTCTCCTCATCATTCTCACGGTCCATATTCAACCTCGATATGTCAGGATCTGGGTGAAATCAATCAATCAATCAATATTTGCTGTAATTGTCAACATTCACGATGGGACTCAATGTTTTTTCGCCTGTAGATTTTGGAAGGAAAAATTTGGAAGGAAAAATGTACAATTTTAACCCTTATGTAGTATTTTGACCATTTTTGGATCATTCTCCTCATCATTCTCACGGTCCATATTCAACCTCGATATGTCAGGATCTGGGTGAAATCAATCAATCAATCAATCAATCATTGCCTTAATTGTCAACCTTCACCATGGGACTCAATGTTTTTTCGCCTGTAGATTTTGGAAGGAAAAATGTACAATTTTAACCCTTATGTAGTATTTTGACCATTTTTGGATCCTTCTCATCATTCTCACGGTCCATATTCAACCTCGATATGTCAGGATCTGGGTGAAATCAATCAATCAATCAATCACATTTGATTTGTATAGCCCTGAATCACCAAAGTCTCAAAGGGCTCCACAGAAGAGTGGACGAGTTTTTTCCGTGGCTTCAGTTTTCCATCCAATTTCAGGTCTTTGCAAAGAAACTCTAGAATACAAGAAAAGTAGCAAGAGTCCTCAGCAGCTGGTAATTAAATATTTCTGTTGGTACAACTTTCCAAAACATCAAGCAGATGCTGCAACAGAAGTGTTCCCAATTTGTTTATGCTGTAATATGAAGACCAAAGGACGAATTTCAACAGTGATGTGAAATCGCCACAATTTGTCAAAATTAGAGCTGATATTTCCCTGGTTTATATGCAGTCTGTTTGGACCACGGCAAGCGTGTAAGTGAAAGCCCAGGTTCCCGCCCCGCAGGTGCCCATTCCAACGGCTGTCATCCCAACGGATCCCAACATTTGATGCGAGTGCGCGGAATAACAAAGGAATAATTAGAAATGCATTAGGAAGGAAAATAACACCATGGGGGTGTTTAGGGTGAGAAATCACCAACGGTTAAAACGTTGACTTAACATAATAGTACTCCTTTAAGAGTTGTAGGATGGAACTTTGTTTAAATGCTGTATTTTTCAGACTATAAGTGCAAACAACAAGTACTCTCTTTTCCCCTTTCCCGATAACGCTTAGCACTAAAAGAGTTAAAAAATAGTGCCATAAATTTCACAAATTGTCATCTTGAACAGATGCGCACATGTTCTTTACCGATGGATTGTCTCCTGCCCCCCCCCCCCCCCCCCCCCCCAAAAAAAAAAAATCAACCAAAAAAGTCGCACCCAACTATAAACCAGAGGGCTCAAGTCACAAGAAAAAAATTGCAGCTGAAAAATACGGTAAATTGTTAATGAACTACTGACAATAAATTACCATAATTAGATCATATTTCCAATAAAATTGCAAATTCCATTCCATAAATGGACACCTTGAACAAATGCACACATTTTCTTTACCAATTCATTGTCTCATGCCCCCCCCGCAAAAAAAATAAAAAAAAGCCACACCCAATTATAAACCACAGGGCCCAAGTCACAAGAAAAAATATGCACCTGAAAAATACGGTAAATTGTTAATGAACTACTGATAATAATTTACCGTAATTAGATCAGTATTTCCTATAAAATTGCAAATTCCATTCCATAAATTGACATCTTGAACAGATACACGGTGAATTGTCTCCTGCCCCCCCCACAAAAATCCAGATAAACCGCACCAGACTGTGAACCACAGGGCTCAAGTCACGAGAAAAAAATTGCGACTTATAGTCTGAAAAATACGGTGATTTGTGAATGAACAACTGATAATTTACCGTAATTAGATCAGCATTTCCTATAAAATTGCAAATTCAGTTCCATAAATTGACATCTTGAACAGATACACGATGAATTGTCTCCTGCCCCCCCCCACAAAAATCCAGATAAACCGCACCAGACTATGAACCACAGGGCTCAAGTCACGAGAAAAAAATTGCGACTTATAGTCTGAAAAATACGTTGATTTGTGAATGAACTGACAATAATTTACAGTAATTAGATCATTATTTACTCTAAAACTGCAAATTCCATTCCTTTTTCTTTACCGATCCCTCCGCATTATAAACCGAGGATATGCGACAAGTGACGAAACGATAATCGTCGTGAACGCCAACGAAAAAACCCGATGAGAAAGCGAGCGTCCGATTCCGCGCGACGGGCGCCGAAACATCCTTTGCTTTCTTAAAGCCTCCCTCGCAGTTTGTTGCAGCCAAGAAGGCGCCCGGGGGGAGACGGCCCGCCCGGGCCATGGCTCCCCGGTCGCCATCAATAGTCGCGAGCACAACGTCGATAAACCGGAGTCAAAGCACCTCCGGCCGGCCCGCATCTAACCACGAGTCCCCTTGAGTTCAACTTTACTTAACTTAATGATGGCAAATAGCGCCCGGTGGCCTCCTCTCAAGAAAGCGGATGAAAAAGGAAAGGAAATGTTTTAAGTAGAGCTGACTGCACTGCAGATTCCCCCCCTTCCTTTTCCTCCAGAGGCTTTAAATGTGGACTTGTTATCTGCGGGTATGAAGTGCATAGAGTGGGTCTTGTCAATTCCCGGTCTTAAAGGGGACACATGATGGAACGTGAACTTTTTGAATTGCTTGTATATAAATTGCTGGGTTTGCTGAGTGCCTTTCCAGCCGCCAGTCTCAGAAAACACCAGCCCGTGTCTGTCGCGTGCCCTTGCTTGCGCCACATGCACAAATCTGCACATTGATTGAGTGTCATTTGACAGCTCGGAGTGAAAATGTTATAAGTTTATAAAGCTAGCTGCACTTTAGGTTGCTATGGGAACAAAGGCAAAATTTTGTTTTTTTTCTTCTATGATTTCTGACTATGAGTCACAACTTTTTTCTCACGATTTGAGCCCTGCGGCTTATAGACGAGTGCGGCTTATTTTTTTTCTTTTTTGCTCACTACCGTTACGCAAATGTGTGTATCTGTTCAAAGCGGGAATTTATAGAACAACTATGATCTAGAACTAAAAAAAATAAATAAGAATACCATTTTGTATAAAAGTTTGTGATGTGTAAATTTGATATACAGATGGTTGTATAGATCCGTTTTGATGATTGTATAAATGAATGATGTGCAATTTTTTTATATGTTCACTAAAATATTCACTATATTAGACAAAGGTTGACAGAAGAAGACTATATTGATTTTGAGTTTGATGGGGGGTTTTTAATCTCAATTTTTGCTGCTGCAGCTTATACACCGGTGCTGTTCATAGTCCGGAAAATACGGCGTGTGCCTGAGTATATATGATAAAGGGTAGAAAATTATGCAGGTTTTTCCACAATAAAAAATTTATTTATGTGTAGTTTAAACATAAACACAGCCAATTGAACATTTAAATGTTTTAGGCTACTTGGTTCAAACCACAATTTAGTAGCCGTATAAGAAGGTGCGTTTTTTTTTTTTTTTTTGTATAAATTAAAAAAAAAAATACTTAAAATAGACAATGTATTTTTTTTGTCCATCCTTAATACATTGCCAAAGTATCAAAATCATCTGCAGATCCTAAAAATCAGGTGACTAGAAGTCTGGTGCAAGGAAATATAATCAAAACATCCCTAAACGTTTTAATATACATATGGAATTTTGTTACTGGTTTGACCCATAATGTCCGAAAATCAGCAAGTATGTTGATTGTTTTGATTGTCCTTTTCTGATTCAACGTTGCTAATTAGTGTGTCTTGTATAAGCCTTTATACAATCCATTTTTCAAAATTATTTTCGATCGATTTGGTAATTGATTTATCATCGCATCTGGACAGAGGCTCATAGAAGAGAGGGAAATAAAGCAGTGCTATAATTCTTGATACGTGGGGTATTGTGGGCACCTGGGGACTGTTGTTCGTAATTTGCGAGGGAAAACGCACATTATGTCAGTGCGTTTCATCAACGCAAGCTGTGTGACGGCGGCACCTCGTCCAAGTGTTGCGATGGGGGGGGTCTCTGCGGGAGTGCCGGCGAGCGCTCGTCGGCGTAATGAACTATGTCCGTTTCTATTGAGAGAAAACCTTTGTACCTGCAAAACGTAGAAAGGAATATAACCTCTCTTCCGCCACCCGTTCTAAAAGAAACCCCAAGATCACAAATTGTCTCAGAAGGGAGCGGTGAGCCCGCGGGCACGAGCCGAGGAAGCTGAAAGACAAAATAAAGTTGGGAAGAGAAAACCTGCTGGGAAGGGAATCGGAGTGGTGCGTGGAGTGAACTGAGGAAACTGTCAGGCAATCGTCCACTACGGCTCGGGATCAGGGTGGGGGTCCAGCCTGGACCGGTTATTTATATACAAATCCGTTCATGGCAGGGTAGAGATCAGAATTAGACCGAAATTACGTCGTTACGTAGAAACCAATCATATCAACGGGTTAGCTAGCTTAGAATTTAGATCGTGATTTTGACACTTTTGATTTTTGACACTTTTCACACTTACATGCATATAAATTACCGTATTTTCCACACTATAAGGCGCACCTAAAAGCCTCATTTAAAAAAAAAAAAAGCCTTATAATCAGGTGCGCCTTATATATGGATTGATACTGCGATTGGGATTGGTAGATGGGGAATGAAGTGATAAAGTAAGCTTTATCTGTTTGTTTTGTGTGTTTACAGTTGAACAAGGTTTGTCATATTGACTGAGTTATTATGCTACTGAGAGTTTAGAGTTATTTGAGTTATTATTGTTATTACTTTATTACTATATTGTGATTGAAAATGTTTGAAAATATGTCATTATTGAGGGTGCGTCTTATAATTCGGTGTGCCTTATATATGGAAAAAGTTTTCAAATATGTCATTAATTGAGGGCGCGCCTTATAATTCGGTGCGCCTTATAGCGCGAAAAATACAGTACAACTAGCACATTAATCTTTTATGGTACCTTACTGTGGGGCTGCCACGCCCCCTTTACGATGTCATCCGATACCTCCGGACACGAAACATCCATTCAGTCATCATTTTATCCTCACAAAGGTCACGGAGAGAATCAAGGAGCCAAAAACAGGCGTTTTACTGTCATAAAAATGTAAAAGGGTCGCACTCAAAGACACGTTCCTCCTATCGAATCGGTTCCTGTGGGAATCCAATAGTCATAACAAAAGTCACCTGCGGTTGATTGACTTTGAATGATTGATTGAGATTGAATGTCCAACTATGTGGTCCAAAACACTAATTCCACAACCAAAACAAAACTTAAACACATGGATAAGGTTGGCGTGTATTTACTTTTGCACAGGCAGTACAATTTCTAGTCATTATAAGCTTTTGTCAAGTCATATTTTTCTGCTTGGGTAGAAGATCACACATTAGAAGTGGTAAGAAATCAACAGTCTGACATGATTAAAAGCTCCATAAAGCTGACTTTCCATAAAAGCTCCTTCATCCTAATTCCACCAAAGAACTTGCCACAATCAGTTTGCGGGTCAGGGGGCCATAATGACGTTCTTCTACAAATGAACCCGTTTAATTTAGCAAAGCTATTCAGAGGAACTCAGTATAATTCCTTGATATGAATGGTTAGAGGGTTTTTGAGAAAGTTGAACTTTCCTGTAATAAGCCGAACTGAATATACTTTTTAACAGGAGGTCATCACAAAAGTTCTGCTTTTGACATTTTATTTGCGACTCTTCCAATGTTCCCGTATTTATCGCCCGCTTTCACATTTCTTCCATATTCTACCTGATTTTTGGAGCTGTCACTTATCTGAATTTAAAGTAAGTATGACCCACTATTGCGTGAGTTCTTCAATTTTCCCGTTGCTTTAGATTAGCCATGTGGCTCTCAAACAGAGGTGAGCTTTTAACACGTAGCAAAGCTAAGTAAATATTTCGGAATGTCTTGACCGGAATACTGTAGGACTTTCTTTTCATATTAAGAGTAAATGAAATGGAACATGAATCAATCTTTTGAAATCTGTTACACTTTGTAAAAAACGTTTTAAAAGGATTATAGGAGACACTATAGTATCATTCATTCTTTGGCATAGCAAGAATGCTTGCGTTTAAGGGATGTTTTTACGAATCAACTAGCCAACTTATTTACTGACAAACTCGAAGACCTCATTCATTTGCTCACTAAGTTTTCGAGCTAACTAGGTATTAAGTGTATGACCGGCTAGTTAGCTAAATAACTACACTGCTAAATACTATACAGTTAGCAAACTATCAAGATAGCAATGTAGGAAGCTAACAAGCAATATAAGCATTTATCAACTATGTAGATGGAAAACCTTTTCACAAAAAGCAGACACATGTCGCGGTGATTAGGTTGAAGTTACTGACGAAAATACCAATTTGAAAAGTATTCATTTTGGGATTTTTACAAAACAACACTTAAATTCTCCTGTTTTGTTTCCCATCTACCAAACTTTTCAAATAGTAATTGAAGTGTAGCGTATTTTCCGCAAGATAAAGCCTTTAATTTTCTCAAAAGCCCACAGTGCACCTTATAATCCAGTGTGTTTTATTATTGTTTTACTGCTTAAAATTTTGGTATGCTAAATATGCTCCAATTTTGAAGCAATTTATCGAGGAACAAGGCGCAAGAACCATGAAGATTTGTTGAAGAAAACACGATTTTATAAAGTTACATATTTAATTGCATCATTACATAAGCCCAGCCACTACTGTAGCTTCTAGTCTTTGTGCCTTATAATGCGATGTGGCCTATACATTTAAACAGTTTTAAAATAGGGCATAACTGAAAGTGCGCCCTATAATCCGGTGCGGAAGATAGGATACGAAAATAAGGGATCCGTAGACAATGTTTACCATTCAAAGATGGATGTGTAAAAACTTTAAAACGTGTTATTTTCTCAAAACTAAGCATTTCAATCCAAACATTGAAAATTGCTATAACTGTCTACTTTTGAGCTACCTCCAAGTGTTGTTATTTATCATTATAAAGGGAAGTAAGTGTAGAACTACAACATATGAAGATCTCAATTTTCATTTTCGGAGACGTAAGCCTGATTTCCTGAAAACACCACATATATATATTTCAAAACCATTCACTCTAAGCATACAACCGTCAAACGAGACCTGTGATTTAGTGGCAATCAGTCGGGGGTCTACGGTTCTTCTCGCTCCGAGTCATCTGCAATGGACCACGGTCCTTTGTAACCCTGACAGGTAAACCGTATAGGAAATGGATGTAAAGTGGTAGAAAGGAAAAAAAAAATCTTTCTGAAAGTGCGTCCAAACAGCATCAGTCAACTCGCGCACACTGGAGTCGCGGCAGGACGTCGCCAGAAACGCCGCGCAATCATCTAGGCGGCACATGTCAAGTCCCCCCTCCCCTTCGTTCTTTTCATCCAGCGAGCGGACGGCCCGAACCGCCGCATAAAGACTTTCATACACTCCCTCCGCCCCCGACCTGAAATATCGACACACGCCCTCCGATTTTCCACTCCTCCCCCAAAAGTGCCGTGATTCTCTCTGCTCCTCATTCCCCGCCATCATTACGGGCGTGACAAGGTCACCGTCTGGACTCCAAACATCATCTTCGGCGAGGGCCGCGCTTTCATTATCGATTGGCCTCTTCACCGTGAACCGGACGACTAATTGCTCCATCAGGTGTCACGGGAACGTTGACCGAGGCGAAAGAATTTTGAAATTTTCCGAGATGACTGGTTTTGTTAAATCTGATGGAGACCACTCTTGAAAAGTTCTCCATGTTTACTAGTGCACTTCTAAGCCCGCAGTAGGTCATTGCGGAGGTCAGGTTGGATTTAATGGAACTCGTGCAACCCCGCACGCCTGCCAGCTGGATGTGCTATGCCAATTTCCAACATCTTGACTGATTTTGAAAATGTGACACCCCGCATTTAGGAACATATCCGCTTACATCGCACACAAAGAAGACTAGCAGCACAATAAGACACAGAAGAAGCTAAGTATTAGCTTATTTGCGAACTATAAAGGAATTGCAAATTCTTCTCATCATTTTCATGACTACAATGGAACTACTGCAGTACACCTTTTGATTAAATCTCATACACTGACCGTACTGTTATTCCTTCTCGTTTCCGCGTCTTGGCTGTACGTAGACGGTCTTTTGGTGAGCTGCAGTTGCCCTAAGGGTAGGCGTTTGGATGTCTAACTACTAGAGTCAAGCAAGTAGCTGAACAAACGTGATTAAAAAGCAGAGTTTACACTTGAAATTCCAATTTTTTACAAAAGGTAAGAGAATCCCCAAAATGTCTTTCCCCCTCGCCGGTCTGATCTAGCCACTCGTGTGTATTTGACTCAGAGAACTTCCTCGGCAATGAAAAACACAAAAAACAAAAGTTAGTACTGTTCTCACCTGACTGGTCAGTCAATCAGCTCAACGGGCACTCCTACAAGACGCGGGCCTTCCTACAAGACATGTGACTGGCTCCCGGCGCAACAATCGACCAACGAGGGTACAGACTATAGGTTGAAATCCACTCCTTATTGACACCTGTGTCTTGTAGTAGTGCCCTTTGAGCTGATTGACAGATTGATTGGCCAGTCAGATGAGAGCAGTACTACCTTTTATTTTTTTGTCATTGCGGGAGTTCCTTTTGCAATAAATTGGAGCTTCAAGTGCAAACTCTGCTTTTTAATCATGTTTGGTCGGCTACTTGCTTCACTCTAGTTAGAAGTTTTATATATATATTTCTATAAAATGAAAATAAAAGCATTCTATTCCATAGCGCGTTTTGTGATTTTTCTGCAATCAGATGACACAAGATGGCTCCCAGTTCCCCATTGCGACGCATACCATATGCAAATGATATCATTAGGCCAATCAAGGCTTTCCTCGATAGTGTGAGCAAACACAAAGACAGAAGAAAGACGTTTTGTTTTCTAGGGACAAGACAGGCGGCGAGGGGGGCGGGACATTTCCCGCCAGGCGGGCGATAATGGCACGGCGCGTCTCGTCCGTGCCCTTGAGGAGCAAAGCGGCCTAATCAGACGCTGACGAATCAAGCTCTTCGCTAGATTGTTTGTCATTTGGATAATGCAGCCCAACAAGCTCCCTATCTTCCATGTGATAAAACAACCTGCGCCGAGGAAAATTAAAGGCCATCAATATCCCTCCCTCCGAGATCGCCGTGATTAACTGAAAAAAGGATACTAATGATAATCACGTGCGGGATAATAGCCCCTTCCAAACCGCCGCATGGCGTGGAAACGTAAATCGCATCCCGAAAGGACATACAACAGTCTATTTCCTTAACCCCCGCGCGACCTACATTTGATTATCTGCCCGTCAATGTAAACCATAAAACCCGCTTACAATGCTGCGCATTAGTTTTTTTTTTGTGTGTGTCGTTTTTTTTTATTTTCCGAAGCGAATGGGATTCCGGCGGGGATCAAAGTCGGCTAAAGCCGGGGCGCCGCAAAGGCGACCGGCTTCGCGGCTCTCGCGATGAGGTTAACAACCGGAGGCCAATATTAGCCGGGCTTCAAAAAGCACAATAATTACAGCTTAAGAGGGGCGGGTTCGGAGGAGGGAGTTGTACAGTATTTACGGAAAACACGGAGGTCTTGCAGAACCGTTGGATTGGGTGCTTTATTTTGAAGCTAATTTGCTTAATTGATTTGGGCAACAAACGGATGGCAAAAGCCGCCATCACAACCGAAGCTAGGTTTAGCGCAAATGCTACGTTCCAGACCAGACTCATCAAATAGTTTGCTATCCTGAAAAAACGGAATCAATTATCAAGTATTCAAATAAAAACTAGATAGTTACTGTATATACATATTTTGCGCTTGGTGGAAAAATAAGTATAAACATAGAAGACCAAATAACATGCAGTTTTTCTACTAAAATCTGAAGGACCAAATTTAATAAAGTTTTGACAATCATGAAAAAAACTGAATCAGTTATCAAGTATTCAAATAAAAACTAGATAGTTATATACATATTTTGCGCTTGGTGGAAAAATAAGTATAAACGCAGAAGACCAAATAACATGCAGTTTTTCTACTAAAATCTGAAGGACCAAATTTAGTAAAGTTTTGACAATCATGAAAAAACGGAATCAATTATCAAGTATTCAAATAAAAACTAGATAGTTATATACATATTTTGCGCTTGGTGGGAAAATAAGTATAAACACAGAAGAACAAATAACATGCAGCATTTCTACTAAAATCTGAATGACCAAATTTAATAAAGTTTTGACAATCAACATTTACTTCCTCGAAATGTTTTTTTTTTTTTTTTACCTCTGCCTCCTCCGAATCTCTCCCTATAAATCTACGAAGAAAAGAAATTCAGATGAAAAAGCAAATTGGAGTCAGCGCGGTTTGTTAAAAAGTGATCAGTAGGAACGGCGATGGTGTCTGTCACGCCAGCCTATATGGAGCACCAAGCGCTGCTAGCTTAAGGCTAAATTATGCAAAATGCAACAAGAATGAAGCCTGGGCCACTGGTAGACAGTCTGAAAAGGTATTATTTGGTAAAGTAAGGTTTAATTTGAAGTTGGCCTTCTCACCACATTTCTGGCGTGTTTTACTGTCATAGTTGTTGCTCATATTGGCTTGACATATTTTCAGACGTGTATGCTAATAATATTTGTCGCAAAAAAAAAAACAAATTTAACAGGAGGCTTTGTTATTTGTTTGACGACTCCAGAGCAGAGATGTTTTGTTTTTTGTTTGTTTCTGGAACTCTGCAACAGGAAGATCACTCTTTCCTTCTTTGTCGTGGAGGAAAGCGAGCGGTAATTAGCGCCGCGGTTCTCGTGATCCCGCGGGGGGGAGAGAAAACACATCAGGCTGAAAGTCAAAAGTTGGCGCTTGCTCGGGGCTGCTGGGATTTCCTCTGCAGTCGCTCGCTCCCCCGAGATGACTGATGATGGCGTCTTTGCCGGTGTGTCTTTCAATTTCAACCCTTCCCAGGCCGCCATGTTTTTTTTCTTTTGCTTTTGTTTTCCCCTTCATTTGCTGAAGAAGAACTGAACTCGGTTGCTCCGGTTGTCTGGTGAGTTAATCGGAAGGCGGGGCTAAAACGATTCTCGTATATCAAGTGTTTATTAAGCCCCTGTCCGACTAAAATTTGGCATGTTGTCGAAGGTGGAAAATGTATGTGTCGGAGGTTCGTTCTTCGAACACTTTTAATATAATCGAGGAGGTATTTTTCCTTCTTCAGATTCTTCATTTCTGATCGTGTATTAATAAAGTTTGATTGACTTTTTGTTTTGTTGGCATTCCCTTTACACTACTGTTGCTTCTATTCTATGCGCCTTATAATGCGGAGCGCCTTATATATAGAAAAACGTTTCAAAATAGGCCATTCATTGAAGGTGCGCCTCATAATCTGGTGCGCCTTATAGTGCGGAAAATACAGTATTATTACATTGTTAAAATATATTGTGTATATATAAGTGTAATACCCCTTTCAAACCATTTTTCTAGATTTGTTTCTTCATCACAAGCTTGTCAGACATAAAATGACCGCAATAAAAGTTTGCGGTGAGCACACGGCGCTTGCTAAAAAAAAAAAAAAAATGTTTGCTTTGGATAGACGCCAGCCTTAGCGAGTCATTTGATTTTCTTGTTTAATTAAAACAACACATGGGTGATAAATGCGCTAATTGTCCAGAACTTTACTGTTACGACGCAATTAACCTGATATTGTTACGCGTTATTTCGTGCCCAGGTGTTGGAATCAGTCATCGCGACGCAACAATTGCTCATTACGACGAGGCAACAAGCATTTTGACTTACCATAAAAGGTTTGAGGGAAAAATAAATAAAAACAAGTTAAAAACGTTAAAAAAGTAGTCAGCCGATACATTTTGGGCCATTCAAATATTTATACTATTACAATCTCTTGAAATCATTAGTAGCATTTTTGCTAATTTGATTTATACATGTGGTATGAATTTGTTGCGATTATTTGAAATAAAACAAAAACAAACAATATTTATAAAGATGTGTTTATTATAAATAAACAATATTTGTACATTTAGAAAGAGTCTGCTACTGGTTATTGCCTCGTTATAGCATTTTTGCTAATTTGGTTTATACATGTTATGAATTTGTTGTGATTATTTGAAAAAAAAAACAATATTTATACATATTTATTGATTATAAATAAACAAAATTTGTAAATTTAGAAAGAGTCTGCTACTGGTTATTGCCTCGTTATAGCATTTTTGCTAATTTGGTTTATACATGTGGTATCCATTAGTTGTGATTATTTGAAAAAAACAATATTTATACATATTTATTGATTATAAATAAACAATATTTGTAAATTTAGAAAGAGTCTGCTACTGGTTATTGCCTCGTTATAGCATTTTTGCTAATTTGGTTTCTACATGTGGTATCAATTAGTTGTGATTAATTGAAAAACAAAAACAAACAATATTTATAAAAATTTATTTAAATAAACAATATTTATAAATTTAGAAAGAGTCTGCTTCTGGTTATTGCCTCGTTATACTGTAGCATTTTTGCTGATTTGGTTTATACACGTGTTATGAATTTGTTGTGATTATTTGAAAAAAAACAATATTTATAAATATTTATTATAAATAAACAATATTTGTAAAATTAGAAAGAGTCTGCTACTGCTTATTGCCTCTTTGAATGTATAACGTTCGACTGCTGTAAAAACTAAGTGTGACCTCCCGGTTGCCAAATAGTGAACCTATCCATTAAACTCTACTTTCTCGTAGTAAATGTGTATTACCTCCTTAAGAAATATTAACGTCTTATCATAACATCTCTGCAGATGGCAGAAAGAACTTTTTTAATGGTAGCTTGAGCTTGCCAAACAGCAATAACATCAAATATTTAAAAATGTAATAAACATCGATAAGGACAGCGAGCCAGCCAATGAGCTCATATTTAACCCCTCGTTGTAAATGGTATATCACGTACTTATGATATGCTTTGCATATTGCGTATTATAATGTTTAGATTGCAGAGCAGATTCGTTTTTACTGCTTGCCAAATAGTGAGCCCACATGCTGATTGGCTGGGAGAAGTCACGCAGTTTTATAGGTCTTTATGATAAGTAATGCTTAGAAAGTTTGACAACTGTAAATAAAGCCGGCGTGTGGTTGAGAGAAATTATTTTTATTCTGCCCGCTCCGTTTCTGAGTCTGCCCCATCGAGCAAACGGACTCGAGCTGGTCGTGAGGAAAAAGAAAAAACGACCGATTCGAGCGCATTTAACGATACCCGTGGGCGGCGTTCACTGACCGCTCACAATGTGGGAAATCGGAAACACAGAAAACTTAACCCATAATAAATAGATAAGTTATGACGATGAACACAAAACTATGAACTTGCCGAGTCAAAACGGACACAAATAGGCTAGCTTTAAAGGAGGAGAGAATAAAACTGCTAAAACCAAAATTTGTGAATACAGTGATCCCTCCTACTTTGCGGTCTCAGTACTTTGCGTTTTTTTCCAGAAAAAATAAAAAATATTTCAAAATAAAAACATCATTTAAAAAAATGTGCAAAAATGTAAAAAAAAGAAAAAAAAAGTACATAATACAGTACTGTATTAATCAAACAACGAAGTAATATTAGTTAATAACTATGTTAAGAATTCTTCAAGCATTAGAGTTTGTGACGTTTTTTATTTTATTTTGAAATGTATGCTTTTAATTTGTCGGGTCATGTTGCCTTTCCGTTTCCTGTTTTACGTTCTCTGTGCGTCATTTGGCTCGTTACGGTGACGTAGCGAATGACAACGTAAGATCATATTTATAGTTATTATTTATGTTGCTAACGCACACTACTGTCTATGTTTAGTAAGCCATGAGTGTTTATTCTCGTTATGTGTTCGTTTGTGTAGCGGTTGCACTTTATAGTTGGTAGTTGTTGTTGGTTGTTGCTAACCCGCTAATGTCGGCTAAAAATACAGTCAATTCATAGATGAAATGTTTATATGTTAGTTGACTGACTTTAAGATTGTTGTTGATTTATTATTCAACAGATACTACATGATACACCATACATGAGGCAAAATAAATGTCAATTTCAGCGTGATGACTTGCGCACTCTTTCACCGGAGTCTGGCTGCAGATAACCAGTCCTGAGAACAAATTCTCAACAAACTAAGTCATATTAGTTATTTCATGAATATACAATCATGTTAATAAGGATAATGTAATGTTAAATAATAGGAGAAAGGAAATAAAATACAAAAAAAAGGATTATTTATGGTTACTGCGGCTATATTGGGGCGCGCATAGAAATCTAGGAACTGATACCATACTTCACGGGTTTCAGACTCCGCGGGGGGTTGACAGCCCCCATTAACCGCAAAGTAGGGGGGGATCACTGTATTAGTTATTGAATGAATATACAATCATGTTAATAAGGATAATGTCATGTTAAATAATAGGAGAAAGGAAATAAAATACAAAAAAAAAAAGTTTATGGTTACTGCGGCTATATTGGGGCGTACATAGAAATCTAGGAAGTGATACCCTACTTCGCGGGTTTCAGACTTGGCGGGGGGTTGAACCCCCCCATTAACCGCGAAGTAGGGGAGATCACTGTATTAGTTATTGAATGAATATACAATCATGTTAATAAGGATAATGTCATGTTAAATAATAGGAGAAAGGAAATAAAATACAAAAAAAAAAAGTTTATGGTTACTGCGGCTATATTGGGGCGTACATAGAAATCTAGGAAGTGATACCCTACTAGTTTCAGACTTGGCGGGGGGTTTGACTGCCCCCATTAACCGCGAAGTACTGAAGGCAGTGCCTTCTAATTTGCCTTCCTTATCACGCGCGCGGCGACTTTGCGTGTCGTTGAAATCCCAACAGGTAGGAACACGGGTTGACGCCGCACCCTCTGCATTTCAAAAGCCCGTAATTGTTCCGCCTGCGTCTCATCGTCGCGCCTGTCACTACACGCCGCCGGCACGGATAGCTGAACAAAGCAGAGGACGGATGGGCGCAAACAGCGTGCGCCTCCCGTCCCCCGCGTTCGGCATCGTCGCCGTCTTAATCATCAGACGCTTGAACGTGATCAGTCCGTTTAAGACCCCCCCCCCCCCGGATTTCCAGCACCCCCAAAGCCCAGCGGCTCCTAAATGACCCCCCCCGCCCCCCCTGCGCTGCAGCATCAAAAGGATGTCTCTCCATCATCCCCCCCCCCCCCCACTTTCGGGTCCGCACAATTAACGCAGCCCCTTTGAAGTCCGTCTATTATAATACACGTACGCTCCATCCAGATGAGATTGTAGCCAAGCATGAATAATTGCTACATAATAGCTTGCGCGTTCAAGTCATGTCTTTTTTTTTTTTGCCGTAGATTTGTTAGAACTTTTGCTCTGTATATATTCCCCTTTGTACTTTCAGAACTAATAGAATAAGGCGCATCCCGAGGTAAAAATAGAAGTCAATGCAAAAAAAAAAAGAATAATTCCACTCATCCAGAAAGAACGCGCACGCGCTTTGATGATGGCTATCGGTGGCTTCCTCTTTTAGTTTTTATTGCGTCCGCGCTTTTCATCTTTTCCGCTACGGATTAGCTCTGGGGGTTCATTTCCTGCAGGATGGTTAGTATTAGTCAGGGAAAAAAAAAAAAAAAAGCTTGTCAGAGGTCCGGAGAGCAGTATAGATCACAAATGTAGTCTTGCTAATTAATTGTGTGTTATCAAACATCCGCCGGACGCCATTGAAGCTTGCTCCTTTTCGCTGTGTCTGGAATAGATACACACTGGCGGGGATCGGTTTAGGAGGGTTTTTTTTTTTTAAACATTAAGGACAGTTTTTGTTCTTAACTCATTCAACACCAAATATGTGATTTTACCGTATTTTCCGCACTATAAGGCGCACTGGATTATAAGGCGCACCCTCAGTTTTTGACATATTTTAAAACTTTTTCAATCACAATATAGTAATATATAGTAACTCAAAGTAATAATAACTCAAATAATAACTCTCGATAGCATAATAACTCAACCTTGTTCAACTGTAAACACACAAAAGAAACGGGTAAAGCTTACTTTATCGGTTCATTCCCCATTTACGAATCCCAATCTCAATATTGATCCAAAAAATCTGATTATAAGGCGCACCATCAGCTTTTTTTTAAAAAAAAAAAGGCTTTTAGGTGTGCCTTGTAGTGCGGAAAATACGGTACTTTAATAACTAAAAAAAAATATATACATATATACATATACATATATATATTTGTTTTCCCGCTTTCCAGCATCAAGAACTGTCATGACCTGCGGGGTTGGCTGTGTTAATGTTGTTTTGCCTCCCTCTTCAGGTGTTTTTAGGTAACTGCTCTTATTTTGTGTTGGCGTCAAAGCATTTACAGAACGCACCCATACATCGACCCATTCAATTCCAAAGACGTGTTTTTACCTACGTCCCTTGCTCTCGTTTTTTTTTCACGTTACAAAGTGGAATACTAAGGTTTCTTTACGGCATTTTTCACGCTTTACAGCATTAAGTACTGTCATGACCTGCGGGGTCGGCTGTGTTAATGTTGTTTTGCCTCCCTCTTCAGGCGTTTTTAGGTAACTGCTTTTTTTTGTTTTGGCGTCATACCGTTTATAGAAGGCACCTATACTTTCAGCCTATATTTTTGGGAGAAAAAACATACGGTAACAATTGCTTCATATAATTTGAAGCTTTTGGGAAATTAGAGTGGAGAAGGTTGTTTTTGTAGCTATCCGCATTAAGTACAGTCATGACCTGCGGGGTCGGCTGTGTTAATGTTGTTTTGCCTCCCTCTTCAGGCGTTTTTAGGTAACTGCTTTTATTTTGTTTTGGCATACCGTTTATAGAAGGCACCTATACTTTCAGCCTATATTTTTGGGAGACAAAACATACGGTAACAATCGCTTCATATAATTGGAAGCTTTTGGGAAATTAGAGTGGAGAAGGTTGTTTTTGTAGCTATCCGCATTAGGTACCGTCATGACCTGCGGGGTCGGCTGTGTTAATGTTGTTTTGCCTCCCTCTTCAGGCGTTTTTAGGTAACTGCTCTTATTTTGTGTTGGCGTCAAAGCGTTTATAGAACGCACCCATACATCGACCCATTCAATTCCAAAGACGGAGAAGGTTGTTTTTGTAGCTATCCCAAAATGGACATTTCTGTCAAAAACTCACAATTTTACCAGCAAATCAAAAGCATTCTTCACGACGGTTTAGTGAAAACGCATCCCATGGAGGCAACCGCGAAGAAATCAAGTGTGGCTTATCAATAGCGCTTTTAGTCTCTATCCCTACGCATGACAAATAGCGGGGATTTACTGTCATTCCAAAATGAATGAATCTTCTTTCCCGTCCTTTCGCTTCGGCCAAGTTGCCAAGGGAGCGACAAAGTGAGCATTTGCTTCCGAGGTTGGCCATGAAGTCTCCCGCCGTACAAGTTCAGCCTGTTCCGTGCTTCCACATTGCTAGGTTACTGTTCAAATTGAAAATGGAATGAAAAAAGCCCAGAATAAGAAAAGAAAACAGTTGGGCTTGTAAAAGGAAGGTTTTTTTTTTTTTTTCCCGCGCACAATTTTCATTCATTGACATGACATTGAGGTGGACATGTCTATAATGCTTGGACATATGGTCTTAAGAAGAAGTCAGTCTGTTTGGGTTTGAATCGGCCAAGGAAGACCATTTTGAGCAAACGCTGCATTATTCGGTTTTTGAGGACCCCCAAAATGTTTTTTTTTTGTTCGTCTTTTTCATCAATGGCATTTCACATCAAAAGAAAAGCATTGAAAGACAAAACTAGGGAGCTGAAATTTCACCCGATAATGACAAAGCATCAAAGTTCAACATGATCGCTTAGCGTGACATCATTAGGCTAAAATACTGCGAGTAGAACGTGGAATAATTTGTCCAAAAAATGGACACAATACTGCACAAGGGTAATGAACTCTTTCAGCGCCACGGACGAGAATCCTCGCCTTAAAATAGCAATAAAAACAGTAAAATTCTCATCAAATACGTTTTTTTATGCGGGGTAACTGACACCCTTGACTAGTGCCTATCTAATATTAAGTCAAATGAGCACTGCAGTGATAACAGCGGCCATCGGATGGCAGTGTTTTCCTACATACAACACATAAATTACATACATGACATTCTAAGTAGGGAATGAAACTCAATTTTTCATACCACTCATGTTCATATGAGATTAAATTTAAATGAGAGAAAATGAAAAATATACTAGGCACTCTTGAGGTTACCTTTTCCGATAACACTCGGCAGCGAAAGAGTTAAAACCCCAAAAAGACGATACATTTGAAACAAATATTTATCATTAAAAATGAAACCAAGAACTTGGCCCTGGATTTTTTTCCCCTCAGTTTTTTTTTTTCCTTAAGTTTAAAACCTCAAAACGTAAAATCCGCCAAAACAGGAAGGTGAAAACTTGATTTCTGATCAACAATCAAACATTTCAGCACTCCAGTAATCACACCAAGCCCATTCTACTTAATCCAAATCCTCCAATTACAGCCATTCATATTTGACTTGGTTTTCGAATTCCTGTTTCAATGCTTGAATATTACGGGATGCGAACCGGATCCGCGGCCCCAAAAAAAAATCAATCAATCAAAATTCGGACAGCTGCTGCACAGAGATGTTTGGCGCCGAAAGGAAGGGAGCGGAGCGGCGTGCGGGGCGAGCATTCAACTTGGAAAGGCTTCATCCCTGCGTTTCATCCTGGTTTCACGGCCCGCCGTGCCGTTGCTAGGGGGAAGTCGGCGCTGCCAAGAAAGATGACATCAGCTTGATCGACACCCTCCTCGCCGTCTTAAACAAAAGGCGAAGAAGACGCCGAGATGATTTCGAGCGCCTCCCCCGAGGGCCGACGACTTCTTCTCTCATTCGACTCATCTCCTTCGAACGGCTCCGCGACGTCTCTTAAGATCTCACTTGATATTACCGTATTTCCCGGACTATAGGGGGCGCCGAATTATAAAGGGTGCGCCTTGACCCTTGTGCAAACTATACCGATTGTATTTTTTTCCTTCGTTTGGAAAATGCTTTAAAAGGCGTAATAATTCAAGTTATTTATGATTTTTTTTCTCCGTCAATCATTCAAAATGTTCGGTGTGCATCATTTCTATCCATAGGTTATATGAAGGTTAAATATATTAACCCTAACCCTAACACCCACAAAAAAAAAAAACTGGTATGGTCTGTTTTTGTTGTCTGTGATGAGACGATGACACGATGACATAACCATTATCTGGTCTGTAGCGCCACCCACAGTCTTGAAAAGTCAGAATTTTCTGTTTGCCGACATAGTTTGAGCGCCGCTCAACGGAATGTTGCAAAAATCGCAGGAAAATCCCTGCAATATATCCTATTAAAATGCATCTCAAAAATTTGAATTATAGTTTTATAGGTTTTATAGGGTCCAAAATTTGGGCAATGCTTATTTTTACACACTAAATCTGCCGCGTCCAGCTGCAATCGCGTAGAAATGTCGTTGCATTTTGAAATTTGACGTTTTAATCAGCTGCTGGAAATTTCCCATTGATTCTTCTATGATATTATAAAAAGAATCCGAGGAATACCACAAAGGTCAAATAAATGACCCGCGTTAAAACTGTCTATATATAGGTCGCACCGCATTATAAGGCGCATAAGGGCGTTCCCTGATACCAAGTACCGATACCACTAGCACTTTTGTTCCACAAATCCCCCCACCACCCCTCAAAAAAAGCAATGACCCATAATTTTAAAGACAGGCCTACTTATCCCAATATACCTTTCTCCTTTAAATGTTCCTATTTTCTCATTTCTAATTTTCAGTTCATGAGAGATCCATACCAAGGCCTTGGGATCAGCCTTCATATTGATACTCACGCGCCTCTATGAAAGTGTACTTGTGCTGGTATCCGTTTGAAAAAGTCTCTAAACGTGCGTCGTCTCCACCTACAGGACCGGGGTAGAATAGCAAGCAATTTTTAGTTGAATTCGGCCTACCCGAGCTCGACTGTTTCTGAGTTCCGAAGTCATAATCCGAAGACTAGCATGCTTTGATGTTTCCATTGCGAAAGGTCTACTGTTTAACGCCAACCGCCGGGAATGGCATTTTCTGCTCTCGAAGGCATGATTTTCAATATGATTTTTTTTCTTTATGGCATTAGACACCAGGGATGGATTTCTAAATTCATTCATTTCAGCCTAACCCGATTGCGACGGTCCCGAGGCACCTCGCGCACAATGGGAGCACGCGCCGTTATACACGCATACAACGTCCACCGTGGGACTGCCATGGTCCGCTTTTAATTTTAAAAAGCTAAAACGCAGGAGGCCCCGGCTTTATGAGCTGGTATTGGAGATATATGGAGTCACGTGCAAGACACCGTGGCTTGTGATGACCAGGAAATTACCCTCCTGTAATGAGTGAGCCCGCTCCAAAAGGCTCTGGTGGGACCGATGCGGACGGATAATAACGGAGCTCTATTTTGGCTTAGTGTGAGGCGAAATCTCGGCTGGATACATCATTCAAATCCAAAGTGGCTTTAGAGGACGTTTGCACCCAAGCGGGATGGGGTATTTGTTGCTCCAGCAGCTTTGGAAAAGAGCTAGCTTGGCTTGTATTTATAAGCCGGCTAGCAGCTAGCTTAGCCGCGCCCGGGGAACCAAGGAGATTTTACGGTTGCGCCGATCATGAATGCAACTTAACGACCGGAAGCAGATAAACAGGAAATGATATTGTCTGTTATGTGCTTACATCAGATTGACGTGGATGGGCCGATTATTGGCGCTGGTATATTTTTATTTATTTATTTATTTTGAACTCTTTCTGCCACGCGTTATTGGGAAAGGAAACCTTTAGAGGCCCAGGATGTTTAGCATTTTTACTTTCAAAGCCAACAGAGTATTGTGTGCTATGGCGATGTAAATATGGGTGCTGCCATATGAAAGATTGACTTCCATTCTTTAGTTAGAATTGATGTAGGTAATAGCTGTGTTGTAAGTGTGGAAACGCTGCCATCCGATGGTCGCAGTTAACACTACAGTGCTTAATTGGCTTATGTTAGGTAGGCATTAGTCAAGAGTGTCCTCTCCATGAAAAAAAAAAATTCGACCAGAATTTTATTATTTATTAAGGTTATTATTATTTTAAAAGTAGAAAACTCTCGTCCATGGAACTGAATGAGTTAATAATATGATGGCCAATCATAAACTTGAAATGGTTAACGTCAGGGAATGATTTATTTACATGACATTCTGCTGACGTTGGGAACACTTGTTTTGTTTGAAAATAAAATAAACCAATGGCATTTAAACATTTCATTTTTTATATTTAACTATGGAAAACTATTAAGATAAATTAAGATCTCTCTCTCTCTCTGGCTTATCTGCACCATTTTTACTGACCACCAGGGGGCTTGCTCCACTGGTAAACACAACCAGTCATGTTACTATTGTATTGGTGCGGTATTCCAACAATCCAAAGGTGTGGGTTTTCTAGTAGAGTAGCACAGTACATCTGTTGTTGTGGGTTGACTTTGGATTGTTCGCGTGGAAATAATACGGCAAGTGTGTGTGTGTGTGGACGTATTTTTGTGGACGTGGTCTCAGCGGGGATTTGGGCATCTGCGGGGAAGGTGCGCAGGTACCGTGACACTCATGTTGCGGGAAAAATAATCCGGTCGGAACACGGTACACAGCTTAACTTTTCCTGCCGTTTACTGAGGCCGGTTTTTGGAAACGCACGTGGAGTTAGCGAGCGAGAGTGGGAAGTGCGGCCTGAAAGAAAAGCGCCGTGTGTGTGTCTCTTGTCTCTCTGTGGGTGACATGATAATGTGAGCTGATGCACCTGCCCGTGGTGTTCCGGGGAAAAATGATGAATCATTCACATCTCCCCGGGTCAAAAGCAGCCTGCGCATGTAAACACAACCTCGGCAGCCATCGCCACGACACCCACGTATTTTTGTAAAGCGGACACATTAGAGCCTTGCTGCCCAAAGTGCGGCCCGGGGGCCGATTCTGGCACGATATATTTTGGGCAGTTTTCATAATACCGTAGGCACCGGCCGATATTACATTTTGAGGGTGTGATAACCGCGAGCAACTGCGTCACTTTATTAAAATTATAGCTCTATTTTTTTTTTTTTTTTACTCAAAATATTGTTTGGTTTTTGCTCCATTCAGAAATGTATACCACGTACAGGACAAATGAATGAATGAATAAGTACATTAACATTCTTTTTGTTTCTAAATGCACAATAAATACAACGTTGTAAGCACTCACACTAGATCAAGTCTTTATACGTCGACATTTTAGTGACGCTGTCTTAGTGACGCTGTGACACCGACCAATAGCAGACAAGCATCTTAATGACGTGTTACAGCGCAGGCAGTTTGAGGCCAACAGACAATAAGAATAATTACCTAAAATCGCCTGAAGAGGGAGGCAAAGCAACACAAACACAGCCAACACGACAGGTCATGACAGTTGTCCATGCCGTAAAGCGGGAAAAGTGTAAAGAGGGGACGAAAAACAATTCCACTTCGTAACATGAAAAAAAAATTGTAAACCGGGGACGCCGTTACCCAGGGTCCACTGTACTTATACAATCTTATTCATGGTCGGCGTGGCATGAAATGTTCTCTCTTTCCTGGGGGGCTTTGCAAAGACACGCAAAGTCCTCCAGCAAGCTGCTAAGGTCCGATGGGGTTAAGACAAAGACCTCCCTCTTATTCCCCATACATGCCAAGAAGGTAAACAAAAAAAAAAAAAAAGTGATTATTGTCAAAGAGACAGCTTGTTGAGATAACACTGCAAGCAGCCAAGTGGATCATTAAATCGACCTTCATGTGGCCAAACCTGGTGTTTTGTGCGCTAAAAAACAAAAAAAAAAAAAACATGCATTCCAGTGCAGCTCTCTGCTGCTCGAGAAGAAAAACTGATGCAAGCCATTGTAAGAGCGGGAAATGGAATCAACTCAGAGCTGGCTGCAAGAAGGTCAGTGCATGTTGGAGGACCTTTCTTAGCTTTAGTGGCTCCTCAGCCACCATCAGCAGGGGTAACCTTGCCACAGATAGTCATTTGCACAACTCTCAACTTTTACTGAACCAAGGCACGTCGTTTTGACATAAACTCAGTGTGGAATGGGGCGCGTTGCTAAAATTTCACCAGGTTGCCGAAATGTTGCCAGACGTTTGTCCTGAATATTCTTGCTGAACATTTGGCAACCTTCGGGCAAACTCCTGAAACATTTTGGCAAACTTTAGCCAATATTCGCCATCCCTTCTAAACGCTTGCAAACAAGAGGTGGAGAGGAACACCAGGCAAATGTCAAATTCAGCCCATGTCAGGCTTATTTACTGCCATTAAAAACTGGAAATAGTCAATTTTGGACATATTGAAAACCCGATATTTCATCATGCATTTCCCCTGATTTTTGCATGAATTCTTTCAAAGACACTTCGAACAGGGTGCAGTAGAAATGTTTGTATACCACCCACGGGCACTAATTTTATTTTTTTATTTCACAAAATGAAAATGATTCCAAACCAAAGAGTCTTGGAATATACAGTATATATGTAAATACACATACGTAAAGATAGGGCTGATGCTACTGAACATTTTGAGGGGTTGAAATATCATAATCTATGTATATTTGATTATGTTAGGACCCTTTCAATGTCAGCCCAAACGCAAACCAGGATTAAGAAGATAATGGATAAGGTAGGGAAGCATTTTTGACTTGCAAAATAAAAAATAAAGGCCCAAACACACTTACAAAAAAGTTCTGACACATTTCAAGTTGCAAATATACCGGAAGGTACCTATGAGTTTACGAACGTTTCCCCCTAGCCGGGTTTACTTCCACTGTATATTTTGCAGTGTAAAACAACCCTATTTTTTTTAACCAATTCCAAAAAGTTGAACTAGATGGTCCCAAATTCGAGAATGCAACAGCCCTACTTTGAACAAATATAAATCAGCTTGAACGCGCTTATAAATATGCTCTTACCACGCAAGCATATTTCCTCCACATCGGCTTCACCCGTAGCGTAATTGGAAACAGTGGCCGAAAATGTAACCTTCTGTTGTGCCCCGGTCTTCTTATTAGAGTGAATCACTTGCTAAACATGCCCTTTAAAACACAGCCAAAAGCTTGCTAAGACAAAAAAAAAAAAAAACAGTTGAAGTCAAATGAATCAATTCAACGTATAAAAAAACGTTGATTACGTAACAACGGGTGATTACCCAAAGGCCTTGATGCGTACTAATACCGTGACGTATATTCGACCCAATTTTCTTTGACGTCGGCATGTTTACGCTGCGATAGGGTTTTGATTTCATCCTTAGCGAGCTCACACACCAGCTTAGCCTCCGTGTGCCCCCCCCCCGAGGAGCCACGGGGCTCTCCGGTGACAGATGGCGCCGCTCAGTGCCCGTGTCTGTGGGCAGTAATGCAAACAATTGCTCCCAAATTCATTTCGCCGTCACTCCATCGACGAGTCCCGGCGAGCGGAGTCCATCGTTTCGATTGAATTCACCCGTCCCTTTTTCTTCCCCCCCCCCCTCTCAAGATCCCTTCCCGCCGCCAACTCCTGTTTAGCTTCTCAGTGGATTTACTCCCGGGCTGCCTCGCCGCTCCTTGTCTTGTCCTGGAATTAAAGAGTCTTGGAGCTGCCAGTGGTGCAGGTGGTGACTCGTAAATTACGTACACACACACCACACTAGAAGTGAGAGGCCCTCTAATGACCAGCAGCTCCTCTTCTCGGCACTCTCACCGCAGCGACACTGACTTAGCGAAAGTCAAAAAAAGAAATACTGGAGTAGCAGGTTTTGCGTCCATATTCTGGCGAGTGGCACTTTTTGCTATGGGCACCGCAAATGACTCTTGGGCAATCATCTCCATGCCATAAAGCTTCATGAGCAAACCTTCTTAAAGCCATGACAAAGGGAGAAACTAGTCAGAGGGATGAATCGTAAGACGATGTCCAGGATGGACCAAGCGTCGCATAGAGTTTCAGAATCAAACGCAAAGACTCAGAAGGTCCTCAAATTCACAGAACATCTAAGAGTAACTACAGAAAGAGCTTGGGGCCACAAAACATTCAGGCCATGAATCTCAAGATAAAGTCCAAGACAGACCAAATTTTCAGCGAGAGCTTCAAGATACAGAGCAAAGATATCAAATTCCTGAATCTCAAGACAATCTTCTGGACAGACCAAAGCTTTACGAAGAGCTTCAGGACACAGAGCAGAGAAACTAAAGCCCTGAATCTCAAGAAAATAGCCTGAACAGACCAAAGCTTGAGAAAGAGCTTTGCGACGCAAAACAAAAGCCCTCAATGTCTGGAGAACATTGAGAAGAAACTACAGAAAGAGCTTCGGGACACAAAGCATTCAGGCCATGAATCTCAAGGTAAAGTCCAAGACAGACCTAAGTTTCAGCAAGAGCTTCAAGATAGAGAGCAAAGATATCAAATTCCTGAATCTCAAGACAATCTTCTGGACAGACCAAAGCTTTACAAAGAGCTTCAGGGCACAGAGCAGAGAAACTAAAGCTCTGAATCTCAAGAAAATAGCCCGAACAGACCAAAGCTTGAGAAAGAGCTTTGCGACGCAAAACAAAAGCCCTCAATGTCTGGAGAACATCGAGAAGAAACTACAGAAAGAGCATTCAGGCCATGAATCTCAAGACTATGTCCAAAACAGACCAAATTTTCAGCGAGAGCTTCAAGATACAGAGCAAAGATATGAAATTCTCGAATCTCAAAACAATCTACTGGACAGACCAAAACTTCACAAAGCATCAGGAGGCAAATAATGGACACTAAAGCCCTGAATCTCAAGAAAATGGTAGACCAAAGCTTGAGAAAGAACTTTGCGACACAAAAGAAAGTTCCTCAATCTCAAGATGACGTCTAAGCGTCATCAACACAACAGAGAGAGCTTTGGGACACAAAACATTCAAAGCATGCTGATCAAGACAAAGTCTTGCACAGACCAAAGCTTCAGAAAGAGCTTCACGGCATAAAACAAAGAAACAAAAGGTCCAAAATCTCAAGAGAACATCTGAGAAATCAGAAAGAGCTTCAGGAGACAAAACATGGAAACTGGAGTCCTGGATCTCAATGTCTTGGACAAACAAACATTGCAGAAACAGTTTGAGGACACAAAGAAGAGAAAACTGAAGTCCTGAATCGAGAGACGATGTCTGGGACAAAACAAAGCAAACCATAGTCCTGAATTTCAAAACAATGTCCAGGAGGAAGAAACAAAGCTTTAGCCTTTAATTTTAGATTTGCCCAAAAATAAAAGATGTCGTTCATTAAACATGAATAAAAAGCTGTATGGCATTCTTAGCTAGGTTTTCTCCAAGGAATTTGTTTTCCGTCCCCATTCCTAAAACGCGGTATGAAAACTAAATTTTCTGTAGGGGTAAATTTTCCCTGGGTTAATTTGTCCAAACCCAGATATTAAGTTTCACAAACCCAAGTAAATTCTGTTCAACCCACTCCTCATAATTGTTAAATTAAGCATTAATCCAACCTCAATACGATGAAATTTCTAAACGCCTGAAAAAAAAACAGAAACTCCTTCCCGTAATTTAAAAATTTAACAATGCGGGAGACTCAGCCACGGAGGCGTTCTCGACTTTTCCGATTTCCGAGCGATGAATAATTTATGTATTAAGCTTAATGAAGCTCTTTGGTAGCGCAGCGATGCGCAAATACACACGGCTCAGAAACACACACGCGCACAAAACAAACACACGCGCCGACTCTTCATGCCAGGATGCGCAAACAAACTCTCTCTGACTACTCATCCATCCATCCATCCCACCTCCATCATCTCTTGGCATTTTTGGAATAAGAATGAAGCCCGTAGGAGACGAGCGAACCCACGGTGAGTCATCTGCGGGGACGCGGGCCGGGGGCCGCGTCAGCCGCGATCCGATTGGACGGGACGCATCCTGCGAGGGACTCTCCGACTCAAACAGGTAAGAGCGGTATTGACAGTCCAATCTAGTGCGGCGGCGGGTGGAATAAAAGGGGAGGGGGGGGGGGGGGGGTCGGGACGAAGCGGCGACATCCGTCACGGTCCTCGCTACGGCTTGTTACCAAAAGCGTCATGGTAAAGACGACAGGAGTGAGATATCACGTCGAGATTTGCGATAGAGCGGGAACAGGCTTGCATGTTTATGTAGAACATGCGGCTCGATGGGCCGTGAGTGACACGCGCGCCATGTCTGATAGCGCCGCCATTGTCAGGCTCTCAATCATTAGCGGGGCTACATTCAAACAAGACTAGAAAGTCGATACGGTATCAGGCCGGGGTCCCGGGAGATTACTCGTATAATTCAAAACGCCGCCGCCGTCTTCTTAGGGAAACTTGCCAAGGGAATGTTTTGAAACCCATGTGCGGTTTTTAGGCTAATTCTTTGATCTTTACAACAAAGGAAAATTAGTGAAAGAATACACTAGGGAGCTGAAATTTCACCCAATGGCGACGACCAGGCAGGACGGCTCACCCTAGGAGGTGCCGAAATACTGTGAGAGTGACGTGGAAGATAATGAGCCAAAAATACAAATGATACAGTTCAATCAGGCTTGCGACTTCCTGGCGCAAAAAAACGGATTTTAGGAAAGCTCTAAATGATGAAATAAAAGATTGAACACTGAGGCGGGAATGGCGTAGATTTAGAGCGTTTTTCATTACGGGCAGCAGGAGGTGCTGCATTTACCATTGTCCGTAGCAATAATAAACATGGACGCCTCCGGAGGAGTGCCACCCCCCCATTTCATAGCATTCAATGATAACTAGGCCTATGTTTTTTTTTTTGTTTTTTTTTTTTTTTAAACATAGTGTTGGTCATTATGAACACATTAGTTTTTTAAATTTACAATAATTTCATTTATCCCTTTTTAATGAAAAACGATCAAAATCTTAACACACTGTCCCTTTAATAGATCATAGTTTTTGGACTATAAGGCGCACTGGATTATAAGGCGCAGGTCGAAACATCCCATATTTATGCAGAAAGATGTTTTTTTTTCAATTTTGCTCTTAGTTAATACTTTACTTTAGGTTGATTATTTGGACCAACACAAATGACGTTTTAAAGAGTAAAGTTGAATAAATCAGCCACTGATGGCATATTTTAAGCTTGTTTGTGTTTAAGGGCTTCATTGCTGAGAAGATATTTCACAAGGGGGACATCACTGAAAAAAAAAAAGGCTGAGAACCACTAGTCTAGGCTAAGCTAATGTTAGCATTAACGTTTATTTCGCCCTTCCCGGATTCTACATTCCGTAGGTATAAAATAAATATTCTTTGACAGGCAATCGAGGGCGGTGAGCAACCGTGACAAATATAGATTTCCGGGACTTTCCCCATCTTTAGCGAGACATCTTCGTCACAGCCAGACGCAAAGCCTCCCAGTCACCATTAACGCAATGACCTCCCCCAAGCATCTTCATTGAAACCTGCCAGGGAGCGATACGTTGAAAATCAGCCCCCTCCACGTCTGCCAGCGAGACGGTCGTGCGAGAATTCGCAGGGGAATCCGCGGTGACGGCGCCTCGCTCTAATTGGCCGCCGCCACGTCGCCAACATCTTACATTTCCTGAAAAAGCTGCGAGAAAAGCCGCTCGGATTACGGCAAACAAAGCAAAGCAAGGGAAAAGCATCCCTCTCGCCTTCTTCCTTCAATTATTTATTTCCGTGGTATTTCCAGGAGTCGGCGCCGTTACATTCTTTGCGCCGTGTTTACCCAAATTGAAACGCATACCAAAATCCTGACATTTACCAACAGAGCCTTGAAATGAATCAACATTTTCTAGGGGGATAATAAACACCAAAGAGTTGCCCCGCCCCCACCCCGCTGGCAAACAGACCAAAAAATACACACACTGTACTACGAAAAAAAAAATAATTCAAATTAGAGCCGTGGCTGCATAAATTTTGCATTAATGTTCTATTGCTCCATGAGTGGGAAGAAGAATCCACTATGAGTCCTTTGTTTTAATGAATTCAATTTTTACTCGGCAGAACTGTGAAATCTTGATGCATAATTGTTTAGGGAGCGCGACGTATCGATCAAAACAAATTAAACACTTCAAGAGGTCTTTTGAGGGTATCACAGGTGTTTGTTTTCTTCAGTGATTTTAAGTCGGACTTAGAGGAGTAGCTTTACTGCAGCGAATTAGCTTTCTTACCCACGCGTTTATATTTTTTGTTTAAGGGGAACCAAACTTTTTTTTCCACATAAAAATGAATTGCACAGACTTATTTTGAAGTAGAACCCTGCTGTGTGGTGCATCGTAACACGTGACCGATGTCACAATGTCGTCAAATCGTGTTCAACTGCCAATTAAGTTAATTACGCGTTAATGACTCATAGGAAAGTTTCCATTCCTACTGATAACTTTTTAAACACGCCATTTACGTTTTAGAATCCGAAAATCGCTGCTTAAAATAGCCTACTTAAAACCAAGCATATTTACTTTTAAGCAAATTTTCATTAATTAGCAGTCAAAACGTAATTTTCTGTCATTTCAAACTGAAATAATTCAAATTTTTTGCAGATTTTTCAAAATGGGTCTCGGCAGCTAGACTTACATATATTAGGAATCAGGTGAGAAAATCAATGCCATTTCACACTGGTAAATAATATATTAGGGTGAGAAAAGCTGACTTTTGTCACGCAAACATGAGAGAAACATTGTCCCCTAGAGGTAGGATGACAAAGTGCTTGATTTAACTTGTAATCCAAAAAAGTGTTTGACTTTTTCAATGTTAATATCGCCGAGGATGAGCTTAAACAATCCTGGCAGCCAATATCGTGATTCAAATTTGATTGATTATGCAGCCCTAATTTTTCGATAGAATTTTAAGAAGGGTATCCAAACAGCAGAATTTTCGATAGCTATCGCCCAGGACGATTAAAATCGGGCCTGTGGGCCATTTTTCAATGCTAATTTTTTGATCAGAGAGAAAAATCTGCTGTTATTGCGTAAAAAACACATTTAATTATTTCCACCGAAGGAACGATACAGATTTTCTGAGGGTCGTTGTGAGCTAACTGCTGTGAATGTCAGGGCCAATAATCGTAATTGTTTGTCCGTATAGGGTGTACCCCGGCTAACCTCGACTGGCACGGGCTCTCATTACCCTTGACCCCGGCGAGGACAGTCGTTATAGAAAATGAATGGATCGATGTAGAAAAGATGGGGTCACCCTATCTAGTACGGTGGGCTTATAATTCAGTACAGATAATGCATGTTTCTACCTTGACCCCCATACGGTATGTTCTACTTCTGGCAAGCGTTATCCATCTTTCCCTATTCTATTTCCAGGTACAGCTTAGCAGACATTGCTGACTATGGATGTTCCTAAAAAAAAAAAGTGTGCCTGTGCCAGCTCAAAGTGTACTCCAGGTCACATCCCAAGAATCACTCAGACATAACCGGTTAAAGAAAAAAAAAAGTGGAGCTACATCCTTGCAGATGGTACCTTAAATGATTAAAGGACACACATAAAGCAAAGTACAAGCCGGGACACTTTGCATAATCCATATTTCTCTTTTCTGACGAGGACGTTGTCCGAGGCCTCTGATGTACTGAGAAATGGTGCGTTTGTTGCGCGCTGAAATGCATGAATGGGTCCCGCCGTGTGCACGCGGGCTCTTAGGCGAGCGCGTTGATGCGAGAGGCTCAAAGCGAGACAAGACGCCAGCTATTCAAGATGCTTTCATGAAGTTATCAAGAGGCCGGAAATCTATCTCCAGCGCGGCGGTGCTATTGTTTTTCACCATAAAAGACCCCTTAGAGAAGGAGAAACCATACGAGTGGCTCCAAATAATAAACTGTGAAATAAGCGTTACTTATCATTAGAGGAGCCGGCGATGTTGTCACTATTGAAAACTGTTGATATGTCTTTACGTTCTTATCAAAACACATATACGGTAATAACCTGAAAATATAACAGTATAACAATACTTAAGTACAAACTTCTTAAACATGCGGGCCGCATGGAGTAAAACCTAATTCCAAGTGGACCGGACCGATAAAATCGTAAAATTCTGGTCAAATACGTTTTTTTATGGAGAAGACACAACACCCTTGATTAACGCTTCCCTAATACAAGCCAATTGAGCACTGTAGTGCTAACTTTGACCATCGGATGGCAGTGTTTCCACACTGACAACACATCTATTACCTACATCGATTCTAACTGAAGAATGGAAGTCAATCTTTCATATGCCAGCGCCCATCTTTTCATCGCATACAATATTCTTTTGGCCTTGAAAGTGAGTGAAAACGCAAAATATACTAACCCGAGAGGTTTCCTTTTCCAATAATTCCAATAATACGACTGTCGGACCGACAATAATAATGTGAGCACCTCCGGAAATGTTGTTAGTCATAAATTGAATTGAAATGAAAAGCAATTGAAGGCAGCAAAACAAGACTCCAATCAAGACGGTTAATTGGTCAATTGGACGTTATTGTTTGCCGTCGACTGCGTCAAGGTCTTGGGAGAGTTTCGGTGCCACTTAATTGACTTGAGTTTGCGTGGCAATTAATACAGCACAATACCGTACATGATTGCAAATTATACGACGAAGACTCAAAGTCTCACGCAAATAGCGGCTTCTGGATGATATTTCGGCGCATGGTCGCCGGCGCCATTTGCGAGTTTACGGCGCGACGCAAGGACGACACCCCGGCCGTAATGGCCTCTCTGGGACGGCGGGAAAACTTGAGACGAGGACGCGGTCTGAAAGCGTGAAGAGGCATGAAAAGGAACGTGGAGTGGCGCCGCAAACAAAAGCCACTTCAAGACTCCGGCTGGCATTTAGGACGCGGGAGACGTCCTACGGTTCGGAAATGGCTGAAAGCAGCGGGGTTTGGGCTTGTTCTGAATGAAACGGGGAACAGGACAGGGCTGACTTGAAATGGTCTCCGGTAAGGACTGGCGGTTTAAAAAAACCTTTGGACGAGAGAGGAAAAGAAAGAATTTATAACCCTCAGTGAACAAACCTTTTAAAAAGATTCACCGCTCTTCACGCGTATGCAAAGGGCCTGTAGATTATCTACTGGTTTTCTCGTCTAACCTCAGACCCCATGTCCACTACAATGGACACAAACGAATAATCTATGACGACGAACGGCGAGGGACGGGTTATTCTGCCGAGGAAGACAATCATGAGGAAACAGGAATTCGCCTTCCAATTTTGGACTTTTACACCAAAACCTAGGACCGTTTGTTTAAACTTGCCAAACTCAAAGGAGAAGGTCCTAGAAAAAGTTTTTTCTTTCCTTGTTCCGTGCCCACAACTGCGTCAGAAAATGTCACTTTTGCGTTCTGCTAACTTGTCAGCAAATAGCGACGGAAACATAACACGTAACAAAACCGTGCGCCGGCAAATGTCAGGTGCTCTCTGGACAGGCGAGTCAACATCGACCATGTTTGTGTTGGAGCGCCGCTCGGCAAACACGGAAAACCCGATGGGGATTAATTTCTTGGACGTGCAAACTCACGGTCACATCGTGACAATAACCCACCTGTACCGTGCGTAGCCAACATCAAGAAAGCGATCCATAAAACCGGCGCGGCGCTTTGAACAGCCTACTCGAATGCGGGCGGACTTTGGAGACTTGGAGGCGAGGAACTGGCAGAGATTGTTTGCGCTTCGGGTAAACATCTTGGCCCGTGCATTTGGGGACTCACACAAAACTGAAATCTCATCGTTAAAGGAAACAATCCATTTGATATTGTACAATATCTTATTTTCCACACTAAGAAGTGCAACTAAAAACCTTTGATTTCCTCAAAAACAAAATCTGGTGCGCCTAAAACAGTGCATTAAATGCCAGTTTTAATTTTTGAGGGGCTAAAAAACCTCAAACCCAGCCTTAGCCACAATTGCAGCTTCTATTCTATGTGCCTCATAATGCGAAGCGCCCTATGTATGAAAACAGTTTTTAAAATATGCCATTCATTGAAGGTATTTTGTCCAATACCTACCTGATCTTCACATCAAAGGTATTTCACGTCATAGGGAAAGTATTAAACGAAAACACTAGGGAGCTGAAATTTCACCTAGACGATGACATCAAGTCAAGTTGGACATTACCACCAGCTTGGCTAAAATACTGCAAGAATATCGAAGAAAATGTCTCAAAAATGATCAAAATACTGCACAGGTGAAGAACTAAACAACCCTTGGTAAATTGTTAATTTCCCCCAACTGGTCTGGGACCTTCCGTCCGGTTCTAGTCCGTCCGGTTCTACAAATACCAACATGCAGCTGTTTTCAACATTCCTCACATTCAGATTTTTCACCAAGCCCCTAGCGAATACTGATAATCGATAACACACGGTTTATACGGTACGAGTTTAGGGGCGATGAAGCCACGGCTCGTGATACCACTCAGGCCAGACTGGAAAGACTGGCCACTGATCTTGGAATTAACCCTTCGCAAACACCGAGGAGATTAAGCGGTGAAAGGTACGCCCCACCTCTGCCGCAGGATCACTTAGCTGATTAAGGTAGCGCCGCCTTTACGCGGATTAAAATAACTGCGGTGTAATTAACCGGGTGTGCGAAACGCTGCGGCCCCGGCGCCCCTTTCTTTGTGCCCCGGCCGCTAGGAAAGACATCAAAACACAAACAAATCCATTACTGTGATTTATGCGGCATTATTAAATTCACGGGCGCAGTAATAGTGAACGGGCAACGTTCCATCACATTTAGAGCACGGCGAGTAATGAGTTGTCATAAACCCGCGAATCAGATGGCGGATGAAATTACCCGTGCAGACATCTTCAAATGAACCATCTTTTCACCTTTTGTCGTGACAGATTGCGCACCGAGTAGGGGGTAAAAAAAAAAAAAAGTTGTGGAGATACGGGCAGAAGGGCCGAAAGGGATGAAACCGTCCTTGACTTTACCTTGGCAGGGGTGACACGCTGGAGGTGCGGGGTGTAAAGTGGACTCGCTGGGGCAGAACACTCAACAAATTACAGCGCAGCGGAGGAGTGAGCGTCTACCTGCACTAAGTGGCCTTCGATTGCCGTTCGGTCTGCTTGACAAAAGAGCACGTAGGCATCGTTTTCCTTGGAACCAAAATTCAGACGTCACCGATTGTTTCAGGTCCTTCCTCCAGTTATTTATAAAAATCCTCATATTCTGTCAGGGGCGGGTTGAAAATCTCACGGACGGATTTTGGAGTTCATTTGTGATCGTCAAGACCGGTAGCCGATTTTGGCTAATTTCTTCGATTTATTTTTCTTTGAGGGGCGGCATGGCTCGGCGGTAGGGTGGTCGTCTCCCAGCCGAAAGGCCGTGGGTTCGATCCCCCGGATATGTCTAAGTGTCCTTGAGCAAGACACCGAACCCCCAGTTGCTCCTGATGCTGCGTCATCAGTAGCTAAATGACTAGCGTAAAGCGCTTTGAGTACCCAAGGTAGAAAAGCGCTATATAAGTGAAAGTCCATTTACCAATTTACCATTTACCATTTCTTTGATAAAAATCATCATATTCTGTGAGGGTTCGATCCCCCGGCCATCGAGACCATGTCTAAGTGTCCTTGAGCAAGACACCGAACCCCCAGTTGCTCCTGATGCTGCGTCATCAGTAGCTAAATGACTAGCGTAAAGCGCTTTGAGTACCCAAGGTAGAAAAGCGCTAAATAAGTGAAAGTCCATTTACCAATTTACCATTTCTTTGATAAAAATCATCATATTCAGTGAGGTGCAGGTTGAAAATGTCCGGCGCTACTTGGAGTTTGATCACTCGTGCTCGTCAAGACCCGTGATCGATCGTTTTAGCTCCTTTCTCCGAATTTTTTTGAATAAGTGTCCTCGCATTCTGTCAAGTGCGGGTTGAAAATCTCCCACAAGGCTGTTGGAGCTTGTTCGTCACTCGTGATCGCCGGGGTGATAAATCGTCACCGCGTCCAGAGGTATTCAATCATTTCCGGCGTGTCAATCACCAGAGTTTCTTATCACCTGCTGTTAACTTACATAAATCTACTGTGCGGTCCAAAAATCTCCTCCTACCTCGGAGAACAGAAATAAACTATGCGCTGGTGCAACACCTACAAGTTGCAATCAATTGTTCAGGTTGTGCTGAAGTCCTATGAGTAATACAAGAGAAGTTTTCTTATTCCTCCGTCTCAAAAGTGAACTTTTCTTGAAATGCGGGCGTTTGTACGGATTTTTTTTTTTTTGGTTGAATTCAGCTCAGTCCGTGCTTGTAACTTTATTTATGTCATTCAATTAACGCATTCAAGCCCTGACATATTTTACCTTTAAAAAATTAAAAAAAAACAATAAAAAGAATCCAGACACATATTACAAATATATTAACGCATTCAATTTTTAATTGTTTTTTTTTTTTTTAAGAGTCCAAGCATTCAGTCCCAGATACTTAAACTTTTTTTTTTCAAGCGCTTGGCTAAACGAGGGTCTAAAATGGATAGAACTAAATAAAGTAATCACTAAACTAAAGTAAACTAGTAAACTAAAGTACTAAACTAATCAACTAAGTACTCAAGTACCCAAGTAACTGATTACTTTATGTTTAGATAATTATGTAGCAAAGTAATCACTATTATAATAATTAAGGAATAAATTAAGTAATATGATTAAATATTAGTGGTTATACTAAAGTAATCAATTACTTTTCATAATCAATTAAAGTACTAAAGTAAATGATTAAGAACCAACATACTAGTGTGATTGATCACTTTAGTACTTAATTACTCAATCGCATGAGTACTGGTAATTAAGTACTGAAGCAATTAAATGGCGTAATCAATTCTTTTTGGAAAAGTAATCAATTACTTTAGGTACAAAAGTAAATAATAAATTTAAGGACTAACGTATGTACTATTTATTTATTTATTTATTTTTCGGTTTCCCCGTATAAAATGCCGTTTTTTTAGTTTGTTTCTTTGTGCAAACCCCAAACCCAAATACCGGATCGGTTCTTTACAGACCCATGCTTATTTTTTAATTTATTTATTTGTTTTATTTATTTATTAAATTGGAGCACTTGTAAGTCAAGATACGATCATAAAATAATAATCTTCATTGGGGTATTTTAAGTCAAGCAATGGAGACTTTTTGGAGACTCCAAATCTGTCAAGCAGATGAATTTTGGTCATGCTAACGTTCCCATCAACAAGAAATAGTCGGCAGAGGAAACTCGCGGCCTTAACATACTGTGGACCAAATCGAAACCGGAACAGGGAGAATACGGGCTTGGCGTTGAAACCGATTAACGACGACGACGACAAAAAAACACGTTTTTCGTCAATACCGCAATATAATTTCCACCGACAAGGACTGGGTTCCCCGAGCCGGCAAAGTTAGCGCATCAATCGACGCAACTTTGCTACTTTCCCAGATAACGCGGCCGCATCCTGTCATGTGTATTCACGGCGACGGGGCTACGACCGTAAAAAAGACGAATGTTGGATTCCGTGCAGTAATGCGTCAAAGCACACCCCTGCGCAGCCTTCCCGAAAGAAAACACGAGGTGCACACCAGTGTGATGTATTTTCTTTCGGCCCGGTCCATTTTTTTTTTTTTCCCGAGCGTACACCGCACGTTACTCTCAAGGCCATCAATTATTCAAATGGTCCGGGAGTGAATGGCACTTGGTCTTTTGCATCGGCTGCTCTCCGGAGCCTACAAGAATGCCGTTCCGTATATAAAGGACACAATTAGCCCTAACAAGGAGTCCAACCGGAGCCAATCCTGGCTTACTTTAGAGCAGCGCTCCCCAAATTACGGCCTATGGGCACTTTTACGGTACACTTTTGCATTTTGCCAGGTCCTCGAAAATGGTAAAAAGGTAAATGGTAAAAAGGTTAAGTCAGAGAAAGGATCCTGAGTGTGTGGTTTTTGTTTTTGACCTGCAGTGGACACATGATTTTTTTTTTTTGCACAATGCGAAGAAAAGGCAGTTTGTCTGCCAAGAAACGATGGCTATATTAAACCTTTAGTGGGTATCGCTTTTGGCCGATAAGGTTAAATAGGGCTAAATGATGAACTGATTACCAAATTGGGTGACGATTACTTTGATGGTCTTTCGAGTAGTTTTGTTAATCGTCATTTTTAAAAATCGTTTTATTAAAAACAAAAATTATGAGCCTGTTTTAATTTTTTTTAAATAAATATTTACTCTGGAAAGTCTGAAGTTTTGAAGACGCTAACCAGGGCTAAGGGATTACTCAATAACCAAATCAGGCGACAATTACTTTGATGAGCTATCGATTAATTTTGTTTGTAAAATCTATACAAAATTATCTAAAAATGCTCACTCTTTTTCCAAAGTAAAAACATGTTTTACAACATCTTAGTAGAACAAAACTGAATGCCTTAATTGTCATTCAATAGCAAATTTACGATTAAATTGGCAGCGCTGCACCGATTGTTGCGGCGGAGTCTGTTTATCCGGCTTTTGTGATTTTCAATCCAACACAAAAATAATCAGCCTATTTTTTAACGAAATGGTTACTCTTGAAAGGCTGAATGTTAAACAAGGTTAAATGATTTACCAATTACCAAATAAGTTGACAGTCTGTCCATTAATCGTTGCACCCCTAAAGAAGGTATATATATAAAACGGGTGCCTTTTTAAAACAAACGCCAGTCGCCAAGAGGACCATTTGGTGACGAAACGGTCACTTTTTGCAAACTTGGTAAATGCGCGTTTGGTCATGGTCCCGCGGGTCACCAGGGGACTTGAAAGTTTGCAGGCAAGGACATAAGGAAGCCGCTCGGGGACAAGCATGACACTGCAAGTCCGCCCCCTCACTTAGGCGAGCACATTTTCCTCATCAGCGCCCTTCTTAACTCCCATGGCCACTCATGTTTATTCAAGTCGTCGCCATCTTCCTCAATGATCTCATCGTCATTCCCACAACCTCCCCTCGCGGCGGGCGGGCGGCCCGCAAAAGAGCAAAGCCAAAGGTCAACGTTTCCCGCTTGTCACTCAGCGCCACTCCAAGGTGGGGCGCACATCGATCCCCCCCGCCCCCTCAACATACCCCTGACTGGAAGCATTTCCTGACTTTTTTTTTTTTACAACTCCAAAACAATCGGAAGTGTAATTAAGATGGATAGTCAATCAAGGCTAACAACGGGGAGAGTCATCGCAGGAATTAGGCCATGAATCACGATCAGTGACAAATTATCTTTGAAGCATGCACAGGTGATGTGTAGAAGAAGCAACAAACGATCCAAAGTTGTTGTTTTTTTACATATTTAACATGCCGTATTTTTCATACTATAAGGGGCATCGAAAACCTACAATTTTCTCCAAAACTGACAAGTGCGCCTTATCATGGGGTGCGCCTTATCTGTGAGTTTTCTTTTTGGGGGTACGAAAGAATAAAACAACTTCATCGCCAGGTACATTTTTAATTTTTACCTCTGCATTTTAGTTATAAATGTATGTTTTTGCAATTGAATTTTTTATAACACCCTGTTTGAAATTTTGATATGCTATATATGTTCCAATTCATATGGGGACAAGGTCCAAAAACTGTTTTTAAATAAACAAACAATATATTTTAGAGTTTTTGGTTGCAATGTGATTTAAAAAAAAATGTTAGTTTCATATTTAATTGACTCATCGGGTCTCCAGTCCTCGAGGGCCGGTATCCTTCAAGTTTTTGATCTGTCTCTCTCAAACACACTTGATTCCAATGATTAGCATAATTTTTAAGCTCCTGCAGAGCTTACTAATAAGCTAATTAATTGAATGAGTGTGTTGGGGAGAAAACCATAAAACATGCAGAACACCGGCCCTCGAGGACTGCTTTTTGACACCTATGACCATTTTTTTAATGTAATGAAGAGGTATTACTTCCCCGAATCATCTTTAGTCTTAATTTCTGCTTAAAAAACGTCTTATTGTCCATTAAAAAAGTTTGACAGTTATCAGATTGTTTTGTTGACATTCCCTTTAAAGCAGCTCCACCTAGTGGATGCATAAAACAAGCCCAGCCACTACTGTAACTTCTATTCTATGTGCCTTATAATGCGGTGTGCTTTATATATGAAAATAGTTATACAATAGGCCTTTTATTGAAGGTGCGCCTTATAATGTGGTGTGCGGAAAATATTCGATATTCGGTACGGTAGTCAAAACATCGTAAAGGATGGAATCTGTATAAGGAAGTCAGGTAAAAGTCAAGTCACGTGCAGAGTTTCGAAACAAGTTTCCCCGTACAATGAAATTCCTATTTTTACGACTTTCGTGTGGACGGCAAAGTAAGCACCAAGATAAACCAAAAACAAAGTCAAGAGAAAAAAAACAGACTCATAAAACCAACACAAATCAAACTTGTGAAAGAAAGAGAAAAAAAATACATTTTTAGCAGTTTTGACATTCTACAATGGGTCATTCTAATTAGATTCCACAAATCAGCGAGGCCCAAAACATTTGCGTATGCAGTCGGCTTGTCCCTCAAAGGAGAATTTAGCTGGATTTTGTACACAAGATAATTAATGAAGTGGCTTGTTAATAAAAACAGCAAGCCCAAAACTCAACTCTTACTGCTGTGAAATTGGCAAAAAAAAAGTTTTTGTAATACAATACAGCTTCATGACATAATAACCTTTCAGAACAGTGTTATGGCAAATTGCCAGCCCAGTAAAAAAGTCAGTTACACGTCTATCGTTGTGAATGGAAGTGAAAGGGAATATTTGACGATTATATCCGTCAATGGCAGTGAATGACTTGAGATAAGTATTTCGTTTCCATTTAAAAAAGAAGTGTTGAAGACAAAATGCTACATTTTCAAAACAAAATGTTTTCATTAGAAAATGTGGTATGGTATACCTTTTTGGTAGTTTCTTTGTAAAACACACCATTATATATTTTTGTATGTTTTTTTTTTCATGTAGTATTTGATAGGGATAGACCGATGGCTACTAATTTACCCGCCGAGTTATTAGTGCACATCAACAGGTAAATCACGCGCGTTAAGAGCCCACGAAATGTCTTCCACGTGTCGAGCAAAAGCCGATTATGAAGTCACAACACAGCCTTGTGAATGAAACGACGAGCGGCTCGGGTCCTCGCGCGCGCAGCTAAAAAGGACCGGCGCCACGTTCAAGGTCCCTGGAAGCCATTAAAAGCTTTAATGATTCATTTAGGGGTGGAATTTTTCATCGCAAACAGTATTAGGCCAATTTCTCGTGCGGTGGCCTGAAAATTGATCACATGTGAGCAAGACCTGGTCCTGGTGTGGGATTTGGGTTTTAAGTGAAGCAGCTGTGCTATGACTCACTGCTGCCACCTAGCTGCGAGTCGCTAGATGATGCACACAAAACACAAGCAACAGGAAGACTTGCTGGCCTTTTTGTATCGTTCCTGTTTTCCTTCAATTCATCTTCCTTGCTACGTCCCACTTCTCCATCCGTCTTCCATGTGGGCCTTTTGTCTCAAAACCGTACTTTGTTTTCCTTCATTTTACTTTCCGCGGGACTTCCTTGCATTTATTCATTTGTTGCCAGCTTCCACTCCCTCCAAATATCCTTCCTTCATTTCCTTCTTCCTCCCCTTCCAGATGTTATGACTTCCTTCCATCTTTGCTTCCTTTTAGTCGTCATTCAATGTCACCATTAGTGGGTCATTATTACCGCCCTTATTCCTCTATTACTGTTGTTTTGTTTTTGTTTTATTGCCTACTTTATGATTTGCTCGATTATGGAACGTAGTCTGCTCGGGGAAGTGAAGGGAATACGAATTTTGCTGTGCGGTATTACAATGCGTGTGACTTGAATCTTGAAGCCGTCTCCCATTCTTTTACCTTCTTTAAATTTCATGCCAATTGCCTTCCTTCAGGCTTCCCATCATGGCTTCCTTTATGCCTTCCTTCTATCTTTTTTCCTTCCCTCTGTCCTTTATCCCATCCGCCATTCCTTTCTTCCTCCCTTCATTACTTTTCTTTTTATGCCTTCCATCCTTTTATTCATTCCTTCTTTCCATCTTTTATTCCTAATCTTCCTTATTTCCTTCCTTCATTCCTTCAATACTTTTTCCCATCCTTTATTGTTCCTCTTTATTCCTCCCTTCATACATGCCAATCTTCCTTTATTCCTTCCTACCGTTACTCCTTCCTTCTTTCCTTTTTATGCCTTCCTTTTCCTGCCTTCATTATTTCTCTTTAATGCCGTCTGTCCTTCATTCCTTCAATCCTTTATTCCTATCCTTCATGATTTCCTTCCTCTTTTCCTTTTATTCCTTCCTTCTATCCTTCATTCTGTCCTTCTTTCCCTCAATCCTTTATTCCTATCCTTCATGATTTCCTTTCTCCTTTCCTTTTATTCCTTCCTTCTATCCTTTATTCCTTAATTTATACCTGCCAACCTTTATTCCTTCCTTCTTTCCATCTTTATTCTAAACCTTCATTCCTTCCTTATGCCCTTCCTCCTTTCTTTACTCTTTATTCATTCTTCCATCCATCCATCAGCTCCCGCTTTAGAAGGGATTTTGTCATTCCTTACATTTGTATTCCTTCCTTTCATCTTTCCTTTTCCTGTCTTCTATTTTACCTTCCGACCTACCAATTTGGTGTCTCGCCTCCATCTTTCCTCCCGCCAACTTTTCATTCATACTTTTTTTCGCCCTCCAACGTTTCTGTCTTCACTTTAGCCAAACATGTTGCCTTCACCATCTTTTATTCGCCCTTCTGCCATCCCTACATCCTCCCACTTTATCCAGCAACGTTTGTTTTGAAAAGGAAAAAAAAAAAAAACTTCATGTGCCTACCTTCCTGCACAGCCTGGAAAGGATTGTTGGGCTCGATGAGTTTGACCGAGTGGGTGATCTTCTCGCTTTGCAAGATGTCATCGTTCAGACTCAGGTCCGAGATGGCCAGCTGGAAAATCTCGTCATCCTTCACGGCGTTCTCCTCGAATATGGCACCTGTCGGAAAAAAAAAAAAAAAAAAAGTGAACACCGACTGAAAGACGAGACGGCGCCGAGAGGTGCCGGTCCACCATTTTAGCTCACGTTAGCCTTCAGAGTATTCACAAGGAGGAACTGTCAAGTCATAGCAGAACCATGGACAGCGCCACTGGCGGTCCAACCCTTGAGATGTGTTTTAACATGTTTGTGAGGCAAAGCAAATAAATAAAAGCCCCCCCCCCCTCCCCCCTCCCCGCACTCCATCCTCTTGCTTGTCTGTTTATGGCATCACTGTCAGATGGGGTGTATATCAGAAGGGGTGTGTGTGTGTGTGTGTGTGTGTGTGTGGGGGGGGGGGGGGGGGGGGGGGGGGGTTCCGGAAAGAAGTATATTTGGTGCCCGCTGACGTGCATCAGCCAATACGACTTGGACTTGGTCCCAGCGCTGCACTAAAGCTGATGACAGAGCACCTGCTGCTGGCCCAGACTGTTGCAGCAAGAAGAAAAAAAAAAAAAAAAGTGATAAGCAGTGCTGCATGCGCACAGCCAACATGTTTGGTGACCGCACCGCAACGCCATGCAGCTCAACGTATGAAGTGGGGGGGGAGGTTAGAGGGGAGCCTCGCTCATTCTTGGGGAGCGGGAGGGGGTAAAACCGGTGCGCGGCGCACAAAGAAGCTCTCTATGCGTTTTGCATGGCTAAAAAGTCCACTGACGTCCTTCCTCGCCGCTCTTTATTGACATGACGCTCACGTCCCGGCTGGAAGTTGAACCTCGCCGGCATAAAGCCGCCAGCTACGCCTCATCCATTTCTGACCGCGGCACCCCCGTCCCTCCCCCTCGCCCCCTCCCGCCCCCGACGGAAAACAGTTGCTTCTTGTTCCCGAATTCGATGGGACGTGCGATTTCGAAGGACTGGCGCGCCGCGCGGATGGGGAGTAACTTTTCGGTCACGGAATGCGCAGGGCGGCGCGACCGTTCCCGCCGCGACCGTTCCCGCCGCGACCGTTCCCGCCGCGACCGTTCCCGCCCGGTGCGTCCGCGTTCACCTGCGCGCGCGGCTGGCTTACCGATGTGTATGATGGAGTCCCCTTTGGCCGAGTTGCATTGCAATATCCACAAGGAGAGGCAGACCAGCAGCGGCTCCATGGCGGCAAGAAACGGTACGAGCAGCTCATCCAAAAAGAATGAAAACCAACCCCAAAAAACAAGAAAATTTCCACAAAAAAAAACAGGAAGAAGCGCGCTACTGCTCGCCCGTCCTGCGTGTAGTCCAACTGGTCCAAACGGATGGAGCGACCCACCACCCTCCTCCCCCCTAACTCCACCACAGGGCAAAAAAAAAAAAAAAAAAAACACAGCTAGACGTCCAGAGGCGCTAGGAGCAGCGCGAGAAACGTGGAGTTCCGCGGGAAGGCTGCTCCGGAGACGGAGGGGAGGGGGACGGATTGGACATGCACGCGAGCCCCGGTGAGAGAGACTTGGCGCTCCCGCCCTCCTCCAGCGGCCGGTGAGGAGAAGGAGGAGAGGAAGATGCGGGAGGATGAGGAGGAGGAGGATGGAGAGGAGGAAGAGGAGGAGGAGCGCTCGCGTACACGTTTCCAAATTATTATTGAAGCAAAAAGGGAGGGGTGAGGGATCGGAGTGGGGGGGGGGGGGTGGGGTGGAGGGGGGGGGGGAGAAAGTCCACGCCGCGGTCCTGTGCCGATCACGTGACTGCAGCGAGTGCAGCTGGCTTGTCCCGACGAGCCGACTAGAAAAAGACTGGAAGGGGATGGAGAAAGACGCACAACGTTGATGACACGAGAGCGAGAGAAAGGGGGGGGGGGAGTAGAGGGGGGGGGGGGGGTGACAACGCGCGCTCACGCACACGTCCGCCGCCGCTGCCGCACAGTGACCAGACGTGCGCGGCGTGACGGATGCCCGCGGACATCCCGAGGACAAACACGAGTGGACTGTTTACTTCTGGAGAAGTTGAAGAAAAAGAGGAGCGCAGGGGGGGAAAAAAAAAAAAAAGGTGGCACCGCCGCGGTTCCGGAGAACGCCGGCGTCCACGTAAAGAGGAGCCGCATGACATCAAACATCATTTCCAGCTAATGTATTTACTTTAACTGGATTTCTTCTTCTTCTTCTTTTTGCCGTGAATATTAGCAGCAGGCGGGTGAAGCCGCGCGGAACGAAGACGACGGCGAGCGGAAGGAGGACCTCCGTAATCTTACAATTAAAGGATATTTCTCGTGCTGGTGACGAGAACGGAAATATCTCTTAATTGTAGGGTTAAGCGGGTTAAACTTGCAGCGGCGTCGGCGATACAAGATGAAAGGGAGGGGGAGAAAAAAAAAAAAAAAAAAAACACCTGTGGAGGAAATCAGCTGTCGAGTGTGCGTCTTATCAGATCTGCATCATCGCTTTCATTACATTTTCACGTCATTTGCTATGCTTTACGTTTTCCGCCATCTGTGTTTTTTCCTCCCATGCAAAGTTGCTTTCCAAATTAAAAAAAAAAAAAAAAGAAAAGAAAGTCATACACTGCCCCCACTGGCCACAGCTGGCTACTTAACAGCTACGTCTTATGGGCGCACAAAAATAGATGATAAAAGGTGAGCGGGGGAGCTATTTTAGAACGCCGCCTTTGAAAAATACTACAAAAAAAGTCAAAAAAAAAAAAAATTGATTCCCTTGGCACAAGCTGGATTTAGTGTGAATATTCTAAAAGCGGCCCCCTCCTCCCTGGTGATAGCTTTATGAGCGATGATGCCTCCCGACAGGGAAGGAGAGGCTGCAAGAATAAATGATTGGACTTTTTTTTTTTTCTTCATCCTCTGGTAAATTACAGCTCCGCGGGTGGCGGTGGATCAATCCGGATCCATTCCAAACGGGGAGATAGACCTGGAGATTTGGGCTTTGCTTTGACCCGGTGCGATCAAGATGTATTATACGTAGCGGCGGAGAAATGCGTGCCGGTTATTGGTTCCACTGATGTATGAAGCAATAAGTTGGTGACATGACGGTATTCTCTGAAGAAAATCGCTCTTTTTATGTAAAGGTTGCCGTGCGCCAATCATGGAAATATGGCACTGTGGAAAAAAAAACAAAACAAAAGGAAAAAGTAGTTGTAAATGGAATTCTCTTGTATTTACCGATAAGTTTGGCAAATTGTATCTGCTAATATTCAAATGCTTCGGCGCATACCGCCAGAGCGGTGTTCATTTATTTTTAGTCAAAGAAAAGGAATCTTATGTGATTGCCAAGGTAATGATTATATATTAACGACATATATTAAAATGCCACAAACTAGAAAGCTAGCTACATAGTTAGTTAGCCAAATAAATAGCTAGACAGAGCTGTCTAAATGGAACTATAGCTAGCTAAACAGAGGGTTAGCTAGCGAGCAAGATAGGTAGCTAAACAGAGCTGTCTAAATGGAACTATAGCTAGCTAAACAGAAGGTGAGCTAGCGAGCAAGATAGGTAGCTAAACACAGCTGTAGAAATGGAGCTATAGCTAGCTAAACAGAAGGTGAGCTAGCGAGCAAGATAGGTAGCTAAACAGAGCTGTATAAATGGAACTATAGCTAGCTAAACAGAGGGTTAGCGAGTGAGCAAAATAGGTAGCTAAACAGAGCTGTATAAAAGGAACTATAGCTAGCTAAACAGACGGTTAGCTAGCGAGCAAAATAGGTAGCAAGTGACAGATTAATAGTTAGCTAGCTACATAGACAGACAGGTAGCAAGCTACATGAGTGGAACATTAACTAGCAACATTCCAAAAAAAATCGCACGCTACAAAAGTAGAAAATATCAACCTTCTTATATAGTTCGCTAACTACTTATCTAGCAACAATGATTGACCGTCAGCTATCCAGCTATAGTTAGCCAAATAGCTAGAAATAACATTAGCTAGCTAAATAGCAAGAGAGAACAAAAGCTAGCTCGACAGAATGTTAACTAGGAAGCAAGATAGGTAGCGAGTGAGACAGATTGATAGTTAGCTGGACAGACAAAGATAGAACACGAGATATAGAGTTAGCTAGCTACATAAGAAGAAAGTTAACTCGCAACATTCATCAAAAAATAGCTAGCTATAGAAGTAGAACGCAAGCAAC